>NW_027508836.1:330000-842500 GCF_051911475.1 Siphateles boraxobius
GGGCGAGGCTCATGAATATTCATGAGGTCGTACGGCAGTCCGTCCAATTGGACGGCTCGCTCTGGAATATTAATCCAACAATGCTGACGTTTAGACATTACCTGTTATATTGTATAATGTTTTAATATATATATATATATATATATATATATAT
Source organism: Siphateles boraxobius (assembly GCF_051911475.1). Classification (NCBI taxonomy): domain Eukaryota; kingdom Metazoa; phylum Chordata; class Actinopteri; order Cypriniformes; family Leuciscidae; genus Siphateles; species Siphateles boraxobius. The sequence goes on from NW_027508836.1 coordinate 330,155, forward strand.
ATATTTTTTTTTTTATACTCGATGTATGTTTTTTTTGGATGAAATAATAAATAATTACGTATTGTTATTTATTGTAGCCTATTAGTGTTTATAATTTATAATTTGTTTGGCAACACTTTCCAATAAGGTTTTATTTGTTAATATTAGTTGTTAGCATAATTGAACAATACGTTCAGATAAATCCCGTTAAATATTGTATAATGTTTTAATACTATATATATATATATATATATATATATATATAGCTTTCCAATGGGTAACCCTGACTATGAAATACTAATTAATTACATATTGTAGCCTATTAGTGTTTATATTCCGGTAACACTTTACAATAAGGTTTTATTTGATAACATTAGTAGCCTACTTATCATTACTGAACAATACTTCATTTACAACACTTAGTTAATGTTTATTTCAACATTTACTGATACATTTTTAACAATAAACAATAAACTATTGTATGTTTATTAACAAACATTTGTTAGTTCAATGCATTTACTAAATGAGACCTTACTCTAAAGTGTTTTGTACCGATATTGTATAAAATATGGATATCGTATAAAGCTGGATTAATAATAATTTGATGTTGTTGACGCTACGTTGCTATCGTCCAATGAGGAAACGCGGATGTGGAATATTAATTTAATCATGCAGACGTTGAGTTCTTCTCGTCCAATGGCGAGGCGCGGGCTCATGAATATTAAGTGCCAGTCCTTCCCCATAGTAGGCCTGGTGGATTCTTTTCTTTCTCCAGCGGTTTCTAAGAGAAAACGCCTTTCTGGAGACATGCGCCGATTCAGATCGGAGATAAACAGACAGATGTTGTCAGATGGATGTGATTGATTGATTGATTGATTGATTGATTGATTTCAGGAGACACATTATCATGAGCTCATATCTGAGATCAATAAAACATGCATGTGTTCAGGCATGTCTCAAGTCCTGCGTTTCCTCGTGCGACGCGTGTGATCATGAGGTGTTTACACTGGCGGATCCTCATGACAATCTACAGATTCAGTCAAACGGCTCCTTTAACATTAAAATACTGTAGTTTGTTTTGTTTAAATAAAACACTGGCTTGCAGAATTTGAGCATTCAAGCATATGTAATTTTATAAATGTAGGGGAGATCAGTTGTCACCTCAGTATCTATGAGGTTTTGAGCCATGTTTTGTTGCTTTTAAACTCTTAAATTATAAACATTTTTAGAGTAAAACACACTGACACATGAAAGCCCCATTTCGAGACATGTACAGTATTGTTCACATCAAATGTCTTAAAGGGTTAGTTCGCCCATTTAAGACATGAAGTTGTATGGAATCCTTAACAATTTATTGATTGCAATTTCTATTTCTGTACATCATTTACATTCTTTTCTGTTTCATGAGTTGTTTTATGATGACTCAAGCTTGAAAATCTTATAATACTCAGTTTAATAGCAGATGCTGATGGTGAAATAACATGTTCCTGGGTTTATTTGCTGTTGTTGATGAGGAACTGCTGGTATGTGAGGGAGTCTGTGTGCTGGCCGGTCCTGCTCTTCATCTTCAGGAAACCTGTCAGGTCATCATGAGGAGGATCCGCTATGCTACGATTCCAGCGCGGCTCCGAGACCCCGAGCAGTTCTGCTAGCTGAGCGGAGATAGTCTGACACACACACTCACACACACACACACACACACACACACACACACACACACACACACACACACACACACACACACACACACACACACACACACACACACATGTGCTATGCATTTCGTAATATGTTCTGGGTGGTTGCTAGGGCATTGCTATGCATTTCCTAACATGTTTTTCTCAGTATGTTCTGGGTGGTTGCCAGGGAGTTGTTATGCATTTCTTAATGTGTTCTGGGTGGTTGTTAGGGTATTGCTATGCATTTCCTAATGCGTTCTGGGTGGTTGCAAGGGTGTTGCTATTCATTTCCTAATGTGTTCTGGTTGGTTGTTAGGGCATTGCAATGTGTTTACTAATATGTTATGGGTGGTTGCTAGGGCATTGCTATGTGTTTCCTAATATTTTTTTGGAGGGTTGCTAGGGCGTTGCTTTGTGTTTCCTAATATGTTTTGGGTGGTTGCTAGGGTGTTGCTATGTGTTTCCTAATATGTTCTGGGTGGTTGCTAGTGCGTTGCTAGGCGTTTCCTAATATGTTCTGGGTGGTTGCTTGAGTTTTGCTATGTATTTTCCTAATATTTTCTGGGTGGTTGCTAGGGTGTTACTATGTGTTTTCCTAATATGTTCTGGGTGGTTGCTTGGGTGTTACTATGCGTTTCCTAATGTGTTATGGGCGGTTGCTAGGGCGTTGCTATGTGTTTTCCTAATATGTTCTGGGTGGTTACTTAGGCGTTGCTATGTGTTTTCATAATATGTTCTGGGTGGTTGCTGGGGTGTTGCTATGCGTTTCCTAATATGTTCTGGGTGGTTGCTAGGGTGTTGCTATGGGTTTCCTAATATGTTCTGGTTGGATGCTAGGGTGTTGCTATGCATTTCCTAATGTGTTATGGGCAGTTGCTAGGGTATTGCTATGCATTTCCTAATGTGTTATGGACGGTTGCTAGGGTGTTGCTATGCGTTTCCTAATGTGTTATAGGGGGTTGCTAGGGCGTTGCTATGTGTTTTCCTAATATGTTCTTGGTTGTTGCTAGGGTGTTGCTATGCATTTCCTTATGTGTTATGGGCAGTTGCTAGGGTGTTGCTATGCGTTTCCTAATGTGTTATGGGTGGTTGCTAGGGTGTTGCTATGCATTTCATAATGTGTTATAGGCGGTTTCTAGGGCGTTGCTATGTGTTTTTCTAATATGTTCTTGGTTGTTGCTAGGGTGTTGCTATGCGTTTCCTAATGTGTTATGGGCAGTTGCTAGGGTGTTGCTATGCATTTCCAAATGTGTTATGGGCGGTTGCTAGGGTGTTGCTATGCATTTCCTAATGTGTTATAGGTGGTTGCTAGGGCGTTGCTATGTGTTTTCCTAATATGTTCTTGGTTGTTGCTAAGGTTAGGGTGGGTTAGGGTTAGTTAACATTATGCGTTTCCTAATGTGTTATGGGCGATTGCTAGGACGTTGCTATGCGTTTCCTAATATGTTCTGGGTGGTTGCTAGGGTGTTGCTATGCGTTTCCCAATGTGTTATGGGCGGTTGCTAGGGCGTTGCTATGTGTTTTCCTAATATGTTCTTGGTGGTTGCTAGATACATTGATAAGTTGCCCGAAACTGATATATTATTTTTTATGTGTCATGCAGTTTAAATCTCAGAAAATATTTCCAGTATTAAAATGTGACATTTATGTATGACTTTGTGAAAACATCCTGACTTTAACTCTACAATAGTTTTAACTCAATAATGTGTTATTGTGATGATGTTGCTGTACCTTCATGTGCTGGAAGTCGGTGATGCCCAGTTTGGGCAGGCTAACGCAGGAGATGTGGACCAGCTTTCTGCCTGTGATGAAGTTCTCCGTGAAACACGCCTGAGGGAACGACACATCAAGCTTATGCACACGTCTTTCCACTATACTTCCGCTATACACGTATTATATACTTATTATTTTTGATCAAATATAAAGATGAGCCAGTGAATCTTCTTCTAGTATATCTCATAATCATATCAACAAACAGATCAACTAAGAGGAGGAGATGATCGTGTGTCCAGCAACTACACACACAATATAACAGTGAATGACATCTTTGAACATGTTTGTTAACTTTGCATTCTAAATAACCTCTCCTCCTTTGCGCTTTGCCTCCTCAATATATTTATAATAATATGTTGAAATATAGTTGACCTTATACTGGGGGAATCCGATAGACTCGATCCAGAGTCCCACATCATGACAACTCCAGTGGAGGAACTCCATGTTGTGTTTGGGTTGCTATGGGAACCAGTCAACCAACCGAGAGAGAGAGAGAGAGAGAGAGAGAGAGAGAGAGAGAGAGAGAGAGAGAGAGAGAGAGAGAGAGAGAGAGAGAAGATAGATAGAAGATAGATAGATAGATAGATAGATAGATAGATAGATAGATAGATAGAAGATAGATAGATAGATAGATAGATAGATAGATAGAGAGAGATAGAAGATAGATAGATAGATAGATAGATAGATGGATAGAGAGAGAGAGATAGAAGATAGATAGATAGAAGATAGATAGATAGATAGATAGAGAGATAGAGAGATAGAGAGATAGATAGATGTTACTATGGCAACAGTGGGACGCTTATAGAACAGTGCACAGGTTCATCTGATATTGATTATTTTGTTTTCCTCGACTCTCCTCATGTTTCAGTATTCATATTCAGTTGAGTGGAGGATGAACAGAAATGTTGTACAAATAAAAACATGCTTTACCTTTGACCTCTGGCTGTTTCTCTCAGAATCCTGAAGTGTTTGAGAAGTCGAGACTGTACGACACTCTCATAATCATCTTAATCATCATAATCATCTTCATACGCAGAAATATGATCCTCCTGTAAACCAGACAAAGGACTAAAACTCTCTTACAGACAGACCTCACATTTCACTTCTTTAAACGTTCAACAAACATCTGTTTTCTGCAGGTGATTATCAGTGATACTGACATAATATGATATTATACAGTAGGCTATATATATGTGTGTGTGTGTCAGTTATACTAAACACGTTAATATACACTCATTTTTCCAACATGAATTGCAAATATTATATTAACAAATCATAAAATATGTTTCACAACAGGATCGATGAGAAATGTATATAAGTTGAGCTTTCTGTGCTCAAACGTGTTTGTTTTGATGGGACCTTTTTGTCATTTATTTTCTTATGATGGGTAATCTGAAGCCTGCATCATTTCTATTACTACTTTAAAGTGTAGAATATTTATACATTATGGCTGTATTTATTGTACTACAAATGTATGCTGATTTAAATCAAATAAAAATGTATTACACTAAACAGGAGCGTTGCTGGTTCCAGGCGGATAAACTTGTCTCTTATTTCTGGCTACGCCCACACGCACGTCATCACCTGCTGCTGTCAATCAAACTCCAGTTCAGCTAAAAACACGAGCTGTTTACAAACAATAAATTATAAATCGACGCATAGACGCTCAGGACTCATATTCAAACCTTCTACTCGTGTTTTAAAGGTTTAACTAAACTAGTTAAAACTTTGGGTGTAATTTGGCGCGTTAGCGAGCAGTTAATTAATAAACAAACAACAAACCGCCGTAAGTTATTGGCATAAAGTATAAAACCTCGGATTAAAAGCGTTTGACTGCAAAAACGAGTCTAATGTGAGAGTTCAGCAGAGTTTAATGCTGATTCTGCAGTAGTAAAACACTAAACATGCGCTGCAAAACACGCAAGAAAACCCAGTGATTTCGGCTTAAGCTGCACCTGAGGTGTGTGAGTATTCTCGTGTGTGTGTGTGTGTGTGTGTGTTATAATGTCTGAGGTTATTGTTCATAGACATGTTCAATCCTGTATTTGTCTGATGGATTTATTGCTGGATTTAAAAGTGTGCTGACAGATCATCTGTGAAATTCCCTCAGGAGAAATGCCATGTTTGAGATGTTAATTACTGTAATAATCTGCTGACATAGTGTGTGTGTGTGTGATTATATAAACCCCATCAGAGTCTGACAGTCTGTGTTTCCTTCCTCCAGTGATGAAGATGATGATGAAGATGCTGTTGATGATGCTGATCCAGGTGTCGTCGTCTTCTTCTATTGGTTTCTCAGTGAGGTTTGGAAACGCTCTTCCTTCGCTCAGTCGTCCTGCTAACGCTAGTCAGATCTTCTACGGCATCATGTTTGACGCGGGCAGCACCGGCACTCGCATCCACGTCTACACCTTCATCCAGAGAGAGCCAGGTGAGACTCACACATGTGTCAGAGAGACTCACACAGGTGTCAGAGAGACTCACACAGGTGTCGGAGAGACTCACACAGGTGTCAGAGGTGTCGGAAAGACTCACACAGGTGTCAGAGAGACTCAACAGGTGTCGTAGAGACTCACACAGGTATCACAGGTATTGGAGAGACTCACACAGGTGTCAGACAGACTCACACAGGTGTCACAGGTATTGGAGAGACTCACACAGGTGTCAGAGAGACTCACACAGGTGTCACAGGTGTCGGAGACACTCACACAGGTGTCAGAGAGACACACACAGGTATCAGAGAGACTCACACTGACTCACACAGGTGTCAGAGAGACTCACACAGGTGTCAGAGAGACTCACACAGGTGTCAGAGAGACTCACACAGGTGTCAGAGAGACTCACACAGGTGTCAGAGAGACTCACACAGGTGTCACAGGTGTCAGAGAGACTCACACAGGTGTCACAGGTGTCAGAGAGACTCACACAGGTGTCAGAGAGACTCACACAGGTGTCACAGGTGTCAGAGAGACTCACACAGGTGACACAGGTGTCAGAGAGACTCACACAGGTGTCAGAGAGACTCACACAGGTGACACAGGTGTCAGAGAGACTCACACAGGTGTCAGAGAGACTCACACAGTTGTCACAGGTGTCGGAAAGACTCACACAGGTGTCAGATAGGCTCACACAGGTGACACAGGTGTCAGAGAGACTCACACAGGTGTCAGAGAGACTCACACAGTTGTCACAGGTGTCGGATAGACTCACAAAGGTGTCGGATAGACTCACACAGGTGTCGGAGAGACTCACACAGGTGTCAGAGAGACTCACACAGATTCACACAGGTGTCACAGGTGTTAGAGAGACTCACACAGGTGTCACAGGTGTCGGAGAGACTCACACAGGTGTCGGAGAGACTCACACAGGTGTCGGAGAGACTCACACAGGTGTCGGAGAGACTCACACAGGTGTCACAGGTGTCGGAGAGACTCACACAGGTGTCGGAGAGACTCACACAGGTGTCGGAGAGACTCACACAGGTGTCAGAGAGACTCACACAGATGTCAGAGAGACTCACACAGGTGTCGGAGAGACTCACACAGGTGTGAGAGAGACTCACACAGGTGTCACAATTGTCGGAGAGACTCACACAGGTGTCAGAGACTCACACAGTCTCACACAGACTCACACAGGTGTCACAGGTGTCAGAGAGACTCACACAGGTGTCAGAGAGACTCACACAGGTGTCAGAGAGACTCACACAGGTGTCACAGGTGTCGGAGAGACTCACACAGGTGTCGGAGAGACTCACACAGGTGACACAGGTGTCAGAGAGACTCACACAGGTGTCAGAGAGACTCACACAGGTGTCAGAGAGACTCACACAGGTGTCAGAGAGACTCACACAGGTGACACAGGTGTCAGAGAGACTCACACAGGTGTCAGAGAGACTCACACAGTTGTCACAGGTGTCGGATAGACTCACACAGGTGTCGGAGAGACTCACACAGGTGTCGGAGAGACTCACACAGGTGTCGGAGAGACTCACACAGGTGTCAGAGAGACTCACACAGATTCACACAGGTGTCACAGGTGTTAGAGAGACTCACACAGGTGTCACAGGTGTCGGAGAGACTCACACAGGTGTCGGAGAGACTCACACAGGTGTCACAGGTGTCGGAGAGACTCACACAGGTGTCACAGGTGTCGGAGAGACTCACACAGGTGTCACAGGTGTCGGAGAGACTCACACAGGTGTCGGAGAGACTCACACAGGTGTCAGAGAGACTCACACAGGTGTCAGAGAGACTCACACAGGTGTCAGAGAGACTCACACAGGTGTCGGAGAGACTCACACAGGTGTCACAGGTGTCGGAGAGACTCACACAGGTGTCAGAGACTCACACAGACTCACACAGACTCACACAGGTGTCACAGGTGTCAGAGAGACTCACACAGGTGTCAGAGAGACTCACACAGGTGTCGGAGAGACTCACACAGGTGTCGGAGAGACTCACACAGGTGTCGGAGAGACTCACACAGGTGTCACAGGTGTCGGAGAGACTCACACAGGTGTCGGAGAGACGCACACAGTTGTCGGAGAGACTCACACAGGTGTCAGAGGTGTCGGAGAGACTCACACAGGTGTCGGAGAGACTCACACAGGTGTCGGAGAGACGCACACAGTTGTCGGAGAGACTCACACAGGTGTCAGAGGTGTCGGAGAGACTCACACAGGTGTCAGAGGTTTCGGAGAGACTCACACAGGTGTCGAAGAGACTCACACAGGTGTCAGAGAGACTCACACAGGTGTCAGAGAGACTCACACAGGTGTCAGAGAGACTCACACAGGTGTCGGAGAGACTGACACAGGTGTCAGAGAGACTCACACAAGTGTCAGAGAGACTCACACAGACTCACACAGGTGTCGGAGAGACTCACACAGGTGTCAGAGAGACTCACACAGACTCACACAGGTGTCAGAGAGACTCACACAGACTCACACAGGTGTCAGAGAGACTCACACAGACTCACACAGGTGTCGGAGAGACTCACACAGGTGTCGGAGAGACTCACAGAGGTGTCGGAGAGACTCACAGAGGTGTCGGAGAGACTCACAGAGGTGTCGGAGAGACTCACATAGGTGTCAGAGGTGTCGGAGAGACTCACACAGGTGTCGGAGAGACTCACACAGTTGTCGGAGAGACTCACACAGGTGTCAGAGGTGTCAGAGAGACTCACACAGGTGTCGGAGAGACTGACACAGGTGTCAGAGAGACTCACACAAGTGTCAGAGAGACTCACACAGACTCACACAGGTGTCGGAGAGACTCACACAGGTGTCAGAGAGACTCACACAGACTCACACAGGTGTCAGAGAGACTCACACAGGTGTCGTAGAGACTCACACAGGTGTCGGAGAGACTCACAGAGGTGTCGGAGAGACTCACAGAGGTGTCGGAGAGACTCACACAGGTGTCAGATAGGCTCACACAGGTGACACAGGTGTCAGAGAGACTCACACAGGTGTCAGAGAGACTCACACAGTTGTCACAGGTGTCGGATAGACTCACAAAGGTGTCGGATAGACTCACACAGGTGTCGGAGAGACTCACACAGGTGTCAGAGAGACTCACACAGATTCACACAGGTGTCACAGGTGTTAGAGAGACTCACACAGGTGTCACAGGTGTCGGAGAGACTCACACAGGTGTCGGAGAGACTCACACAGGTGTCGGAGAGACTCACACAGGTGTCGGAGAGACTCACACAGGTGTCACAGGTGTCGGAGAGACTCACACAGGTGTCGGAGAGACTCACACAGGTGTCGGAGAGACTCACACAGGTGTCAGAGAGACTCACACAGATGTCAGAGAGACTCACACAGGTGTCGGAGAGACTCACACAGGTGTGAGAGAGACTCACACAGGTGTCACAATTGTCGGAGAGACTCACACAGGTGTCAGAGACTCACACAGTCTCACACAGACTCACACAGGTGTCACAGGTGTCAGAGAGACTCACACAGGTGTCAGAGAGACTCACACAGGTGTCAGAGAGACTCACACAGGTGTCACAGGTGTCGGAGAGACTCACACAGGTGTCGGAGAGACTCACACAGGTGACACAGGTGTCAGATAGACTCACACAGGTGTCAGAGAGACTCACACAGGTGTCAGAGAGACTCACACAGGTGTCAGAGAGACTCACACAGGTGACACAGGTGTCAGAGAGACTCACACAGGTGTCAGAGAGACTCACACAGTTGTCACAGGTGTCGGATAGACTCACACAGGTGTCGGAGAGACTCACACAGGTGTCGGAGAGACTCACACAGGTGTCGGAGAGACTCACACAGGTGTCAGAGAGACTCACACAGATTCACACAGGTGTCACAGGTGTTAGAGAGACTCACACAGGTGTCACAGGTGTCGGAGAGACTCACACAGGTGTCGGAGAGACTCACACAGGTGTCACAGGTGTCGGAGAGACTCACACAGGTGTCACAGGTGTCGGAGAGACTCACACAGGTGTCACAGGTGTCGGAGAGACTCACACAGGTGTCGGAGAGACTCACACAGGTGTCAGAGAGACTCACACAGGTGTCAGAGAGACTCACACAGGTGTCAGAGAGACTCACACAGGTGTCGGAGAGACTCACACAGGTGTCACAGGTGTCGGAGAGACTCACACAGGTGTCAGAGACTCACACAGACTCACACAGACTCACACAGGTGTCACAGGTGTCAGAGAGACTCACACAGGTGTCAGAGAGACTCACACAGGTGTCGGAGAGACTCACACAGGTGTCGGAGAGACTCACACAGGTGTCGGAGAGACTCACACAGGTGTCACAGGTGTCGGAGAGACTCACACAGGTGTCGGAGAGACGCACACAGTTGTCGGAGAGACTCACACAGGTGTCAGAGGTGTCGGAGAGACTCACACAGGTGTCGGAGAGACTCACACAGGTGTCGGAGAGACGCACACAGTTGTCGGAGAGACTCACACAGGTGTCAGAGGTGTCGGAGAGACTCACACAGGTGTCAGAGGTTTCGGAGAGACTCACACAGGTGTCGAAGAGACTCACACAGGTGTCAGAGAGACTCACACAGGTGTCAGAGAGACTCACACAGGTGTCAGAGAGACTCACACAGGTGTCGGAGAGACTGACACAGGTGTCAGAGAGACTCACACAAGTGTCAGAGAGACTCACACAGACTCACACAGGTGTCGGAGAGACTCACACAGGTGTCAGAGAGACTCACACAGACTCACACAGGTGTCAGAGAGACTCACACAGACTCACACAGGTGTCAGAGAGACTCACACAGACTCACACAGGTGTCGGAGAGACTCACACAGGTGTCGGAGAGACTCACACAGGTGTCGGAGAGACTCACAGAGGTGTCGGAGAGACTCACAGAGGTGTCGGAGAGACTCACAGAGGTGTCGGAGAGACTCACACAGGTGTCAGAGGTGTCGGAGAGACTCACACAGGTGTCGGAGAGACTCACACAGTTGTCGGAGAGACTCACACAGGTGTCAGAGGTGTCAGAGAGACTCACACAGGTGTCGGAGAGACTGACACAGGTGTCAGAGAGACTCACACAAGTGTCAGAGAGACTCACACAGACTCACACAGGTGTCGGAGAGACTCACACAGGTGTCAGAGAGACTCACACAGACTCACACAGGTGTCAGAGAGACTCACACAGGTGTCGTAGAGACTCACACAGGTGTCGGAGAGACTCACAGAGGTGTCGGAGAGACTCACAGAGGTGTCGGAGAGACTCACACAGGTGTCAGAGGTGTCGGAGAGACTCACACAGGTGTCAGAGGTGTCGGAGAGACTCACACAGGTGTCGGAGAGACTCACACAGGTGTCGGAGAGACGCACACAGTTGTCGGAGAGACTCACACAGGTGTCAGAGGTGTCGGAGAGACTCACACAGGTGTCAGAGGTTTCGGAGAGACTCACACAGGTGTCGAAGAGACTCACACAGGTGTCAGAGAGACTCACACAGGTGTCAGAGAGACTCACACAGACTCACACAGGTGTCGGAGAGACTCACACAGGTGTCAGAGAGACTCACACAGACTCACACAGGTGTCAGAGAGACTCACACAGACTCACACAGGTGTCGGAGAGACTCACACAGGTGTCGGAGAGACTCACACAGGTGTCAGAGAGACTCACACAAGTGTCAGAGAGACTCACACAGACTCACACAGGTGTCGGAGAGACTCACACAGGTGTCAGAGAGACTCACACAGACTCACACAGGTGTCAGAGAGACTCACACAGACTCACACAGGTGTCGGAGAGACTCACACAGGTGTCGGAGAGACTCACACAGGTGTCGGAGAGACTCACAGAGGTGTCGGAGAGACTCACAGAGGTGTCAGAGAGACTCACACAGGTGTCAGAGAGACTCACACAGGTGTCGGAGAGACTCACACAGGTGTCGGAGAGACTCACACAGGTGTCACATGTGTCGGAGAGACTCACACAGGTGTCAGAGAGACTCACACAGGTGTCAGAGACTCACACAGACTCACACAGGTGTCACAGGTGTCAGAGAGACTCACACAGGTGTCAGAGAGACTCACACAGGTGTCACAGGTGTCGGAGAGACTCACACAGGTGTCGGAGAGACTTACACAGGTGTCAGAGAGACTCACACAGGTGTCAGAGAGACTCACACAGGTATCGGAGAGACTCACACAGGTGTGAGAGAGACTCACACAGGTGTCACATGTGTCGGAGAGACTCACACAGGTGTCAGAGACTCACACAGACTCACACAGGTGTCACAGGTGTCAGAGAGACTCACACAGGTGTCAGAGAGACTCACACAGGTGTCACAGGTATTGGAGAGACTCACCACAGGTGTCAGAGAGACTCACACAGGTGTCGAAGAGACTCACACAGACTCACACAGGTGTCGGAGAGACTCACACAGACTCACACAGGTGTCGGAGAGACTCACACAGGTGTCGGAGAGACTCACACAGTTGTCGGAGAGACTCACACAGGTGTCAGAGGTGTCGGAGAGACTCAAACAGGTGTCAGAGGTGTCGGAGAGACTCACACAGGTGTCAGAGGTTTCGGAGAGACTCACAAAGGTGTCGGAGAGAGTCACACAGGTGTCAGAGAGACTCACACAGGTGTCAGAGAGACTCACACAGGTGTCAGAGAGACTCACACAGGTGTCGGAGAGACTCACACAGGTGTCAGAGAGACTCACACAGACTCACACAGGTGTCGGAGAGACTCACACAGGTGTCGGAGAGACTCACACAGGTGTCAGAGAGACTCACACAGACTCACACAGGTGTCAGAGAGACTCACACAGGTGTCGGAGAGACTCACACAGGTGTCGGAGAGACTCACACAGGTGTCGGAGAGACTCACACAGGTGTCACAGAGACTCACACAGGTGCCACAGAGACTCACACAGGTGCCACAGAGACTCACACAGGTGTCGGAGAGACTCACACAGGTGTCGGAGAGACTCACACAGGTGTCACAGAGACTCACACAGGTGTCACAGAGACTCACACAGGTGCCACAGAGACTCACACAGGTGTCGGAGAGACTCAAAGAGGTGTCACAGAGACTCACACAGTTGTCACAGAGACTCACACAGGTGTCAGAGAGACTCACACAGGTGTCGGAGAGACTCACACAGGTGTCGGAGAGACTCACACAGGTGTCAGAGGTGTCGGAGAGACTCACACAGGTGTCAGAGAGACTCACACAGGTGTCAGAGAGACTCACACGGGTGTCAGAGGTTTAGGAGAGACTCACACGGGTGTCCGAGAGACTCACACAGGTGTCAGTGAGACTTACACAGGTATGAGAGAGACTCACACAGGTGTTAGAGAGACTCACACAGGTGTCGGAGAGACACGCGGCGCTGACAGACAGCGCGTGTAAGTCCCCCACACGTTTCACTGATGACAGGGCTGTCAGAAAAACGGTTTTGAGTGATAGGTACTTTAACTCCACGGAGTCTAGTGGTTCAAAGGGGAAAGCTTTCAGGGCCTCGAGGACCAACGAAAGATCCCACATGGGAACCGACGGGGGGCGCGGAGGGTTCATCCTTCTGGCTCCTCTAAGGGAGCGGATGACAAGCTCGCTTTTCCCTAGTGACTGGCCGCGCGTCGACTCAGCGAACGCCGCAACGGCCGCCACTTAGACTTTGAGTGTGGATAGGGACCTCCACTTATCCAACAGCTCTTGTAGGAAACTGAGCAGCCGCGAGACCCCACATGTCCGCGGGTCCAGGTTTTTGTCGGTGCACCATTTGGAGAACACAGACCATTTAGACACGTAACGCTTTCTAGTAGAGGGAGCTCTAGACTGCGTGATCGTGTTCATCACTCCTTCTGGCAGGGCAGTGGGTACCCGTTGATCACCCATGCGTGCAGAGACCAGCGCTCTGGATGGGGAGGCCAGATCGAGCCGCGAGCTTGCGAGAGGAGATCCGTTCTCACCGGAATCGGCCACGGGGCTGTTAGTGACAGCTGCGTCAGCTCCGGGAAACAAATCTGATTCTCCCAACGCGGGGCTATGAGGAGCACCGAGTGGCGCGTTTCCCTAATTCTCTTGATTACTTGCGGTAGCAGAGAGATCGGAGGGAAGCATTACAGAGGGCGGTTGGGCCAGCGCGTCCTCGTTCTTCGAAAAGAACATTGGGCAGTGAGCGTTATCTTTTGACGCAAATAGGTCGACTTCCGCTCTGCCGAATAGGCGCCATAATTTCTGGACTGTTTGGGGGTGCAGGCACCATTCCCCTGGGGGAACGTTGTCCCTGGATAGTTTGTCTGGGCCATCGTTCAGGTGGCCTGGCACATGTGCAGCTCTCAGCGAGCGCAGGTGATGCTGAGACCACGTGAGGAGGTGCTCTGTCAGATCGCAGAGGTTCCTGGATCTGACGCCACCCTGACGGTTCACATAGGAAACCACCGACATGTTGTCTGATCGGACTAGAACATGGTGGTCCTGTATGAGCGGGAGGAAGCGCTTCAGTGCGTTCTCAACCGCTATCATTTCCAGACAGTTTATGTGTAGGAGCTTCTCCTGGTCTGACCACAGGGCAAAGACCTGTCTGCCCTCGAAGAGCACACCCCAACCTGAGTTGGACGCATCTGTCGAGATGACCTTTCGGTACGAAACCGCTCCCATCATCACACCCCGCTGATACCAGTCGGCTGTTAACCAGGGCTGCAGAGCCGTAATACAGGTCTGAGTCACTCTGATTCGTTCACAGCCAGCAGCCCAAGCTCCGCGAGACACACGAGCATTGAGCCAGCGTTGGAGCGGGCGCATGCGAAGTAAGCCCAGCTGAAACACTGCTGCAGCTGAGGCCATACAGCCCAGCATCCTCTGGAATGTTTTCTGAGGAGCACAGTTCTCTGAGACAGCAGTTCTGTCTCTGACTGTGCCAAAATCAGCCAGTCGTCCCGATAGTTCATAATTTGCAAACCCTGATTTCTCAAGGGGGCAAGAGCCGCGTCCATGCACTTCGTAAATGTACGGGGTGCCAGGGACAGGCCGAACAGTAGGATGGTGTATTGATAAACCTGACCGTCGAAGGCGAATCTCAAGAATGGCCTGTGACTGGGTATTATCTGAATCTGGAAATAGGTATCCTTCAGATCGAGAGAGATAAACCAGTCCCTCGGGCGAACGTGCGCAAGGATTTTTCTGGTTGTAAGCATTTTGAACGGTCTTTTCATAAGCACCTTGTTCAAACGTCTCAGATCTAAGATGGGTCTGAGGGCTCCGTCCTTCTTGGGTACGAGAAAATAACGGCTGTAGAAGCCTGACTCGCTCAGAGAAGGCGGTACCAATTCTATGGCCCCTATGGACAGCATCTTCACTATTTCTGCGCGAAGTAGATGTGCTACTTCTGCATTCACAGTTGTCGCGGTCCACGCTTGAAAGCGCGGGGGGCGGCGAGCGAACTGTAGCGAATAGCTGTGCCTTATTGTGCTCAGCACCCATTCTGAAACCCCTGGGATGGCTTCCCATGCTTCTATATATGTAGCTAGGGGGCGAATGGTCTCCGGGTTCTGATCGCCGCGCACTGCGGGTCGAGAAACTGAACCGGAGGCGTGGGCGCGGCGCGCGCCCTCGGTGCTTGCAAGCGGCAGTTCGGTGACAGCCGTGACAGGCTGATACATAAGAGGCGCCTCATTGCCGTGAACGGGGAGCGCCCTGCGTGTTCCTGGCCCAGGCATACAGCGCAGATCTCGTGGTGGTCTCCGTCGCTGAGCGTGGCTCCACACGAGCCGCCGGAAGTGCGAGGCATCTTGAAAAAGACGCTCGCTGCTCTTTTAGACAGAGTTTTGCAAGAAAAAAGGATACGTCGCCGGATAGCGTAGCTTGCACGGATGGCTGAAGGTGGCGAAGACGGCCGGCTTCTTCAGGCGCTGTCCTAAGCTGGCTTGTCGCTTCCTCGACGGCAGCGGCTTCTCTCTAGATCCAGCGATGCGGAGAGCTCGCTGAAGAGATGAAAATCAGAGAATACAGCCTACAAGCCCTGCTTATATATGCTAAGCCACGCCCATACCGGCGGGCTTTGACGCTGTGAAAGCGTGAGCGCCCTTCGAGCACGGGCAACCTATGAGCACGCTGGACAGCCTGCTCTAGATCTGCTAGCTGCTGCACTGCGTTGACAATGGATACAAAAATTAAGGATTATTTTTTGGCTTCAATATCTCGAAAAGATGAATCTTTCCCGTAGCGTAAGCTAACTTACGCAATGCGAGAGAACCTCTCGTAAGAGAACAATCAGGCGCGCTTTCATAATCTCCGTGAACTAGACCGCATCTCAAAAATGAACTGAAACAAAATATAGCCTACCTATACAAAGCTTGAAATGTCCACTTTTAAACGAGCAAATTTGAATCTAATTTCCAGGTTCTAATTTGGCCTTAGAAAACCAATAAAATCGAACTTTTTTTTCCCTATTAATTTGTGAATATTTCAAATATTTAACAAAAATCTGAAAATACATCAATATTTTTTTTTTTTGCGCAGCATTTGGTGTGTACAGTTCAAAAACAAATTTTGGTGATCAACTTTGCGTTTTAAAAATAGCCTTACAACAGTTCATTTTACGTTTTTCAATTACGGGTTAAAAAAAGAAAAACGAGTGGATGCAAAAGTACACGGACCTTATATTATCAAATATTTCAAATAATGTAGGCTATATGTGGAAAAAGTTAGTCTTGGGTCCGTGTACTTTTGCATCCATTCGTTTTTGCACAAATAAAAATAGTTGCGAATGATGTATTATTATTTTCTGTATGACCAGAAATGAAAGGGTAGCCTATTTTAAGTTGTTTCAGCTGTTGATAGAAAAATGCAAGTGTCCCGCGCCTCCACACTCCACACAAACACTTGCATATGCGTAAAAATTATGTAATATATTAAGTATTATGACTGACATTTGACGAATTGCATTGTTCCTTTTTTTGATAAAAGCGGCTTCTAAATATGTAGCCTAAATGTATCCTAATAATGATAATTAGTATTATTATTATTTGCGTTTATAATTATAACTATAAATGAGTTCACTGAAGACAGTAGGCTAATATGTTAATCATAAAATAATTTATGAATGTTTTATTTTTATATAATAAAACCTAACCTGTTTGTGTTATATTTCTTTTTTATATGTGAAGTCTTTTTTTGCTTATTCTATTATACTGAGTTTTAGAAAATTGAAGAAATTTTCCATTTGAAGTTTAAACACAATGGAAAGCATCCCTCATAAACAGGTGGCCTGGTTGAATCATCGTGGGCACGATTTGTTAAACCGAGGGAACAGTTTAAGAATTTGTGAGTACAGTTTATAAACTGAGGGGACGGACTGCACAACCGTCGCCACCGATTGTTTTTTTCCCCCCACAGGAGACTTCCCGGCTCCGTACTACGGGAATATAAAACCCAGTTGAATATAAAAAAGTGCAGTTTAAATATTACTCCCGCTCGTCATCGGTAGCTGTCATAGTTGCTAGGCGACAAGAACAATCATCCGTAATTTTTATAAATAAAAGTGCTGTCGTCACCGGCGCGCAATGACTTATGAGGTGAAAATGAGGAAGAAAATTAAGATTTTTTTGCATTGTACTAATTAAGCACCCCCCCCCCCACACACACACACATCTGATTATTGCAAAATAATCTATGATAAAGTTTGTAATTTAAATTGTAAAATACTTATTGTAATGCAAATTTATGCAGATTTAAAATGTATATATATATTTTACATTAATAAGAATCCAATGAAACATTTTTATCAATAAGTCTATTGAGGTGCATTAAGATTTTTGCTTTGTGATAATTAAGCACATTTTCTTTTTACATTTCATTACTGTGATGCAAAATCTGATTCTAATGACTTTAACATGATAAATATTTGTTTTTAAATTGTAAAGTATTTCTACATCATGGTTGAATTGATTGCACTGTAAATGTATGCTGATTTAAACGTGGTTTGTTTTGCACTCAGACGGATTGCCCGTGTTGGATAATGAGATGTTCCAGTCGATGAAGCCCGGTCTGTCTGCGTATGCCGACGTTCCTCAGATTGTGAGTCATTATTGGCTTTTATTACACATTATAATACTTGATTCTGTCAATCGCTCCATCCAGTGGTTTATTATTCCTCGATAACAACAGAACACAGGCTCATCCGGGTCACTGAAGTCAGCAATGCTATACGGTCGCTAGGAACCGTTTCAGCGCTATACGCTCGCTAGGAACTGTTTCAGCGCTATACACTCGCTACGAACCGTTTCAGTGCTATACGCTCGCCAGGAACCATTTTAGCGCTATACGCTCGCTAGGAACCGTTTCAGCGCTATAAGCTCGCTAGGAACCGTTTCAGCGCTATAAGCTCACTAGGAAACGTTTCAGAGCTATAAGTTCGCTAGGAACCGTTTCAACACTATACACTCGCTAGGAACCGTTTCAGCGATATACGCCCGCTAGGAACCATTTCAGCGCCCATTTCAGCGCTATACACTATCTATGGACCGGTTCAGCACTATGCACCCGCTAGGAACCGTTTCATCACTATACACTCGCTAGGAACCATTTCAGCGATATACGCCCGCTAGGAACCATTTCAGCGCCCATTTCAGCACTATACGCTTGCTAGGAACCGTTTCAGCGCTATACACTATCTATGGACCGGTTCAGCACTATGCACCCGCTAGGAACCGTTTCAGCGCTATGCACTCACTAGGAACCGTTTCAGAGCTATACGCTCGCTAGGAACCATTTCAGCGCTATACGCTCGCTAGGAACTGTTCTAGCGCTATACGCTCGCTAGGAACCGTTTCAGCGCTATATGCCATACACTCGCTAGGAACCGTTTTGGCGCTATACACTCGCTAGGAACCGTTTCAGTGCTATACGCTCGCTAGGAACCATTTCAGCGCTATACGCTCGCTAGGAACCGTTTCAGCACTATACACTCGCTAGGAACCGTTTCAGCACTATGCGCTCGCTAGGAACTGTTAGGAACCGTTTCAGCGCTATGCGCTCGCTAGGAACCGTTTCAGCGCTATGCGCTCGCTAGGAACCGTTTCAGCGCTATGCGCTCGCTAGGAACCGTTTCAGCGCTATGCGCTCGCTAGGAACCATTTCAGCGCTATAAGATCGCTAGTAACCGTTTCAGCGCTATACGCTCGCTAGGAACCGTTTCATCGCTATAAGCTCGCTAGGAACCGCTTCAGCGCTATAAGCTCACTAGGAACCGTTTCAGAGCTATAAGTTCGCTAGGAACCGTTTCAACACTATACACTCGCTAGGAACCATTTCAGCGATATAAGCTCACTAGGAACCGTTTCAGAGCTATAAGTTCGCTAGGAACCGTTTCAACACTATACACTCGCTAGGAACCATTTCAGCGATATACGCCCGCTAGGAACCATTTCAGCGCCCATTTCAGCACTATACGCTTGCTAGGAACCGTTTCAGCGCTATATACTATCTATGGACCGGTTTAGCACTATGCACCCGCTAGGAACCGTTTCAGAGCTATACGCTCGCTAGGAACCGTTTCAGTGCTATGCACTCGCTAGGAACCGTTTCAGAGCTATATGCTCGCTAGGAACCATTTCAGCGCTATACGCTCGCTAGGAACTGTTTTAGCGCTATACGCTCGCTAGGAACCGTTTCAGCGCTATGCGCCATACGCTCGCTAGGAACTGTTTCAGCTCTATACACTCGCTAGGAACCGTTTCAGTGCTATACGCTCGGTAGGAACCATTTCAGCGCTATATGCTCGCTAGGAACCATTTCAGCGATATACACTCGCTAGGAACCATTTCAGCGCTATACACTCGCTAGGAACCATTTCAGCGCTATACGCTGGCTAGGAACCGTTTCAGAGCTATACGCTCGCTGGGAACCCTTTCAGCGCTATACACTCGCTAGGAACTGTTTCAGCGCTATACGCTCGCTAGGGACCGTTTCAGCGTTATACGCCATACGCTCGCTAGGAACCGTTTCAGCGCTATACACCAGCTAGGAACTGTTTCAGCGCTATGCGCTCGCTAGGAACCGTTAGGAACCGTTTCAGCGCTATACGCTCGCTAGGAACCGTTTCAGCGATATACGCTCGCCAGGAAACATTTCAGCGCTATACACTGCCTAGGAACCGTTTCAGCGCTATAAGCGCGCTAGGAACCGTTTCAGCGCTATAAGATCGCTAGTAACCGTTTCAGAGCTATAAGTTCGCTAGGAACCGTTTCAGAGCTATAAGTTCGCTAGGAACCGTTTCAACACTATACACTCGCTAAGAACCGTTTCAGCGCTATAAGCTCGCTAGGAACCGTTTCAGCGCTATAAGCTCGCTAGGAACCGTTTCAGAGCTAAAAGTTCGCTAGGAACCGTTTCAACACTATACATTTGCGAAGAACCGTTTCAGCGCTATAAGCTCGCTAGGAACCGTTTCAGCGCTATAAGCTCGCTAGGAACCGCTTCAGGGCTATAAGTTCGCTAGGAACCATTTCAACACTATACACTCGCTAGGAACCGTTTCAGCGATATACGCCCGCTATGAACCATTTCAGCGCCATACGCTTGCTAGGAACCGTTTCAACGCTATACACTGTTAAGTTATGTTTCTTTTACTGCGCATGTGTGAAGAGCACCTTTTATGGGTGAGCGCGTTTTTTTTTTTGTAGTTATTGAATTAACATTGGTAGCAGAGGATGGTTGCTGCTGGGAATTGCAAAAATCCCTCACCGTTTGACGAGAAGACGGCTTATGAAAGTTGGAAAAATGAGATTGAAATTTGGAGACGAAATTTTGAGACATTTCAGCCCTATACGCTCGCTAGGAACCGTTTCAGCGCTATACACTCGCTAGGAACCGTTTCAGCACTATGCGCTCGCTAGGAACCGTTTCGGCGCTATACACTCGCTAGGAACCGTTTCAGCACTATGCGCTCGCTAGGAACTGTTAGGGACCGTTTCAGCGCTATGCGCTCGCTAGGAACCGTTTCAGCGCTATGCGCTCGCTAGGAACCGTTTCAGCGCTATGTGCTCGCTAGGAACCGTTTCAGCGCTATGCGCTCGCTAGGCACCATTTCAGCGCTAAACGCTAGCTAGGAACCGTTTCAGCGCTATGCGCTCGCTAGGAACCGTTTCAGCGCTATGCGCTCGCTAGGAACCATTTCAGCGCTATATACGCTCGCTAGGAATCATTTCAGCGTTATACGCTAGCTAGGAACTGTATCAGCGCTATGCGCTCGCTAGGAACCGTTTCAGCGCTATACACTAGCTAGGAACCGTTTCAGTGCTATACGCTCGCTAGGAACCATTTCAGCGCTATACGCTAGCTAGGAACCGTTTCAGCGCTATGCGCTCGCTAGGATCTGTTTCAGCGCTATACGCTCGCTAGGAACCGTTTTTCTTTGTGGAAGTTTTGCTTTTGGTGAGATAATAATACTCAATCAGTATTTTGTGTACTGTTATTTAATTATGCCATCCATTATCGTGGACTTGCTCTCCCTTCTTTTATACAAACGCAGCGTCGGCCATTTTGTGACTGTTTAGTTCACTGTTGGATCATATGATACAAACAGAAACAATTTTAAAACAGTTTAATCTGAAATCAGTATCTCACATCTCCATAATAAGTGTTATGACTGTATACCGTATCTCTTAAATGTTCGTCTAGTTTGAACTCACCGCTGAATTACTTATGTGGAAGTATGTGTAATAAGCAGATAATGCACATCCAGCCGGTTGTTCTCTCAGAATAAACCCCTTCAGGTGTGTGTGTGTGTGTGTGTGTGTGTGTGTGTGATCTCAGGATAAACCCCTTCAGGTGTGTGTGTGTGTGTGTGTGTGATCTCAGAATAAACCCCTTCAGGGGTGTGTGTGTGTGTGATCTCAGAATAAACCCCTTCAGGGGTGTGTGTGTGTGATCTCAGAATAAACCCCCTTCAGGTGTGTTTGTGTTAATGTGTGTGTGTGTGTGATCTCAGAATAAACTCCTTCAGGCTGATGAAGACCTGATCCTGATCACCCTGTCGGGTTTATTCTGAGCAACGACCGGCTGAATGTACATTATCCGTTCCGTTTAGTTAGTGTGTGTGATGGTGTGTGTGAGTGCTTAGGCGGGACACACGGTTGCACAGCTCCTGCGAGTGGCGAAGAGAACGGTTCCTGCGCTGGAGTGGAAGAGAACGCCAGTGATGTTCAGAGCCACAGCTGGACTGAGACTGATGCCGGCCCATAAAGCTCATGCCCTCCTGGAGCAGGTACAGCTCACACACAACACCCATAACACACAGCTCACACACAAACAGCACAACACACAGCTCACCCAGAACATGCAGCTCACCCAGAACACCCAGAACACCCAGATTACGCAGAAAACCTAGAACACCCAGAACATGCAGAACACCCAGAACACCCAGCTCACCCAGAACACCCAGAACACCCAGCTCACCCAGAACACCCAGAACTCACCCAGAACACCCAGAACACCCAGCTCACCCAGAACATGCAGAACATGCAGAACACCCAGAACACCCAGCTCACCCAGCTCACCCAGAACACCCAGCTCACCCAGAACACCCAGCTCACCCAGAACACCCAGAACACCCAGAACACCCAGCTCACCCAGAACACCCAGCTCACCCAGAACATGCAGAACACCCAGCTCACCCAGAACATGCAGAACACCCAGCTCACCCAGCTCACCCAGAACATGCAGAACACCCAGCTCACCCAGCTCACCCAGAACATGCAGAACACCCAGCTCACCCAGCTCACCCAGAACATGCAGAACACCCAGCTCACCCAGCTCACCCAGCTCACCCAGAACATGCAGAACACCCAGAACACCCAGCTCACCCAGAACATGCAGAACACCCAGCTCACCCAGCTCACCCAGAACATGCAGAACACCCAGCTCACCCAGCTCACCCAGAACACCCAGCTCACCCAGAACACCCAGCTCACCAAGAACATGCAGAACACCCAGCTCACCCAGCTCACCCAGAACACCCAGCTCACCCAGCTCACCCAGAACACCCAGAACACCCAGAACACCCAGCTCACCCAGCTCACCCAGAACATGCAGAACACCCAGAACACCCAGCTCACCCAGCTCACCCAGAACACCCAGCTCACCCAGAACACCCAGCTCACCCAGAACATGCAGAACACCCAGCTCACCCAGCTCACCCAGAACACCCAGAACACCCAGCTCACCCAGCTCACCCAGAACACCAAGAACACCCAGAACACCCAGAACACCCAGCTCACCCAGAACACCCAGCTCACCCAGAACACCCAGCTCACCCAGAACACCCAGCTCACCCAGCTCACCCAGAACACCCAGCTCACCCAGCTCACCCAGCTCACCCAGAACACCCAGCTCACCCAGCTCACCCAGAACACCCAGCTCACCCAGCTCACCCAGCTCACCCAGAACACCCAGCTCACCCAGCTCACCCAGAACACCCAGCTCACGCAGAACACCCAGAACACCCAGCTCACCCAGAACACCCAGCTCCCCCAGCTCACCCAGCTCACCCAGAACATGCTCACCCAGCTCACCCAGAACATGCTCACCCAGCTCACCCAGAACACCCAGCTCACCCAGAACACCCAGAACACGCAGCTCACCCAGAACACCCAGAACACGCAGCTCACCCAGAACACGCAGAACACCCAGAACACCCAGAACACGCAGCTCACCCAGCTCACCCAGAACACGCAGAACACCCAGAACACCCAGAACACGCAGCTCACCCAGAACACCCAGCTCACCAAGAACACCCAGAACACCCAGCTCACCCAGCTCACCCAGAACACCCAGAACACGCAGCTCACCCAGAACACCCAGCTCACCAAGAACACCCAGAACACCCAGCTCACGCAGCTCACCCAGAACACCCAGAACACGCAGCTCACCCAGAACACGCAGAACACCCAGAACACCCAGCTCACCCAGCTCACCCAGAACACGCAGAACACCCAGCTCACGCAGCTCACCCAGAACACCCAGCTCACGCAGCTCACCCAGAACACCCAGAACACGCAGCTCACCCAGAACACGCAGAACACCCAGAACACCCAGCTCACCCAGAACACGCAGAACACCCAGCTCACCCAGCTCACCCAGAACACCCAGAACACGCAGCTCACCCAGAACACCCAGCTCACCCAGCTCACCCAGAACACCCAGCTCACCCAGAACACCCAGCTCACCCAGAACATGCAGAACACCCAGCTCACCCAGCTCACCCAGAACACCCAGAACACCCAGCTCACCCAGCTCACCCAGAACACCCAGAACACGCAGCTCACCCAGAACACCCAGCTCACCCAGCTCACCCAGCTCACCCAGAACACCCAGAACACGCAGCTCACCCAGAACACCCAGCTCACCCAGCTCACCCAGAACACGCAGAACACGCAGAACACGCAGCTTACCCAGAACACCCAGAACACCCAGCTCACCCAGCTCACCCAGCTCACCCAGAACACCCAGAACACGCAGCTCACCCAGAACACGCAGAACACGCAGAACACGCAGCTCACCCAGCTCACCCAGAACACCCAGAACACGCAGAACACCCAGAACACGCAGAACACGCAGAACACCCAGCTCACCCAGCTCACCCAGCTCACCCAGAACACCCAGAACACGCAGAACACCCAGAACACGCAGCTCACCCAGAACACGCAGCTCACCAAGAACACCCAGAACACCCAGCTCACCCAGCTCACCCAGAACACCCAGAACACGCAGCTCACCCAGAACACCCAGCTCACCAAGAACACCCAGAACACCCAGCTCACGCAGCTCACCCAGAACACCCAGAACACGCAGCTCACCCAGAACACGCAGAACACCCAGAACACCCAGCTCACCCAGAACACGCAGAACACCCAGCTCACGCAGCTCACCCAGAACACCCAGCTCACGCAGCTCACCCAGAACACCCAGAACACGCAGCTCACCCAGAACACGCAGAACACCCAGAACACCCAGCTCACCCAGCTCACCCAGAACACGCAGAACACCCAGCTCACCCAGCTCACCCAGAACACCCAGAACACGCAGCTCACCCAGAACACCCAGCTCACCCAGCTCACCCAGAACACGCAGAACACGCAGCTTACCCAGAACACCCAGAACACCCAGCTCACCCAGCTCACCCAGCTCACCCAGAACACCCAGAACACCCAGAACACGCAGCTCACCCAGAACACGCAGAACACGCAGAACACGCAGCTCACCCAGCTCACCCAGAACACCCAGAACACGCAGAACACCCAGAACACGCAGAACACGCAGAACACCCAGCTCACCCAGCTCACCCAGCTCACCCAGAACACCCAGAACACGCAGAACACCCAGAACACGCAGAACACTTTACGTATAACACGTCAGGAATGTTTTTGTCTCCAGGTCCAAGAGGTCTTCGATGAGTCTCCGTTTTACGTTCCTGCTGACAGTGTCGGGATCATGAACGGGACGAATGAAGGTTTTTTACTCAAACAACAACATGCACAAATAAGAAAAAGCAATCCAAGGCACTGGAGTAGTTTGTTTTTAGAAAAATATAAAAAACACTTTATTCTTTCATTGCTTAGATTTTAAAAACAGGTGACAAGCAACGGCACACCTGTGTGGTGTGGCCAATAAGCCTTCATCAGGGTGTGTGTGACAAACACAATCATAGTTCTTTTAAACAGCAATCAATTAATAACACGACGATCACATGAAGAGAGAACGTTCAAATGTTACAACAAATATATCTCACCAATAACATGAATAAACCAAGCAAAATTCACAAGTCAAAAATATCATAAATGAAATTGATTTGTTGATTCTGATTTGTATCCTTCATTTCATTTATGACTTTTTGACTTGTGGATTTTGATGTATGGATAAAATTGATTTATCCATGATAGTGTATTTGTAATTACAATTTTCTTTTAAATTCTAAAATATAAATATTTGAAATTGAGAATACATTATTGATTTGGTGATTCTGATTTGTATCCTTCATGTATCATAGTGTCAGCCCAGATCCGGGGCGTGTGGAATCTGTGTGCCGGATGTGTGCCTGGTGTGTGCCGGATGTGTGTCGGATGTGTGTCGGATGTGTGTCGGATGTGTGCCGGATGTGTGTCGGATGTGTGTCGGATGTGTGTGTCGGATGTGTGTGTCGGATGTGTGTGTCGGATGTGTGTGTCGGATGTGTGTCGGATGTGTGTCGGATGTGTGTGTCGGATGTGTGTCGGATGTGTGCCGGATGTGTGTGCCGGATGTGTGTGTCGGATGTGTGTCGGATGTGTGTCGGATGTGTGTGTCGGATGTGTGTGTCGGATGTGTGTGTCGGATGTGTGTGTCGGATGTGTGTGTCGGATGTGTGTGTCGGATGTGTGTGTCGGATGTGTGTCGGATGTGTGTCGGATGTGTGTGTCGGATGTGTGTGTCGGATGTGTGTCGGATGTGTGCCGGATGTGTGTGTCGGATGTGTGTCGGATGTGTGTCGGGTGTGTGTCGGGTGTGTGTCGGGTGTGTGCCGGATGTGTGCCTGGTGTGTGCCGGATGTGTGCCGGATGTGTGTCGGATGTGTGCCGGATGTGTGCCGGATGTGTGCCGGATGTGTGCCGGGTGTGTGTCGGGTGTGTGTCGGGTGTGTGTCGGGTGTGTGTCGGGTGTGTGTCGGGTGTGTGTCGGGTGTGTGTCGGATGTGTGTCGGATGTGTGTCGGATGTGTGTCGGATGTGTGTCGGATGTGTGTCGGATGTGTGCCGGATGTGTGCCGGATGTGTGCCTGGTGTGTGCCAGATGTAGATGTGTGCCGGATGTAAGCCGGATGTGTCCCGGATGTGTGCCTGATGTGTGTCGGGTGTTTGCCGGATGTGTGCCTGATGTGTGCCGGATGTAGATGTGTGCCGGATGTAAGCCGGATGTGTCCTGGATGTGTGCCTGATGTGTGTCGGGTGTTTGCCGGATGTGTGCCTGATGTGTGCCGGATCAGGTGCGACACCATGTTGCTGTCTGGGATACAGATTTATTTGTAAGACACTGTCAAGTTCTTGTTCAGCTTTTATTTCACCGCTGAACCAAAATAAAGGAACGTCATCACAGCGAACAGGGAACGTTCTGTCAAGGTTTTTCCAATAACATTAAAGGTTCTTGCACACTGAGTCTGAAATTTTTGTATGCGTTTTTTCGTATTTGTCATTCGGTGGCTCTGAATTGTCAAAAACGTCTTAAAATGCTACGGATGTGAAAAATTCAGAAAATCGAACCCGATCCGAATTTTTTTATGATGGACGAAAGTTTTGTTTAAACTTGATTGACAAAATGTGAGGTCGTATTTATTTTTTAACGTGCGAAAATTTCGGACTCAGTGTGCAAGAACCTTAACAGAACGTTTGTTCAAAGTTATCTGGTCTATAATTATGTTCTAAAAACTTAAGCTCAAAAACATTATACATCATTCATGGAATTTTTTTTCTGAAACGTTTAGTTGGACGCTCATCCAACACTGTTTAAATGTTGCTACTTTTTTCAGAACATTCTAAAGTAAACATTCCAATAATGTTTGCAGAATGATACATTGTAACGTTCACATATCCAAGGAAAAACATATATAAAAGATTTAAAAAACTGTATGTTTGGAACGTTCAGAAACAATGTTTTTGTAAGTTAATGGGAACGTTAGAAGAACATTCTAG
The DNA here is from genome assembly GCF_051911475.1 of Siphateles boraxobius. NCBI lineage: Eukaryota > Metazoa > Chordata > Actinopteri > Cypriniformes > Leuciscidae > Siphateles > Siphateles boraxobius. Next base: position 357,783 of record NW_027508836.1, read on the forward strand.
GACTAATTTTCATATCTGGGATATTATTCCAAAATAATCTGATACTAATGACTTTAATGTGAGAATTATTTGTTATTTAAACTAAAATATCTATACACCACGGTTGGATTTATTGTACTGCAAATTTATGCTGATTCACATAAAAAATGTGAATCATTCAAATAAAAAAATATGACACTAATTTGAATCAAATGAAAAAATTGTATTATTTTTTTAGATAATAAAAATGAATCCTTTTTAGGCGCTTTAAGATTGAAATAGCGCACATTTTCTCTCTACATCTCATTACTTTAATGCATAATAATCTGATTCTAATTACTTTTATGTTAGAATTATTTGTTATTTAAATAGTAAAATACTTTATACAAGTATACTTACAAGAGTCAAGTATTGTTCTTCAGTTTTAAAGAACACTTCATGCCATAAAGTAGGCCTGGGTAAATATTGATTTTAATCAATTCTCATTTTAATGAGCTGATATTGAATCTTTAATCCCATGATGGATTTATTCAGTGCTGTTTTCAGTCGATGTGAGGAGAACTTCACTAAACATCATTTGTTTCTCCTGTCATCCAATAATCACAATAATCTTTGTTTATTCAGGAATAAACAGCTTCCTGAAATCAATCATGTCTCATACACTAATGTCACATTATCCTCAGAAAAGCCTTTCAGTGAACATAAACTCTACAGAAGAATAACTCTAGAGAGGAGCTTCTGACACAGACATGCACTAGATTACATGTTCATTATATTAGACTACATCTGTCCTTCAGTGCAGAATGAGTGTGTTGTTTTATAAAGAAGAGTGTGTGTTGTTCTCAGGGATTCTGGCCTGGATCACAGTCAACTTTCTGACCGGTGAGTCTGTGTAAATAATGCTGAATATGAGCTTATGAATCTCATGTAAACATGAAATGCTGTTTTACTTCAATGAATAACTGTTTTTTATTTCCTAACTGTCATTTTACATCTAATCACGATCAAGGTCACATGGTCAATCATTGAAAGTCAAACTCAGTTTTTATTCAGAGATATATTTAAACAGAGTATCACCTGAATGTATTTTAAACGGGACTTTTGTCGCACTTGAACCACGAATAAACAATTTTTTTGATTTGTTTTGTAGTTGAAATTTAAAAAAGTAACAAATCCTTAATTTGAACCTTTAGGAATGAATGGAATGCGAGGAATGCGTCAGTTCACACAAAACTAAAACTTTTGCAAAAAATTATTTTATAATGTGTAGATGTGTATCTGAACGCACACTGAAGAGAAACTGACTTTAGGACCCAGCGGAACAGCTCATCTACTCCATATAGAGATATAACCCATCTAGAGTCATGAAATATCATCTTATATTATTATTTTCCACAAGAGGTCAAAGACACTCAATGTAAGTTATTTGGAGCTGAATTAAAAGGGTTATACATGAAATTGTGAGTTATTTTGAATATAAGTTGAAAGAATGTGAGGAATGTGCTTAAATTAATATTTATGTATTATTTATTGATCAAATCTAGTAATTTAAAGGTAAATGAAAGAAAAAATATAAAAAAATATGTATAATAAATTTAATTAAAAATAGAAAAATAATATCAAAATGAAATAAAATAAGCGGTCCCACTTTATATTAAGTGGCTTTAAGTACTATGTACTTACATCGAAAAATAAATACAATGTACAATGTACTTTTGTTGATGTTGTATTGTAAAACACTTTTGCTGCTATTGAGGAGTGATATGGGTCAACATGTCATTACATAGATTAATTACAGCTGTAATAATTACATGCAGGTATTTTTAAAATATAAGTACAATGTAAAAACATGTATGTACACAATAAGTCCATTGTATCAAATTAATAATTTCAATGTAAGTACATAGTATTTAAAGCCACTTAATATAAAATGCGACCAAATAAACTTTCAGGACAAAAAATAAATAATATAAAGTATAATTTTAGGGCTTCGGGTCATTTTAACCCGCGAGGAAAGATAAGGGTTAAACGTTTTATATAGCTTTTTGTTAATCGTGTGACTTTTTAAAGTGTTTCAGACGAGATGTTCATGTGTGTAAAGTGATTTCTGCATATTTGAGTGTTTGCGCCGGTGTTTCAGGCCGGCTCGACCGCGGCTCGCAGAAGACGGTGGGAATCCTCGACCTGGGCGGCGGATCCACGCAAATCACATTCCTCCCGAGGTCAAAGGTCAGCGACTGCTCTGTGACCCGTTAATGAACATGCGTATCTTTATAAAAGGTCACAATGTTGCTCCAAAAGAACTATAATGTGTATAACACTGAATAAAAGTCTTTTCGTCAGGTTAGACACTGATAATGAATCACTCAAACGCCTGTATCTAAACCTCGTCTCACATCCGCCATGTTTGTAGTTTTTAACGCTTTTTATCCGTGTTTGTAGTTCTAATCGATTAGTAGAGCATCCGGGTGTCGTTCGAACACTCATTTCATTATACTTCGATTTGAGACACATTAAGTCTAATTTCCAATTCTGTTTGGGACGGATATTATGAGGATTGAGATTCTGTGTGACCATGAACAATTTTCTTTTAACTTGCATTAAAGATTATTAAATGTTGTAACAAAAAAATATGCTGTTAATTGTTAGTTCATGTTAGTTAATTCATAATGTTTACAAATGAGACTTTATTGTAAAGCGTTACCAGAAAAATATTGTTGTTTTAGACTGAACTAATATATTACAGATTATTTTGTACTGTAATAGAGTAAAATCAGTGTACTTCATTAATGAGAATATCAAACAGAACTCAGATGAAACCTCTGCATGCATCTCTCAATGTACTATTATAGTATTTATTGATGTTTTGAATGAGCTTTTATTTGTGTGTTTTGGGACAAACTCTTCTGTCAGAAACTGGTTTTGATGTTTATATTTGCGTTTTCTGCCTCCTGATTGGTTCGTCACAGAAGACCGTTGAAAGCGCGCCGACTGATTACATCACCAGATTCCACATGTTCAACTCCACGTATGAGCTCTACACACACAGGTACACACACACTTAACACTTAAAACTTAAAACTTAAACTAAAATTCAAATGATATTATAAGAGTTAATGTTAATAATATCTCCTCTTCACAGTTACCTTGGGAACGGCATTAAAGCGGCTCGGCTGGCGGCGCTCGGAGCGCTGCATTCAGACGGTGGGAAAACACGGATCAGGATCAGGAGATCAGCTCAGGGTTTGTGTGTGTGTTGATGTGTGTGTGTTGATTTGTGTGTGGCAGGTCTGGAGAAGACGGTTTTCCGAAGCTCTTGTCTGCCCAAAAAACACAGCGGCCACTTCAGCTTCGGAGGGTTAACTTACCATGTCAGCGGAGTCACCCACGGTAAACACACACACACACACACACACACACACACACACACACACACACACACACACACACACACACACACACACACACACACACACACACACACACACACACACACACACACACACACACACACACACTTCATCCAGCTCAAGTAAGTTCAGTGATGGTTCATTTTTGTTTTAAAAAGTTATTAATTTAGTTAATTTATATATATATAAATATATCGCCGTTCTGGAGAAAACAGTGATGTCATCGTCCAGCTCAGTTCAGTTCTCATATAATGCTGTCAATGCAGGAGATCAATAATATTGCTGAATATTACATTAAATGAGGAATAAGGAAGCACTGATGTGTTGTTCAGGTGTTCATGTGTTCAGGTGTTTGTGTTTCTGTGTTCAGTTGTTCATGTGTTCAGGTGTTCATGTGTTCAAGTGTTCAGTTGTTCATGTGTTCTGGTTCCGTTGTTCATGTGTTCATGTGTTCATGTGTTCATGTGTTCATGTGTTCAAGTGTTCAGTTGTTCATGTGTTCTGGTTCCGTTGTTCATGTGTTCATGTGTTCATGTGTTCTGGTTCCGTTGTTCATGTGTTCAGGTGTTTGTGTTTCTGTGTTCAGTTGTTCATGTGTTCAGTTGTTCATGTGTTCATGTGTTTGTGTTTCTGTGTTCATGTGTTCAGTTGTTCATGTGTTCAGTTGTTCAGATGTTCATGTGTTCAGTTGTTCATGTGTTAATGTGTTTGTGTTTCTGTGTTCATGTGTTCAGTTGTTCATGTGTTCATGTGTTTGTGTTTCTGTGTTCATGTGTTCAGTTGTTCATGTGTTCAGTTGTTCAGGTGTTCATGTGTTCAGTTGTTCATGTGTTAATGTGTTTGTGTTTCTGTGTTCATGTGTTCAGGTGTTCATGTGTTCAGGTGTTCATGTGTTCATGTGTTCAGTTGTTCATGTGTTCAGGTGTTCATGTGTTCATGTGTTCAGTTGTTCATGTGTTCAGGTGTTTGTGTTCAGTTGTTCATGTGTTCATGTGTTCAGTTGTTCATGTGTTCAGTTGTTCATGTGTTCAGTTTTTCATGTGTTCATGTGTTCAGGTGTTCATGTGTTCTGGTGTTCAGGTGTTCATGTGTTCAGTTGTTCATGTGTTCAGGTGTTCATGTGTTCATGTGTTCAGTTGTTCATGTGTTCAGGTGTTTGTGTTCAGTTGTTCATGTGTTCATGTGTTCATGTGTTCAGTTGTTCATGTGTTCAGTTGTTCATGTGTTCAGTTTTTCATGTGTTCATGTGTTCAGGTGTTCATGTGTTCTGGTGTTCAGGTGTTCATGTGTTCAGTTGTTCATGTGTTCAGGTGTTCATGTGTTCATGTGTTCAGTTGTTCATGTGTTCAGGTGTTTGTGTTCAGTTGTTCATGTGTTCATGTGTTCATGTGTTCAGTTGTTCATGTGTTCAGTTGTTCATGTGTTCAGGTGTTCATGTGTTCATGTGTTCAGGTGTTCATGTGTTCTGGTGTTCAGTTGTTCAGGTGTTCAGTTGTTCATGTGTTCATGTGTTCAGGTGTTTGTGTTTCTGTGTTCTTTTGTTCAGTTGTTCATGTGTTCAGTGTTCTGGTGTTCATGTGTTCAGGTGTTCATGTGTTCAGTTGTTCATGTGTTCAGGTGTTCATGTGTTCATGTGTTAAGTTGTTCAGGTGTTCTGTTGTTCAGGTGTTCTGGTGTTCATGTGTTCATGTGTTCATGTGTTCTGGTTCCGTTGTTCATGTGTTCAGTTGTTCATGTGTTCAGTTGTTCATGTGTTCTGGTTCCGTTGTTCATGTGTTCATGTGTTCAGGTGTTTGTGTTTCTGTGTTCAGTTGTTCATGTGTTCAGTTGTTCATGTGTTCATGTGTTTGTGTTTCTGTGTTCATGTGTTCAGTTGTTCATGTGTTCAGTTGTTCATGTGTTCAGGTGTTCATGTGTTCAGTTGTTCATGTGTTAATGTGTTTGTGTTTCTGTGTTCATGTGTTCAGGTGTTCATGTGTTCATATGTTCAGGTGTTCATGTGTTCATGTGTTCATGTGTTCATGTGTTCAGTTGTTCATGTGTTCAGGTGTTTGTGTTTCTGTGTTCAGCTGTTCATGTGTTCATGTGTTCATGTGTTCAGTTGTTCATGTGTTCAGTTGTTCATGTGTTCAGTTGTTCATGTGTTTAGGTGTTTGTGTTTCTGTGTTCATGTGTTCATGTGTTCAGTTGTTCATGTGTTCAGTTGTTCATGTGTTCAGGTGTTCATGTGTTCAGTTGTTCATGTGTTAATGTGTTTGTGTTTCTGTGTTCATGTGTTCAGGTGTTCATGTGTTCAGTTGTTCATGTGTTCATGTATTTGTGTTTCTGTGTTCATGTGTTCAGGTGTTCAGGTGTTCATGTGTTCAGTTGTTCATGTGTTCTGGTGTTCATGTGTTCAGTTGTTCAGTTGTTCATGTGTTCAGGTGTTTGTGTTTCTGTGTTCATGTGTTCAGTTGTTCCGTTGTTCATGTGTTCAGTTGTTCCGTTGTTCATGTGTTCAGGTGTTCATGTGTTCAGTTGTTCCGTTGTTCATGTGTTCAGGTGTTCATGTGTTCATGTGTTCTGGTGTTCAGTTGTTCCGTTGTTCATGTGTTCAGGTGTTCATGTGTTCATGTGTTCTGGTGTTCAGTTGTTCCGTTGTTAATGTGTTCCTGTGTTCTGGTGTTCAGTTGTTCCGTTGTTCATGTGTTCATGTGTTCATGTGTTCTGGTGTTCAGTTGTTCCGTTGTTCATGTGTTCCGTTGTTCATGTGTTCATGTGTTCATGTGTTCAGTTGTTCAGGTGTTCATGTGTTCAGTTGTTCATGTGTTCTGGTGTTCAGTTCTTCCGTTGTTCATGTGTTCATGTGTTCATGTGTTCAGTTGTTCATGTGTTCATGTGTTCAGTTGTTCAGGTGTTCATGTGTTCAGTTGTTCAGTGTTCTGGTGTTCATTTGTTCATGTGTTCAGGTGTTCATGTGTTCAGGTGTTCATGTGTTCAGTGTTCATGTGTTCAGTTGTTCAGGTGTTCATGTGTTCAGTTGTTCATGTGTTCAGTGTTCTGGTGTTCTGGTGTTCATTTGTTCATGTGTTCAGTTGTTCATGTGTTCAGTGTTCTGGTGTTCATTTGTTCATGTGTTCTGGTGTTCATGTGTTCAGGTGTTCATGTGTTCATGTGTTCAGGTGTTCATGTGTTCTGGTGTTCAGTTGTTCATGTGTTCAGTTGTTCATGTGTTCATGTGTTCAGGTGTTTGTGTTTCTGTGTTCTTTTGTTCAGTTGTTCATGTGTTCTGGTGTTCTGGTGTTCATGTGTTCAGGTGTTCATGTGTTCAGTTGTTCATGTGTTCAGGTGTTCATGTGTTCATGTGTTTAATTGTTCAGGTGTTCAGGTGTTCTGTTGTTCAGGTGTTCTGGTGTTCATGTGTTCATGTGTTCATGTGTTCAGTTGTTCATGTGTTCATGTGTTCTGGTGTTCAGTTGTTCATGTGTTCAGTTGTTCATGTGTTCAGTTGTTCATGTCTTCAGTTGTTCATGTTTTCAGTTGTTTATGTGTTCAGTGTTCTGGTGTTCATGTGTTCAGGTGTTCATGTGTTCAGTTGTTCATGTGTTCAGTTGTTCATGTGTTCTGGTGTTCAGTTGTTCATGTGTTCAGGTCTTCAGGTGTTCATGTGTTCAGGTGTTCAGGTGTTCAGTTCTTCATGTGTTCAGTTATTCATGTCTTCAGTTTTTCATGTCTTCAGTTGTTCATGTTTTCAGTTGTTCATGTGTTCAGTGTTCTGGTGTTCATGTGTTCAGTTTTTCATGTGTTCTGGTGTTCAGTTGTTCATGTGTTCAGTTTCTCTGGTGTTCAGTGTTCTGGTGTTCAGTGTTCTGGTGTTCATGTGTTCAGTTTTTCATGTCTTCATTTGTTCATGTGTTCAGTTGTTCATGTGTTCAGTGTTCTGGTGTTCATTTGTTCATGTGTTCTGGTGTTCATGTGTTCAGGTGTTCATGTGTTCATGTGTTCAGGTGTTCATGTGTTCTGGTGTTCAGTTGTTCATGTGTTCAGTTGTTCATGTGTTCATGTGTTCAGGTGTTTGTGTTTCTGTGTTCTTTTGTTCAGTTGTTCATGTGTTCAGTGTTCTGGTGTTCATGTGTTCTGGTGTTCATGTGTTCAGGTGTTCATGTGTTCAGGTGTTCATGTGTTCATGTGTTAAGTTGTTCAGGTGTTCAGGTGTTCTGTTGTTCAGGTGTTCTGGTGTTCATGTGTTCATGTGTTCAGTTGTTCATGTGTTCATGTGTTCTGGTGTTCAGTTGTTCATGTGTTCAGTTGTTCATGTGTTCAGTTGTTCATGTCTTCAGTTGTTCATGTTTTCAGTTGTTCAGGTGTTCAGGTGTTCATGTGTTCAGTTGTTCAGTTGTTCATGTGTTCAGTTGTTCATGTGTTCTGGTGTTCAGTTGTTCATGTGTTCATGTGTTCAGGTGTTCATGTGTTCAGGTGTTCAGGTGTTCAGTTCTTCATGTGTTCAGTTATTCATGTCTTCAGTTTTTCATGTCTTCAGTTGTTCATGTTTTCAGTTGTTCATGTGTTCAGTGTTCTGGTGTTCATGTGTTCAGTTTTTCATGTGTTCTGGTGTTCAGTTGTTCATGTGTTCAGTTTCTCTGGTGTTCAGTGTTCTGGTGTTCAGTGTTCTGGTGTTCAGTGTTCTGGTGTTCATGTGTTCAGTTTTTCATGTCTTCATTTGTTCATGTGTTCAGTTGTTCATGTGTTCAGTGTTCTGGTGTTCAGGTGTTCAGTTCTTAATGTTTTCTGGTGTTCAGTTGTTCATGTGTTCAGTTGTTCAGTTCTTCATGTGTTCAGTGTTCTGGTGTTCAGGTGTTCAGTTCTTCATGTGTTCAGGTGTTCAGTTCTTCATGTGTTCAGTTGTTCATGTGTTCAGTTTTCTGGTGTTCATGTGTTCAGTGTTCTGGTGTTCATGTGTTCAGGTGTTCATGTTTTCAGGTGTTCATGTGTTCAGTTGTTCATGTGTTCTGGTGTTCAGTTGTTCATGTGTTCAGTTGTTCATGTGTTCAGTTGTTCATGTGTTCAGTTGTTCATGTGTTCAGTGTTCTGGTGTTCATGTGTTCAGTTGTTCATGTGTTCAGGTGTTCATGTGTTCAGTGTTCTGGTGTTCAGTTGTTCATGTGTTCAGTTGTTCATGTGCTCAGTTGTTCATGTGTTCTGGTGTTCAGTTGTTCATGTGTTCAGTTGTTCATGTGTTCAGTGTTCTGGTGTTCATGTGTTCAGTTGTTCATGTGTTCAGTTGTTCATGTGTTCAGTGTTTTGGTGTTCAGTTGTTCATGTGTTCAGTTGTTCATGTGCTCAGTTGTTCATGTGTTCTGGTGTTCAGTTGTTCATGTGTTCAGTTGTTCATGTGTTCAGTGTTCTGGTGTTCATGTGTTCATGTGTTCAGGTGTTCATGTGTTCATGTGTTAAGTTGTTCTGGTGTTCATGTGTTCATGTGTTCATGTGTTCTGGTGTTCAGTTGTTCCGTTGTTCATGTGTTCAGGTGTTCATGTGTTCATGTGTTCTGGTGTTCAGTTGTTCCGTTGTTCATGTGTTCATGTGTTCTGGTGTTCAGTTGTTCCGTTGTTCATGTGTTCATGTGTTCTGGTGTTCAGTTGTTCCGTTGTTCATGTGTTCCGTTGTTCATGTGTTCATGTGTTCAGTTGTTCAGGTGTTCATGTGTTCAGTTGTTCATGTGTTCTGGTGTTCAGTTCTTCCGTTGTTCATGTGTTCATGTGTTCAGTTGTTCATGTGTTCATGTGTTCATGTGTTCAGTTGTTCAGGTGTTCATGTGTTCAGTTGTTCAGTGTTCTGGTGTTCATTTTTTCATGTGTTCAGGTGTTCATGTGTTCAGTGTTCATGTGTTCAGTTGTTCAGGTGTTCATGTGTTCAGTGTTCTGGTGTTCTGGTGTTCATTTGTTCATGTGTTCAGTTGTTCATGTGTTCAGTGTTCTGGTGTTCATTTGTTCATGTGTTCTGGTGTTCATGTGTTCAGGTGTTCATGTGTTCATGTGTTCAGGTGTTCATGTGTTCTGGTGTTCAGTTGTTCATGTGTTCAGTTGTTCATGTGTTCAGGTGTTTGTGTTTCTGTGTTCTTTTGTTCAGTTGGTCATGTGTTCAGTGTTCTGGTGTTCATGTGTTCAGGTGTTCATGTGTTCAGTTGTTCATGTGTTCAGGTGTTCATGTGTTCATGTGTTCATGTGTTAAGTTGTTCAGGTGTTCAGGTGTTCTGTTGTTCAGGTGTTCTGGTGTTCATGTGTTCATGTGTTCATGTGTTCAGTTGTTCATGTGTTCATGTGTTCTGGTGTTCAGTTGTTCATGTGTTCAGTTGTTCATGTCTTCAGTTGTTCATGTTTTCAGTTGTTCATGTGTTCAGTGTTCTGGTGTTCATGTGTTCAGGTGTTCATGTGTTCAGTTGTTCATGTGTTCAGTTGTTCATGTGTTCTGGTGTTCAGTTGTTCATGTGTTCAGGTGTTCAGGTGTTCATGTGTTCAGGTGTTCAGGTGTTCAGTTCTTCATGTGTTCAGTTATTCATGTCTTCAGTTTTTCATGTCTTCAGTTGTTCATGTCTTCAGTTGTTCATGTGTTCAGTGTTCTGGTGTTCATGTGTTCAGTTTTTCATGTGTTCTGGTGTTCAGTTGTTCATGTGTTCAGTTTCTCTGGTGTTCAGTGTTCTGGTGTTCAGTGTTCTGGTGTTCAGTGTTCTGGTGTTCATGTGTTCAGTTTTTCATGTCTTTATTTGTTCATGTGTTCAGTTGTTCATGTGTTCAGTGTTCTGGTGTTCATTTGTTCATGTGTTCTGGTGTTCATGTGTTCAGGTGTTCATGTGTTCATGTGTTCAGGTGTTCATGTGTTCTGGTGTTCAGTTGTTCATGTGTTCAGTTGTTCATGTGTTCATGTGTTCAGGTGTTTGTGTTTCTGTGTTCTTTTGTTCAGTTGTTCATGTGTTCAGTGTTCAGGTGTTCATGTGTTCATGTGTTCATGTGTTCATGTGTTAAGTTGTTCAGGTGTTCAGGTGTTCTGTTGTTCAGGTGTTCTGGTGTTCATGTGTTCATGTGTTCATGTGTTCATGTGTTCATGTGTTCAGTTGTTCATGTGTTCATGTGTTCATGTGTTCAGTTGTTCATGTGTTCAGTTGTTCTGGTGTTCATGTGTTCATGTGTTCAGTTGTTCATGTGTTCATGTGTTCTGGTGTTCAGTTGTTCATGTTCAGTTGTTCATGTGTTCAGTTGTTCATGTCTTCAGTTGTTCATGTTTTCAGTTGTTCATGTGTTCAGTGTTCAGGTGTTCATGTGTTCAGGTGTTCATGTGTTCAGTTGTTCATGTGTTCTGGTGTTCAGTTGTTCATGTGTTCAGGTGTTCATGTGTTCAGGTGTTCAGGTGTTCAGTTCTTCATGTGTTCAGTTATTCATGTCTTCAGTTTTTCATGTCTTCAGTTGTTCATGTTTTCAGTTGTTCATGTGTTCAGTGTTCTGGTGTTCATGTGTTCAGTTTTTCATGTGTTCTGGTGTTCAGTTGTTCATGTGTTCAGTTTCTCTGGTGTTCAGTGTTCTGGTGTTCAGTGTTCTGGTGTTCAGTGTTCTGGTGTTCATGTGTTCAGTTTTTCATGTCTTCATTTGTTCATGTGTTCAGTTGTTCATGTGTTCAGTGTTCTGGTGTTCAGGTGTTCAGTTCTTAATGTTTTCTGGTGTTCAGTTGTTCATGTGTTCAGTTGTTCAGTTCTTCATGTGTTCAGTGTTCTGTTGTTCAGGTGTTCAGTTGTTCATGTGTTCAGGTGTTCAGTTCTTCATGTGTTCAGTTGTTCATGTGTTCAGTTTTCTGGTGTTCATGTGTTCAGTGTTCTGGTGTTCATGTGTTCAGGTGTTCGTGTTTTCAGGTGTTCATGTGTTCAGTTGTTCATGTGTTCTAGTGTTCAGTTGTTCATGTGTTCAGTTGTTCACGTGTTCAGTTGTTCATGTGTTCAGTTGTTCATGTGTTCAGTGTTCTGGTGTTCATGTGTTCAGTTGTTCATGTGTTCAGGTGTTCATGTGTTCATGTGTTAAGTTGTTCTGGTGTTCATGTGTTCATGTGTTCATGTGTTCAGGTGTTCATGTGTTCAGTTGTTCATGTGTTCAGTTGTTCATGTGTTCAGTTGTTCATGTGTTCAGTGTTCTGGTGTTCAGTTGTTCATGTGTTCAGTTGTTCATGTGCTCAGTTGTTCATGTGTTCTGGTGTTCAGTTGTTCATGTGTTCAGTTGTTCATGTGTTCAGTGTTCTGGTGTTCATGTGTTCATGTGTTCAGGTGTTCATGTGTTCATGTGTTCATGTGTTCATGTGTTAAGTTGTTCTGGTGTTCATGTGTTCAGGTGTTCATGTGTTCAGGTGTTCATGTGTTCAGTTGTTCATGTGTTCAGGTGTTCATGTGTTCAGGTGTTCAGGTGTTCATGTGTTCAGGTGTTCAGGTGTGCAGTTCTTCATGTGTTCAGTTATTCATGTCTTCAGTTTTTCATGTCTTCAGTTGTTCATGTTTTCAGTTGTTCATGTGTTCAGTGTTCTGGTGTTCATGTGTTCAGTTTTTCATGTGTTCTGGTGTTCAGTTTCTCTGGTGTTCAGTGTTCTGGTGTTCAGTGTTCTGGTGTTCAGTGTTCTGGTGTTCAGTGTTCTGGTGTTCATGTGTTCAGTTTATCATGTCTTCATTTGTTCATGTGTTCAGTTGTTCATGTGTTCAGTGTTCTGGTGTTCAGGTGTTCAGTTCTTCATGTGTTCTGGTGTTCAGTTGTTCATGTGTTCAGTTGTTCAGTTCTTCATGTGTTCAGTGTTCTGGTGTTCAGGTGTTCAGTTCTTCATGTGTTCAGGTGTTCAGTTCTTCATGTGTTCAGTTGTTCATGTGTTCAGTTGTTCATGTTAATGTGTTTGTGTTTCTGTGTTCATGTGTTCATGTGTTCAGGTGTTCATGTGTTCAGTTGTTCATGTGTTCATGTCTTTGTGTTTCTGTGTTCATGTGTTCAGGTGTTCAGGTGTTCATGTGTTCAGTTGTTCATGTGTTCTGGTGTTCATGTGTTCAGTTGTTCAGTTGTTCATGTGTTCAGGTGTTTGTGTTTCTGTGTTCATGTGTTCAGTTGTTCCGTTGTTCATGTGTTCAGTTGTTCCGTTGTTCATGTGTTCAGTTGTTCCGTTGTTCATGTGTTCAGGTGTTCATGTGTTCAGTTGTTCCGTTGTTCATGTGTTCAGGTGTTCATGTGTTCATGTGTTCTGGTGTTCAGTTGTTCCGTTGTTCATGTGTTCAGGTGTTCATGTGTTCATGTGTTCTGGTGTTCAGTTGTTCCGTTGTTCATGTGTTCATGTGTTCTGGTGTTCAGTTGTTCCGTTGTTCATGTGTTCATGTGTTCATGTGTTCTGGTGTTCAGTTGTTCCGTTGTTCATGTGTTCCGTTGTTCATGTGTTCATGTGTTCATGTGTTCAGTTGTTCAGGTGTTCATGTGTTCAGTTGTTCATGTGTTCTGGTGTTCAGTTCTTCCGTTGTTCATGTGTTCATGTGTTCAGTTGTTCATGTGTTCATGTGTTCAGTTGTTCAGGTGTTCATGTGTTCAGTTGTTCAGTGTTCTGGTGTTCATTTGTTCATGTGTTCAGGTGTTCATGTGTTCAGTGTTCATGTGTTCAGTTGTTCAGGTGTTCATGTGTTCATGTGTTCAGTGTTCTGGTGTTCTGGTGTTCATTTGTTCATGTGTTCAGTTGTTCATGTGTTCAGTGTTCTGGTGTTCATTTGTTCATGTGTTCTGGTGTTCATGTGTTCAGGTGTTCATGTGTTCATGTGTTCAGGTGTTCATGTGTTCTGGTGTTCAGTTGTTCATGTGTTCAGTTGTTCATGTGTTCATGTGTTCAGGTGTTTGTGTTTCTGTGTTCTTTTGTTCAGTTGTTCATGTGTTCAGTGTTCATGTGTTCAGGTGTTCATGTGTTCATGTGTTCAGTTGTTCAGTTGTTCATGTGTTCATGTGTTCATGTGTTCATGTGTTAAGTTGTTCAGGTGTTCAGGTGTTCTGTTGTTCAGGTGTTCTGGTGTTCATGTGTTCATGTGTTCATGTGTTCAGTTGTTCATGTGTTCATGTGTTCTGGTGTTCAGTTGTTCATGTGTTCAGTTGTTCATGTGTTCAGTTGTTCATGTCTTCAGTTGTTCATGTTTTCAGTTGTTCATGTGTTCAGTGTTCTGGTGTTCATGTGTTCAGGTGTTCATGTGTTCAGTTGTTCATGTGTTCTGGTGTTCAGTTGTTCATGTGTTCAGGTGTTCAGGTGTTCATGTGTTCAGGTGTTCAGGTGTTCAGTTCTTCATGTGTTCAGTTATTCATGTCTTCAGTTTTCATGTCTTCAGTTGTTCATGTTTTCAGTTGTTCATGTGTTCAGTGTTCTGGTGTTCATGTGTTCAGTTTTTCATGTGTTCTGGTGTTCAGTTGTTCATGTGTTCAGTTTCTCTGGTGTTCAGTGTTCTGGTGTTCGGTGTGCTGGTGTTCAGTGTTCTGGTGTTCATGTGTTCAGTTTTTCATGTCTTCATTTGTTCATGTGTTCAGTTGTTCATGTGTTCAGTGTTCTGGTGTTCATTTGTTCATGTGTTCTGGTGTTCATGTGTTCAGGTGTTCATGTGTTCAGGTGTTCATGTGTTCTGGTGTTCAGTTGTTCATGTGTTCAGTTGTTCATGTGTTCATGTGTTCAGGTGTTTGTGTTTCTGTGTTCTTTTGTTCAGTTGTTCATGTGTTCAGTGTTCTGGTGTTCATGTGTTCAATTGTTCATGTGTTCAGGTGTTCATGTGTTCATGTGTTAAGTTGTTCAGGTGTTCAGGTGTTCTGGTGTTCATGTGTTCTGGTGTTCTGGTGTTCATGTGTTCATGTGTTCAGTTGTTCATGTGTTCATGTGTTCTGGTATTCAGTTGTTCATGTGTTCAGTTGTTCATGTGTTCAGTTGTTCATGTCTTCAGTTGTTCATGTTTTCAGTTGTTCATGTGTTCAGTGTTCAGGTGTTCATGTGTTCAGGTGTTCATGTGTTCAGTTGTTCATGTGTTCAGTTGTTCATGTGTTCTGGTGTTCAGTTGTTCATGTGTTCATGTGTTCATGTGTTCAGGTGTTCAGGTGTTCAGGTGTTCATGTGTTCAGGTGTTCAGGTGTTCAGTTCTTCATGTGTTCAGTTATTCATGTCTTCAGTTTTTCATGTCTTCAGTTGTTCATGTTTTCAGTTGTTCATGTGTTCAGTGTTCTGGTGTTCATGTGTTCAGTTTTTCATGTGTTCTGGTGTTCAGTTGTTCATGTGTTCAGTTTCTCTGGTGTTCAGTGTTCTGGTGTTCAGTGTTCTGGTGTTCAGTGTTCTGGTGTTCATGTGTTCATGTGTTCAGTTTTTCATGTCTTCATTTGTTCATGTGTTCAGTTGTTCATGTGTTCAGTGTTCTGGTGTTCAGGTGTTCAGTTCTTCATGTGTTCTGGTGTTCAGTTGTTCATGTGTTCAGTTCTTCAGTTCTTCATGTGTTCAGTGTTCTGGTGTTCAGGTGTTCAGTTCTTCATGTGTTCTGGTGTTCAGTTGTTCATGTGTTCAGTTGTTCATGTGTTCATGTGTTCAGGTGTTTGTGTTTCTGTGTTCTTTTGTTCAGTTGTTCATGTGTTCAGTGTTCATGTGTTCAGGTGTTCATGTGTTCAGTTGTTCATGTGTTCAGGTGTTCATGTGTTCATGTGTTCATGTGTTAAGTTGTTCAGGTGTTCAGGTGTTCAGGTGTTCTGTTGTTCTGGTGTTCATGTGTTCATGTGTTCATGTGTTCATGTGTTCAGTTGTTCATGTGTTCATGTGTTCATGTGTTCTGGTGTTCAGTTGTTCATGTGTTCAGTTGTTCATGAGTTCAGTTGTTCATGTCTTCAGTTGTTCATGTTTTCAGTTGTTCATGTGTTCAGTGTTCTGGTGTTCATGTGTTCAGGTGTTCATGTGTTCAGTTGTTCATGTGTTCAGTTGTTCATGTGTTCTGGTGTTCAGTTGTTCATGTGTTCAGGTGTTCAGGTGTTCATGTGTTCAGGTGTTCAGGTGTTCAGTTCTTCATGTGTTCAGTTATTCATGTCTTCAGTTTTCATGTCTTCAGTTGTTCATGTTTTCAGTTGTTCATGTGTTCAGTGTTCTGGTGTTCATGTGTTCAGTTTTTCATGTGTTCTGGTGTTCAGTTGTTCTGGTGTTCATGTGTTCAGTTTTTCATGTGTTCTGGTGTTCAGTTGTTCTGGTGTTCATGTGTTCAGTTGTTCATGTGTTCAGTGTTCTGGTGTTCATGTGTTCAGTTTTTCATGTGTTCTGGTGTTCAGTTGTTCATGTGTTCAGTTTCTCTGGTGTTCAGTGTTCTGGTGTTCGGTGTGCTGGTGTTCAGTGTTCTGGTGTTCATGTGTTCAGTTTTTCATGTCTTCATTTGTTCATGTGTTCAGTTGTTCATGTGTTCAGTGTTCTGGTGTTCATTTGTTCATGTGTTCTGGTGTTCATGTGTTCAGGTGTTCATGTGTTCATGTGTTCAGGTGTTCATGTGTTCTGGTGTTCAGTTGTTCATGTGTTCAGTTGTTCATGTGTTCATGTGTTCAGGTGTTTGTGTTTCTGTGTTCTTTTGTTCAGTTGTTCATGTGTTCAGTGTTCTGGTGTTCATGTGTTCAGGTGTTCATGTGTTCAATTGTTCATGTGTTCAGGTGTTCATGTGTTCATGTGTTAAGTTGTTCAGGTGTTCAGGTGTTCTGGTGTTCATGTGTTCTGGTGTTCTGGTGTTCATGTGTTCATGTGTTCAGTTGTTCATGTGTTCATGTGTTCTGGTGTTCAGTTGTTCATGTGTTCAGTTGTTCATGTGTTCAGTTGTTCATGTCTTCAGTTGTTCATGTTTTCAGTTGTTCATGTGTTCAGTGTTCAGGTGTTCATGTGTTCAGGTGTTCAGGTGTTCATGTGTTCAGTTGTTCATGTGTTCAGTTGTTCATGTGTTCTGGTGTTCAGTTGTTCATGTGTTCATGTGTTCATGTGTTCAGGTGTTCAGGTGTTCATGTGTTCAGGTGTTCAGGTGTTCAGTTCTTCATGTGTTCAGTTATTCATGTCTTCAGTTTTTCATGTCTTCAGTTGTTCATTTTTTCAGTTGTTCATGTGTTCAGTGTTCTGGTGTTCATGTGTTCAGTTTTTGATGTGTTCTGGTGTTCAGTTGTTCATGTGTTCAGTTTCTCTGGTGTTCAGTGTTCTGGTGTTCATTGTTCTGGTGTTCAGTGTTCTGGTGTTCATGTGTTCATGTGTTCAGTTTTTCATGTCTTCATTTGTTCATGTGTTCAGTTGTTCATGTGTTCAGTGTTCTGGTGTTCAGGTGTTCAGTTCTTCATGTGTTCTGGTGTTCAGTTGTTCATGTGTTCAGTTCTTCAGTTCTTCATGTGTTCAGTGTTCTGGTGTTCAGGTGTTCAGTTCTTCATGTGTTCAGGTGTTCAGTTCTTCATGTGTTCAGTTGTTCATGTGTTCAGTTTTCTGGTGTTCATGTGTTCAGTGTTCTGGTGTTCATGTGTTCAGGTGTTCATGTTTTCAGGTGTTCATGTGTTCAGTTGTTCATGTGTTCTGGTGTTCAGTTGTTCATGTGTTCAGTTGTTCATGTGTTCAGTTGTTCATGTGTTCAGTGCTCTGGTGTTCATGTGTTCAGTTGTTCATGTGTTCATGTGTTCATGTGTTCATGTGTTAAGTTGTTCTGGTGTTCATGTGTTCATGTGTTCAGGTGTTCAGGTGTTCATGTGTTCAGTTGTTCATGTGTTCAGTTGTTCATGTGTTCAGGTGTTCATGTGTTCATGTGTTCATGTGTTAAGTTGTTCTGGTGTTCATGTGTTCAGGTGTTCATGTGTTCAGGTGTTCATGTGTTCAGGTGTTCAGGTGTGCAGTTCTTCATGTGTTCAGTTATTCATGTCTTCAGTTTTTCATGTCTTCAGTTTTTCATGTGTTCATGTGTTAATGTGTTAAGTTGTTCATGTGTTCATGTGTTCAGGTGTTCATGTGTTCAGGTGTTCATGTGTTCAGGTGTTCAGGTGTGCAGTTCTTCATGTGTTCAGTTATTCATGTCTTCAGTTTTTCATGTCTTCAGTTGTTCATGTTTTCAGTTGTTCATGTGTTCAGTGTTCTGGTGTTCATGTGTTCAGTTTTTCATGTGTTCTGGTGTTCAGTTTCTCTGGTGTTCAGTGTTCTGGTGTTCAGTGTTCTGGTGTTCATGTGTTCAGTTTTTCATGTCTTCATTTGTTCATGTGTTCAGTTGTTCATGTGTTCTGGTGTTCAGGTGTTCAGTTCTTCATGTGTTCTGGTGTTCAGTTGTTCATGTGTTCAGTTGTTCTGGTGTTCATGTGTTCATGTGTTCAGTTGTTCATGTGTTCATGTGTTCTGGTGTTCAGTTGTTCATGTGTTCAGTTGTTCATGTGTTCAGTTGTTCATGTCTTCAGTTGTTCATGTTTTCAGTTGTTCATGTGTTCAGTGTTCAGGTGTTCAGGTGTTCATGTGTTCAGGTGTTCATGTGTTCAGTTGTTCATGTGTTCAGTTGTTCATGTGTTCTGGTGTTCAGTTGTTCATGTGTTCATGTGTTCATGTGTTCAGGTGTTCATGTGTTCAGGTGTTCAGGTGTTCAGTTCTTCATGTGTTCAGTTATTCATGTCTTCAGTTTTTCATGTCTTCAGTTGTTCATGTTTTCAGTTGTTCATGTGTTCAGTGTTCTGGTGTTCATGTGTTCAGTTTTTCATGTGTTCTGGTGTTCAGTTGTTCATGTGTTCAGTTTCTCTGGTGTTCAGTGGTCTGGTGTTCAGTGTTCTGGTGTTCAGTGTTCTGGTGTTCATGTGTTCAGTTTTTCATGTCTTCATTTGTTCATGTGTTCAGTTGTTCATGTGTTCAGTGTTCTGTTGTTCAGGTGTTCAGTTGTTCATGTGTTCAGGTGTTCAGTTCTTCATGTGTTCAGTTGTTCATGTGTTCAGTTTTCTGGTGTTCATGTGTTCAGTGTTCTGGTGTTCATGTGTTCAGGTGTTCGTGTTTTCAGGTGTTCATGTGTTCAGTTGTTCATGTGTT
Organism: Siphateles boraxobius; assembly: GCF_051911475.1. Classification (NCBI taxonomy): domain Eukaryota; kingdom Metazoa; phylum Chordata; class Actinopteri; order Cypriniformes; family Leuciscidae; genus Siphateles; species Siphateles boraxobius. Next base: position 376,211 of record NW_027508836.1, read on the forward strand.
CTAGTGTTCAGTTGTTCATGTGTTCAGTTGTTCACGTGTTCAGTTGTTCATGTGTTCAGTTGTTCATGTGTTCAGTGTTCTGGTGTTCATGTGTTCAGTTGTTCATGTGTTCAGGTGTTCATGTGTTCATGTGTTAAGTTGTTCTGGTGTTCATGTGTTCATGTGTTCATGTGTTCATGTGTTCAGGTGTTCATGTGTTCAGTTGTTCATGTGTTCAGTTGTTCATGTGTTCAGTTGTTCATGTGTTCAGTGTTCTGGTGTTCAGTTGTTCATGTGTTCAGTTGTTCATGTGCTCAGTTGTTCATGTGTTCTGGTGTTCAGTTGTTCATGTGTTCAGTTGTTCATGTGTTCAGTGTTCTTGTGTTCATGTGTTCAGGTGTTCATGTGTTCATGTGTTCATGTGTTAAGTTGTTCTGGTGTTCATGTGTTCAGGTGTTCATGTGTTCAGGTGTTCATGTGTTCAGTTGTTCATGTGTTCATGTGTTCAGGTGTTCATGTGTTCAGGTGTTCAGGTGTTCATGTGTTCAGGTGTTCAGGTGTGCAGTTCTTCATGTGTTCAGTTATTCATGTCTTCAGTTTTTCATGTCTTCAGTTGTTCATGTTTTCAGTTGTTCATGTGTTCAGTGTTCTGGTGTTCATGTGTTCAGTTTTTCATGTGTTCTGGTGTTCAGTTTCTCTGGTGTTCAGTGTTCTGGTGTTCAGTGTTCTGGTGTTCAGTGTTCTGGTGTTCATGTGTTCAGTTTATCATGTCTTCATTTGTTCATGTGTTCAGTTGTTCATGTGTTCAGTGTTCTGGTGTTCAGGTGTTCAGTTCTTCATGTGTTCTGGTGTTCAGTTGTTCATGTGTTCAGTTCTTCAGTTCTTCATGTGTTCAGTGTTCTGGTGTTCAGGTGTTCAGTTCTTCATGTGTTCAGGTGTTCAGTTCTTCATGTGTTCAGTTGTTCATGTGTTCAGTTGTTCATGTTAATGTGTTTGTGTTTCTGTGTTCATGTGTTCAGGTGTTCATGTGTTCAGTTGTTCATGTGTTCATGTATTTGTGTTTCTGTGTTCATGTGTTCAGGTGTTCATGTGTTCAGTTGTTCATGTGTTCTGGTGTTCATGTGTTCAGTTGTTCAGTTGTTCATGTGTTCAGGTGTTTGTGTTTCTGTGTTCATGTGTTCAGTTGTTCCGTTGTTCATGTGTTCAGTTGTTCCGTTGTTCATGTGTTCAGGTGTTCATGTGTTCAGTTGTTCCGTTGTTCATGTGTTCAGGTGTTCATGTGTTCATGTGTTCTGGTGTTCAGTTGTTCCGTTGTTCATGTGTTCAGGTGTTCATGTGTTCATGTGTTCTGGTGTTCAGTTGTTCCGTTGTTCATGTGTTCATGTGTTCTGGTGTTCAGTTGTTCCGTTGTTCATATGTTCATGTGTTCATGTGTTCATGTGTTCATGTGTTCTGGTGTTCAGTTGTTCCGTTGTTCATGTGTTCCGTTGTTCATGTGTTCATGTGTTCAGTTGTTCAGGTGTTCATGTGTTCAGTTGTTCATGTGTTCTGGTGTTCAGTTCTTCCGTTGTTCATGTGTTCATGTGTTCAGTTGTTCATGTGTTCATGTGTTCAGTTGTTCAGGTGTTCATGTGTTCAGTTGTTCAGTGTTCTGGTGTTCATTTGTTCAGGTGTTCATGTGTTCAGTGTTCATGTGTTCAGTTGTTCAGGTGTTCATGTGTTCATGTGTTCATGTGTTCAGTGTTCTGGTGTTCTGGTGTTCATTTGTTCATGTGTTCAGTTGTTCATGTGTTCAGTGTTCTGGTGTTCATTTGTTCATGTGTTCTGGTGTTCATGTGTTCAGGTGTTCATGTGTTCATGTGTTCAGGTGTTCATGTGTTCTGGTGTTCAGTTGTTCATGTGTTCAGTTGTTCATGTGTTCATGTGTTCAGGTGTTTGTGTTTCTGTGTTCTTTTGTTCAGTTGTTCATGTGTTCAGTGTTCATGTGTTCATGTGTTCAGGTGTTCATGTGTTCAGTTGTTCATGTGTTCAGGTGTTCAGGTGTTCATGTGTTCATGTGTTAAGTTGTTCAGGTGTTCAGGTGTTCTGGTGTTCATGTGTTCATGTGTTCATGTGTTCAGTTGTTCATGTGTTCATGTGTTCTGGTGTTCAGTTGTTCATGTGTTCAGTTGTTCATGTGTTCAGTTGTTCATGTCTTCAGTTGTTCATGTTTTCAGTTGTTCATGTGTTCAGTGTTCTGGTGTTCATGTGTTCAGGTGTTCATGTGTTCAGTTGTTCATGTGTTCTGGTGTTCAGTTGTTCATGTGTTCAGGTGTTCAGGTGTTCATGTGTTCAGGTGTTCAGGTGTTCATGTGTTCAGGTGTTCAGGTGTTCATGTGTTCAGGTGTTCAGGTGTTCAGTTCTTCATGTGTTCAGTTATTCATGTCTTCAGTTTTCATGTCTTCAGTTGTTCATGTTTTCAGTTGTTCATGTGTTCAGTGTTCTGGTGTTCATGTGTTCAGTTTTTCATGTGTTCTGGTGTTCAGTTGTTCATGTGTTCAGTTTCTCTGGTGTTCAGTGTTCTGGTGTTCGGTGTGCTGGTGTTCAGTGTTCTGGTGTTCATGTGTTCAGTTTTTCATGTCTTCATTTGTTCATGTGTTCAGTTGTTCATGTGTTCAGTGTTCTGGTGTTCATTTGTTCATGTGTTCTGGTGTTCATGTGTTCATGTGTTCAGGTGTTCATGTGTTCTGGTGTTCAGTTGTTCATGTGTTCAGTTGTTCATGTGTTCATGTGTTCAGGTGTTTGTGTTTCTGTGTTCTTTTGTTCAGTTGTTCATGTGTTCAGTGTTCTGGTGTTCATGTGTTCAGGTGTTCATGTGTTCAATTGTTCATGTGTTCAGGTGTTCATGTGTTCATGTGTTAAGTTGTTCAGGTGTTCTGGTGTTCATGTGTTCTGGTGTTCTGGTGTTCATGTGTTCATGTGTTCAGTTGTTCATGTGTTCATGTGTTCTGGTGTTCAGTTGTTCATGTGTTCAGTTGTTCATGTGTTGAGTTGTTCATGTCTTCAGTTGTTCATGTTTTCAGTTGTTCATGTGTTCAGTGTTCAGGTGTTCATGTGTTCAGGTGTTCATGTGTTCAGTTGTTCATGTGTTCAGTTGTTCATGTGTTCTGGTGTTCAGTTGTTCATGTGTTCATGTGTTCATGTGTTCAGGTGTTCAGGTGTTCAGGTGTTCATGTGTTCAGGTGTTCAGGTGTTCAGTTCTTCATGTGTTCAGTTATTCATGTCTTCAGTTTTTCATGTCTTCAGTTGTTCATGTTTTCAGTTGTTCATGTGTTCAGTGTTCTGGTGTTCATGTGTTCAGTTTTTCATGTGTTCTGGTGTTCAGTTGTTCATGTGTTCAGTTTCTCTGGTGTTCAGTGTTCTGGTGTTCAGTGTTCTGGTGTTCAGTGTTCTGGTGTTCATGTGTTCATGTGTTCAGTTTTTCATGTCTTCATTTGTTCATGTGTTCAGTTGTTCATGTGTTCAGTGTTCTGGTGTTCAGGTGTTCAGTTCTTCATGTGTTCTGGTGTTCAGTTGTTCATGTGTTCAGTTCTTCAGTTCTTCATGTGTTCAGTGTTCTGGTGTTCAGGTGTTCAGTTCTTCATGTGTTCAGGTGTTCAGTTCTTCATGTGTTCAGTTGTTCATGTGTTCAGTTTTCTGGTGTTCATGTGTTCAGTGTTCTGGTGTTCATGTGTTCAGGTGTTCATGTGTTCATGTGTTAAGTTGTTCTGGTGTTCATGTGTTCAGGTGTTCATGTGTTCAGGTGTTCAGGTGTTCAGGTGTGCAGTTCTTCATGTGTTCAGTTATTCATGTCTTCAGTTTTTCATGTCTTCAGTTGTTCATGTGTTCATGTGTTCATGTGTTAAGTTGTTCATGTGTTCATGTGTTCAGGTGTTCATGTGTTCAGGTGTTCATGTGTTCAGGTGTTCAGGTGTGCAGTTCTTCATGTGTTCAGTTATTCATGTCTTCAGTTTTTCATGTCTTCAGTTGTTCATGTTTTCAGTTGTTCATGTGTTCAGTGTTCTGGTGTTCATGTGTTCAGTTTTTCATGTGTTCTGGTGTTCAGTTTCTCTGGTGTTCAGTGTTCTGGTGTTCAGTGTTCTGGTGTTCAGTGTTCTGGTGTTCATGTGTTCAGTTTTTCATGTCTTCATTTGTTCATGTGTTCAGTTGTTCATGTGTTCAGTGTTCTGGTGTTCAGGTGTTCAGTTCTTCATGTGTTCTGGTGTTCAGTTGTTCATGTGTTCATGTGTTCAGTTGTTCAGTTCTTCATGTGTTCAGTGTTCTGGTGTTCAGGTGTTCAGTTCTTCATGTGTTCAGGTGTTCAGTTCTTCATGTGTTCAGGTGTTCAGTTCTTCATGTGTTCAGTTGTTCATGTGTTCTGGTGTTCATGTGTTCAGTTGTTCATGTGTTCAGGTGTTTGTGTTTCTGTGTTCATGTGTTCAGTTGTTCCGTTGTTCATGTGTTCAGTTGTTCCGTTGTTCATGTGTTCAGGTGTTCATGTGTTCAGTTGTTCTGGTGTTCATGTGTTCAGGTGTTCATGTGTTCAGTTGTTCATGTGTTCAGTTGTTCATGTGTTCAGTTGTTCATGTGTTCAGTTGTTCATGTGTTCAGTGTTCTGGTGTTCAGTTGTTCATGTGTTCAGTTGTTCATGTGCTCAGTTGTTCATGTGTTCTGGTGTTCAGTTGTTCATGTGTTCAGTTGTTCATGTGTTCAGTGTTCTGGTGTTCATGTGTTCATGTGTTCAGGTGTTCATGTGTTCATGTGTTAAGTTGTTCTGGTGTTCATGTGTTCAGGTGTTCATGTGTTCAGGTGTTCATGTGTTCAGTTGTTCATGTGTTCAGTTGTTCATTTGTTCTGGTGTTCATGTGTTCAGTGTTCTGGTGTTCAGTTGTTCATGTGTTCAGTTGTTCATGTGTTCAGTGTTCTGTTGTTCATGTGTTCAGTTGTTCATGTGCTCAGTTGTTCATGTGTTGAGGTGTTCATGTGTTCAGCTGTTCATGTGTTCAGGTGTTCATGTGTTCAGCTGTTCTAGTGTTCTGGTGTTCATGTGTTTGTGTTCATGTGTTCAGTTGTTCATGTTTTCAGTTGTTCATGTGTTTTGGTGTTCATTTGTTCATGTGTTCAGGTGTTCAGGTGTTCAGGTGTTCATGTGTTCAGGTGTTCATGTGTTCTGGTGTTCATGTGTTCAGTTGTTCATGTGTTTTGGTGTTCATTTGTTCATGTGTTCAGGTGTTCATGTGTTCAGGTGTTCAGGTGTTCATGTGTTCAGTTGTTCATGTGTTCAGTTGTTCATGTGTTCAGTTGTTCACGTGTTCATGTGTTCAGGTGTTCATGTGTTCATGCGTTCATGTGTTAAGTTGTTCAGGTGTTCAGGTGTTCATGTGTTCAGTTGTTCATGTGTTCAGTTGTTCATGTGTTCAGTTGTTCATGTGTTCATTTGTTCTGGTGTTCATGTGTTCAGTTTTCTGGTGTTCAGTTGTTCATGTGTTCAGTTGTTCATGTGTTCAGTTGTTCATGTGTTCAGTTGTTCATGTGTTCATGTGTTCAGTTGTTCATGTGTTCAGGTGTTCAGTTGTTCATGTGTTCAGTTGTTCATGTGTTCAGGTGTTCAGTTGTTCATGTGTTCAGTTGTTCATGTGTTCAGCTGTTCTAGTGTTCTGGTGTTCATGTGTTTGTGTTTATGTGTTCAGGTGTTCATGTGTTCATGTTTTCAGTTGTTCATGTGTTCTGGTCTTCATGTGTTCAGTTGTTCATGTGTTTTGGTGTTCATGTGTTCATCTGTTCAGGGTTTTCAGGTGTTCTGGTGTTCATGTGTTCAGGGTTTTCAGGTGTTCTGGTGTTCATGTGTTCAGGGTTTTCAGGTGTTCTGGTGTTCAGGTGTTCATGTGTTCAGGGTTTTCAGGTGTTCTGGTGTTCATGTGTTTGTGTTTATGTGTTCAGGTGTTGTGTTGTAGTGTTGTGTTCTTCAGGTGTTCAGGTGTTGTGTTCTTCAGGTGTTCTGGTGTTGTCTTCTTCAGGTGTTCAGGTGTTCATGTGTTCAGGGTTTTCAGGTGTTCTGGTGTTCAGGTGTTCAGGTGTTCATGTGTTCAGGGTTTTCAGGTGTTCTGGTGTTCATGTGTTTGTGTTTCTGTGTTCAGGTGTTGTGTTGTGGTGTTGTGTTCTTCAGGTGTTCAGGTGTTGTGTTCTTCATGTGTTGTGGTGTTGTGTTCTTCAGGTGTTGTGTTCTTCATGTGTTGTGGTGTTGTGTTCTTCAGGTGTTCAGGTGTTGTGGTGTTGTGTTCTTCAGGTGTTCAGGTGTTGTGTTCTTCATGTGTTGTGGTGTTGTGTTCTTCAGGTGTTTTGTTCCTCATGTGTTGTGGTGTTGTGTTCTTCAGGTGTTTTGTTCTTCAGGTGTTGTGGTGTTGTGTTCTTCAGGTGTTGTGTTCTTCAGGTGTTGTGTTCTTCAGGTGTTCTGGTGTTGTGTACTTCAGGTGTTGTGTTCTTCAGGTGTTGTGGTGTTGTGTTCTTCAGGTGTTGTGTTCTTCAGGTGTTGTGGTGTTGTGTTCTTCAGGTGTTGTGTTCTTCAGGTGTTGTGGTGTTGTGTTCTTCAGGTGTTGTGTTCTTCAGGTGTTGTGTTCTTCAGGTGTTCTGGTGTTGTGTACTTCAGGTGTTGTGTTCTTCAGGTGTTCTGGTGTTGTGTACTTCAGGTGTTGTGTTCTTCAGGTGTTGTGGTGTTGTGTTCTTCAGGTGTTGTGTTCTTCAGGTGTTGTGGTGTTGTGTTCTTCATGTGTTGTGGTGTTGTGTTCTTCATGTGTTGTGTTCTTCATGTGTTGTGGTGTTGTGTTCTTCAGGTGTAGTGGTGTTGTGTTCTTCAGGTGTTGTGTTCTTCATGTGTTGTGGTGTTGTGTTCTTCAGGTGTGCGGGGCTTCAGGACGTGTTACCAGGAGATGCTGAAGGTGGTGAAGGGCTTCATTAAACAGCCCCTCGAGCTGAAGGACAGCGCCAGCTTCTACGCCTTCTCGTATTACTTCGATCACGCTGTGGAAGCCAGACTCATCGGTAAGACCATCAAAGCTCTTCCAGAGGAACAAACATTAAATGTTTTGCGTACCTTGTGTACCTGTGTGTTGTGTACCTGTGTGTTGTGCAAGTGCCTGGCTATGTTATTTGATAGTCAATAAACTTTTAAGCTACATATTTATAAACTACTTTCTAAACTTAAATTAAAATCTGTTTCTGAAATAAAAACCCAGTTTAAGCTTATTTTAGTGCAAGGAAATATTTGGTATCTCCAATCTTTTTAACACTATTGGATTATGGAGATCTGCTTTATATGAATACCCCAGTTACTTATGTTTAAAACAATGTATACCGTCTATCATAGTGCTTTACGTTTCATTACTGGTATCTAGTTATCAAGCACATCATTCTCTATTTATGGTCTAATTCCATCTTATTTGTCTAAGTGTAGCAAGGTGAGGAAAAAACACACAAAAATACAAAAATTATTGAAACCAATTTTTATTAAGATTGATCGTAGGCCACATTAATCTTGAGTTTATGCAGTTTTTTGGAGTTTAATAAACTTTTTAAAAAAGTTCAGATCATTGAGGCCTACGATCAATCAGATCGATAAAGAGAAATGAAACATGTGCCAACTGAAAGAAAACAAGTTGATAAAAAGATTAAATCCAATATTTGCTGATAAATTGGCATAACCAGAGATTTACAAGACATTTTTAAAAGGCTGGTCATTTTTGACCCGTAACACCGCAAGTGTAGCAAGGTGAGAAAAAACACAGAAAATATAAAAATGATTAAAGGGTTGATTGTACATTTTTCATGTGTTAATTTTTGTCCAAGTTAATATGAATCTTTAGGGTCTAAATGAAAACCTTGTAATATACTTTTATGAAAAATTCTCATTAGTATTGTAAGAAAACACTCTTTTTACCCGGTCAAAAACAGCTCTGTTTTCAGCACGCCGTTTCAGTGCATATGCCTTTAAATGATAATGAGCTTTGGTGACTCCGCCCCTCTGTTCCTCTGCGTTTACAACGCACGCGGAGTGTTGCCTTGACAACAGTTGAGGGTATATTTTGGAGAAAGAATGTCAGCGGGAGTCTCTGAGGACACTGTGCAACCGTATCAATATGAACCGGAGTCGGACCCGGAACAAGATGATGCCCCGAAGATGTTCGAGAAGTAAGGCTCGAACAGAACGTTTCTGAATGGTTGGTTAACGTAATATCACTTTGATCTATTTTTGTGACTTATGTACTTGCAGGGTAACTCAGAGTAGTGAGATACAGACGCTATGCGTTTACTGATGTATAGGTTAGTTCGTTGACAGTTTGATGTTGAATTTTTTTTGTTGAATGTAGGCTTGTCATAATAATGTATATTATGAATTATATCGTGAACGTCATAACGTTACAGAGAAAACATGCCGCAATATACCCTGAGTGTAAACATTAGCCGCATTCGTGCAAGCGATTTGCAAAGATTAATATTTAAGGGTTAATAAAACATATACTCACTTCTTCTGGAGGTGCAGCAGGAACACGATTAGTCTGTTTTCAGGACCAGCTTCTTAGCAAAACCAGATTCACTCTAGAATTCATTTATAAAGCAGTCTGGTGAGAAATGATTAGCGCAAGCATAAAAGCAGCCACTCCGTCTTCAGCGGTTCGAGTTTAGGAACATTAAAATGACTGATGTTTATTATTACAGCCAAGAACAGAACACCACAATCGCTTACGCCATTCTGCTCCAGTGTATCAACAACGGCGGACTACGATGACAGCTCGCTCAGGGCGGGTCTGTGTTGAAACGCTGCTGTCAATCAACAATCGTGGGAGGGGCGTCCGATCTAGTGACGTCACAAGATCGAACGGCTCAATTTGAGGCAGGGGAAACATATAAGGAGATTAAAACAAAAACACTGGATGGATTTTTATCATTATATGATAGTTGTGTACAGGCACTGCCAACACACATTTCAGTACAATCAACTTGTAAAAGTGCATACCATTATATGACCCCTTTAAAAACAACAAAAAAATAGATGAAGAAATGTATTGTCAGTAAGTCCGTCCTATGTCTTCAAGGAAATAGTAAATCCTCAACACACCACAACATACCTAAATTAAGCACTTATTTAATAATTGTCTCACTTTAACGATTTCTGCATTTTGTTTGTTTTTGCTGATAATGAATCTCAGATGAAACCACAGGAGGAGCCGTGAAGATCCGAGACTTTAGGAAACGAGCGAAAGAGGGTGAGCTTTACGTTAAATCTTTATTTACATGTTCTCATCTTATATTTCAGCATGTTGACAGATATGTGCAATATAATTCATATTATACAACTCCAAACTGAAAATGAACACACTTGTTGCAGTGTGTAACCGAGCGTCAAAGCACAGTCAACCCAATGAGTTCCTCTGTATGGATCTCACGTACATCATCTGTCTGCTGAAAGACGGCTTTGGTTTTAAAGAAAACACCGTTCTGCAGGTACGTTAGTGTTTCTGCCGTGTTTAATCTACTCGAGGTTAGATGGTTAATCCCAATGCTTGTGTTTGCACAGCTAACCAAGAAGTTGAGGAACGTGGAAACCAGCTGGGCTTTGGGTGCCACCATCAACCACTTCCAGAAGTTCAGGATTCATTAAACCATCCATCAACCACTTCCAGAAGTTCAGGATTCATTAAAAACCATCCATAAACCACTTCCAGAAGATCAGGATTCATTAAAAACCATCCATCAACCACTTCCAGAAGTTCAGGATTCATTAAACCATCCATAAACCACTTCCAGAACTTCAGGATTCATTAAAAACCATCCATAAACCACTTCCAGAAGTTCAGGATTCATTAAAAAACATCCATAAACCACTTACAGAAGATCAGGATTCATTAAACCATCCATCAACCACTTCCAGAAGATCAGGATTCATTAAAAACCATCCATCAACCACTTCCAGAAGATCAGGATTCATTAAAAACCATCCATCAACCACTTCCAGAAGTTCAGGATTCATTAAACCATCCATCAACCACTTCCAGAAGTTCAGGATTCATTAAACCATCCATCAACCACTTCCAGAAGATCAGGATTCATTAAAAACCATCCATAAACCACTTCCAGAAGATCAGGATTCATTAAAAACCATCAATAAACCACTTCCAGAAGTTCAGGATTCATTAAACCATCCATCAACCACTTCCAGAAGATCAGGATTCATTAAAAACCATCCATAAACCACTTCCAGAAGTTCAGGATTCATTAAAAACCATCCATAAACCACTTCCAGAAGTTCAGGATTCATTAAAAACCATCCATAAACCACTTCCAGAAGTTCAGGATTCATTAAAAACCATCCATAAACCACTTCCAGAAGTTCAGGATTCATTAAAAACCATCCATAAACCACTTCCAGAAGATCAGGATTCATTAAAAACCATCCATAAACCACTTCCAGAAGATCAGGAGTCATTAAAAACCATCCATAAACCACTTCCAGAAGTTCAGGATTCATTAAAAACCATCCATAAACCACTTCCTGAAGATCAGGAGTCATTAAAAACCATCCATAAACCACTTCCTGAAGATCAGGAGTCATTAAAAACCATCCATAAACCACTTCCAGAAGTTCAGGATTCATTAAAAAACATCCATAAACCACTTCCAGAAGATCAGGATTCATTAAAAACCATCCATAAACCACTTCCAGAAGATCAGGATTCATTAAAAACCATCCATAAACCACTTCCAGAAGATCAGGATTCATTAAAAACCATCCATAAACCACTTCCAGAAGATCAGGATTCATTAAAAACCATCCATAAACCACTTCCAGAAGATCAGGATTCATTAAAAACCATCCATCAACTACTTCTAGAAGTTCAGGATTCATTAAAAACCATCCATAAACCACTTCCAGAAGTTCAGGATTCATTAAAAACCATCCATAAACCACTTCCAGAAGTTCAGGATTCATTAAAAACCATCCATAAACCACTTCCAGAAGTTCAGGATTCATTATAAACCATCCATAAACCACTTCCAGAAGATCAGGATTCATTAAAAACCATCCATAAACCACTTCCAGAAGATCAGGATTCATTAAAAACCATCCATCAACCACTTCCAGAAGTTCAGGATTCATTAAAAACCATCCATAAACCACTTCCAGAAGTTCAGGATTCATTAAAAACCATCCATCAACCACTTCCAGAAGTTCAGGATTCATTAAACCATCCATCAACCACTTCCAGAAGATCAGGATTCATTAAAAACCATCAATAAACCACTTCCAGAAGTTCAGGATTCATTAAACCATCCATCAACCACTTCCAGAAGATCGGGATTCATTAAAAACCATCCATAAACCACTTCCAGAAGATCAGGATTCATTAAAAACCATCCATAAACCACTTCCTGAAGATCAGGAGTCATTAAAAACCATCCATAAACCACTTCCAGAAGTTCAGGATTCATTATAAACCATCCATAAACCACTTACAGAAGTTCAGGATTCATTAAAAACCATCCATAAACCACTTCCAGAAGATCAGGATTCATTAAAAACCATCCATAAACCACTTCCAGAAGATCAGGATTCATTAAAAACCATCCATAAACCACTTCCAGAAGATCAGGATTCATTAAAAACCATCCATAAACCACTTCCAGAAGATCAGGATTCATTAAAAACCATCCATCAACCACTTCTAGAAGTTCAGGATTCATTAAAAACCATCCATAAACCACTTCCAGAAGTTCAGGATTCATTAAAAACCATCCATAAACCACTTCCAGAAGATCAGGATTCATTAAAAACCATCCATAAACCACTTCCAGAAGTTCAGGATTCATTAAAAACCATCCATAAACCACTTCCAGAAGATCAGGATTCATTAAAAACCATCCATAAACCACTTCCAGAAGATCAGGATTCATTAAAAACCATCCATAAACCACTTCCAGAAGATCAGGATTCATTAAAAACCATCCATCAACCACTTCTAGAAGTTCAGGATTCATTAAAAACCATCCATAAACCACTTCCAGAAGTTCAGGATTCATTAAAAACCATCCATAAACCACTTCCAGAAGTTCAGTATTCATTAAAAACCATCCATAAACCACTTCCAGAAGTTCAGGATTCATTATAAACCATCCATAAACCACTTCCAGAAGATCAGGATTCATTAAAAACCATCCATCAACCACTTCCAGAAGTTCAGGATTCATTAAAAACCATCCATAAACCACTTCCAGAAGTTCAGGATTCATTAAAAACCATCCATAAACCACTTCCAGAAGTTCAGGATTCATTAAAAACCATCCATCAACCACTTCCAGAAGTTCAGGATTCATTAAACCATCCATCAACCACTTCCAGAAGATCAGGATTCATTAAAAACCATCAATAAACCACTTCCAGAAGTTCAGGATTCATTAAACCATCCATCAACCACTTCCAGAAGATCGGGATTCATTAAAAACCATCCATAAACCACTTCCAGAAGATCAGGATTCATTAAAAACCATCCATAAACCACTTCCTGAAGATCAGGAGTCATTAAAAACCATCCATAAACCACTTCCAGAAGTTCAGGATTCATTATAAACCATCCATAAACCACTTCCAGAAGATCAGGATTCATTAAAAACCATCCATAAACCACTTCCAGAAGTTCAGGATTCATTAAAAACCATCCATAAACCACTTCCAGAAGTTCAGGATTCATTAAAAACCATCCATAAACCACTTCCAGAAGTTCAGGATTCATTAAAAACCATCCATAAACCACTTCTAGAAGTTCAGGATTCATTAAAAACCATCCATAAACCACTTCCAGAAGATCAGGATTCATTAAAAACCATCCATCAACCACTTCCAGAAGATCAGGATTCATTAAAAACCATCCATAAACCACTTCCAGAAGTTCAGGATTCATTAAAAACCATCCATAAACCACTTCCAGAAGATCAGGATTCATTAAAAACCATCCATAAACCACTTCCAGAAGATCAGGATTCATTAAAAACCATCCATGAACCAGTTTAACCACAAAGGTTTCTCACTGTTTTCATCCATCATCAGGGTGAATCTCACGAAAACGTTTCACCGAGAGTCAAAAGAAAGTGGTGTTAATGGTGTTAAAATAGGCTTCGGTTTCTTTCTTTATGCAGAATAACTCCTCATCAGATCTGAACGTGATTGAGAAACAAGCGGATGCGTGTGATCGCGTGGAGCTCGTGTTAATCTTCATGAAGGTTCATGTGTGACTGAGATCAGAAAACATCTGGCGATACAGAAGCGCTGACGGCTCCGAGGAGTTTTCTGTAAATTCATTGTTTACATACAAAGCTAATGCTGTGATGTTTGCATCAGTCTGGCTTTAATGTCTGAGCATTTCTTTCTGGTTTGTTTTTTCAATTAAAAATTGTAACAACATGTGCTTATGAATGTTTGTTCTATTAGTCACGATGTATATTTTTATCTTTAACACTTTAAATACAAACATATTCTAAACAGAAACTGGTTAGGTAATAGTAATAAACAGTATTAAGAAATCTTTTGACCTGTATCTCATGACTGTATATAAACCATAAACAACTGAAACTTGGCCACTGAACGTCACATCCATCGTGTATCATTTTTACTACACAACACTACTGGGCCTCATTTATAAAATGTTGTGTAGAAACTGTACAACATGTGATGCAATAGTGGAAACTTGGAACAACAACAACAACAAAAAATATATATATCTGCAAGCAGCCATTACCGGGGCCAAGCGCAAGAAGCGGCGACAGATGCCATCATGGGTGGGAGTGGCAGACCAACTACAGCAAGGAGCAATTAAAGACATTTTAAGAGAATTTTGGCAAAATGGCTGAAAATTCATATATACAGTAATTTTTAAGATGATTTAATGGTTTATCACTTTCGACAAATCAATTTGATGTGGTCAGAGTGAGGTGACAATGACACATACAAAGTTTGGTGTCAAAATGTGAAGGCATTGCAGAGATAAAATCTTTTGAGTACCTTCAGGAGATGGTGCTGGTGGCAAATTCTGAGTTTCATAATGTTACAGCCATGCATGTGTTAAGTATAGCATTTTACATCACAAAACTGTATTGAAGTCAATGGGAATTACATGTTTTGTTCCATTATAGCGCCACCAAGAGGCAAAATCTCACAATTTGTTTCATGTGCCCTCGGAATGAGCCCACACGTGTGTGCCAAATCTGGTGAAAATATCTCAATTCACTTCGGAGTTATAGACATTTATATGAAAAAACGTCAAAAATGACTGACACGTGACTTTGATTGAATTTTACTACCCCTTACTTATTTTGACAATATTTTGACATTTGGGCATTGATGTTTATTTAACGACCTATGGCTCCAAACTTCTGACGGTGGTTTCGTCTCGATCGGACTAACGGTTTCGAAGATATCGGCAAATGTTTTTAAGCGCTAAATCACAACGCTACACAACCGTGAGACGAAACCTAGCATGTTTGGTATCTGTGGACTCGGCAAGGATTCAGGAACCCAACGAGATGACTCCCGTGAAAATACGTCAACCACACCCAGAGTAATAAGCATTTGAAAAATAAATTTTACCACTAGGTGGCGCTGTTTCGAAACTTCTTGGGCTCCTTCAGGGCATCGTACTGATGACCCATACCAAGTTTCGTAACAATTCGTTCATGTGTTCAGAAAATACAGCATTTTAGCACATAATTCAAAATGGCCGATCTGGGAAAATTGGATATCGCTCGACTCGTCGTGACGCCCTGAGTCTAACGAGACCACTTTTATGATTTTTGGACAAATCATCCAGAAGTTATAAGCCCCTAATAATAAGAACCGGAACAATTACAATAGGTGCCCGCACCTTCAGGCTTGGCCCCTAATTCTAATAAATAGTAACAGATGTTTTAACTGAACGCAAACTCAAAATCGAATTATTTAAGAATATGTACTTTTCTGACAACAAATTTATTTTTTATTTTTTGTCAGAGAAGTTCAGTTTAATAATAAGAATTTAAGAATATGTAAAGTGTTATACAGGGACCTACAGGCATTTCTTCATACGACAGATGTAGTATCATAAAAGATTTCTTTATGGTCAGTTTTTTTCCTTCTCTCATTTAGAGACGCTCCCATTCTTTATTGGTTTCTTTAAGATTTTAGATTTCATATTCAAGGGAACGCTTTTGGAAATCTTTCTATTGACAAAACAATGCCACAAAATTGATAACCACATGAGATTGACAACGATGAGTTTCCTAAAATAGTTTATTTACAAAAACAAGGACTACAACAGCGCCACCACATCATCGCTGTAGGCGTGTGCTGTCGTCATGGTGACCAGGTCAGGAGGCGGAGTCAGAACCGCATCCGCCGAATCTGAAGCCAGAACAGAATTCAATTCACATTTATTTGTAAAGTGCTTTTCACAATACACAACGTTTCACAGCAGCTTTACAGAAAATTCATGAGTCAATATTACAATTTACAGTGATTATTATCAGAGGAAACTGTCTAAGTTATGTAATTCAGAAATGTACATTATACAAAATAACATTTAATGCAGAAAGATTGAGCTCATTGAAGTAATGAATACTTGTTTGTTAAATGGTTGTGACATTTAGAGAAATGTCATTAGTGCATGTAGAAGCAGCGTTATGTGGTGTGGAGTGTACCGTGTGTTCTTAACATGGCGTGATGCAGATTCATGTTCACCATCGACTCACTGCCTCCATCAGCCTCCAGCAAACTGCTGTGAGTGAGCGCCTCACCTGTCAATCACACAGAGACACGCCCCCTCAAGCTGACATGAGCTCGTCACAACACACTGACACTATCTCTCACACACACACACACACACACACACACACGCACACACGCGAACACACACGCACGCACGCACGCACGCACGCACGCACGCACGCACGCGATTTTTACTGTTTTTAAAAGAGTCTCTTCTGCTCACCAAACCTGTATTTATTTGATTAAAAACACCAACAAAAAAAGAACAAATATTGTTAAATATAATTAAAATTTAAAATAACTTTTCTATTTTAATATAAAGTGTAATTTATTCCTGTGATCAAAGCTGAATTTTCAGCATCATTACTGCAGTCTTCTACTTCCAGTCCAGTGTCACATGATCCTTCAGAAATCAGAAATTATTATTAATGTTGAAAACAGTTTTTTCAAAAGAACAGCATTTATTTGAAATATAATATTTTTGTAACATTATAAATGTCTTTACTGTAACTTGATCAGTTTAATTAATCATTGATGAATATTTATCTATTTATTTATCTAAAATAAATTTATTTATCTATTTAATATTGATTTTATTTCCCCCCAAAAATAAAATATAAATTCTTAACCCCAAAGACCCCAAACTAAACGGTAATGTTTAATGTTACAAAAGCTTCTATTCAACTTTCTATTTCTTTAAAGAATCCTGAAATAAAAATGTAAATAACTGTTTTCAACATTGATAACAATCATAAATGTTTCTTGAGCATCAAATCATCATATTATAGTGATTTCTGAAGGATCATGTGACACTGAAGACTGGAGTAATGATGCTGAAAATTCAGCTTTGATCACAGGAATAAATTACACTTTACTATATATTCACATAGAAAACAGATGATTTACATTATAATAATATTTCTCAATATTACTGTATTTTTAATCATATAAATGCAGCTTTGGTAAGCAGAAGAGACTCTTTTAAAACAGTAAAAATCTCACCGATCCAGAACTTCGGACTGGTAGTGTGTGCATATACGAGCAGACGTCACACGTGCATTATGATGGTTATGATGGTGATTATGGTTATGATCTGTTACCGGTGTCTCTGCTGTGTCTCTTCTTCATGTGGACGTTCCTGCTGCCGCTCTGAGAGAACGTCTTCCCACAGATCGAGCAGACGTGAGGCTTCTCTCCTGTGCAGACGCATCATCACACCAGTTATTATCATCATACCAGTTATTATCATCACAGTTATCATACGCGTTATTATCATACGAGTTATTATCATCACACCAGTAACCATACGCATAATTATCATACGAGTTATTATCATCACACCAGTAACCATACGCATAATTATCATACGAGTTATTATCATACGAGTTATTATCATACGAGTTATTATCATACCAGTTATCATACTACGAGTTATCACACCTGTTACCATATGAGTTATTATCATACGAGTTATTATCATCACAACAGTTATCATACGAGTTATTATCATCACAACAGTTATCATACGAGTTATTATCATACGAGTTCCCTTTCGAGAGGTCTCTCCTATTGCGTAAGTAGCTTACGCTATGGGAAAACTCCTTTTCTCGAGAATATTAAAGTCTTTAAGTAAAACGCATTGCGGCTGCACAGCAGACAGCAATGAGCGAAGGAGCTCGGTCATTGGCTGTGCTGCAGCAACTTGCTCGAACCGATGACGGGGCGACTCTGAATGCGCGACCAATGCTCGCGCGCGTCAGAGCCCGCCAAGATGGGCGTGGCCAAGAGCTATATATTGGGCGCCCCGTCATGAGAGTTCTTTAGATTTAATCTCCTTCAGCGAACACCTTCTTCGCTGGATCCTCCGGATTATTGAAAGCCTTCGCCGCCGTGGAAAAGCATACCAGCGGGATTGCTACGAGGACGTCGGCATCTTCAGCCGCCTTCGAACGCCATCCTACTGAGCCATCCGGCGCGCTACACGCAACACGCAAGTATTTACATCTGTTCGCCCCGCGACATTTGTAAAAGAGCAATTTTCTGAGGCGTTGTTCCAAATGCCTTCCTGCGCGTCGTGCAGAGACCTTCTCCCGGACGGGGATCGTCACATCATCTGCGCTCGCTGCCTGGGCCGGGACCACGCAGAAGCTGCTTTGACCAAGGGCGGATGCCCGGAATGTGACGACTTGGGTCTCTCCGCACTGCGGGCTCGCTTCGCCGCTTTCGCCGCGAGCGAGCCCATCGCCGACACCCCTCTGTTTGAGCCGCGTGTTAAGAAAAAGCGCCGCTCACAGAGGCTTCCTGAACCTGAGCTCAGTGACATCACGCCGAGCCAGTTTCCGCGTGCTTCACCGCCGCTCGTGTCCTCCCCACCGCCGGTTCAGTTTATTCAGTTTATTCAACCCGAAGCCGACTGGACGAGTGGTTTCTGCAGGGGCGCCAGCAGGCCCCTCGGCAAAGGCCTTCTCCTTTCTTCCCGGAAGTTCACAACGAACTCACCAAGTCTCATGAACTCATGAAGCCTTCTTTTTCTTCGTTCGCTCTCCTCTGTGGACGGCGCGAAGGAAAGAGGCTACGAGGGAACGCCGC
This sequence comes from Siphateles boraxobius, assembly GCF_051911475.1. Lineage (NCBI taxonomy): Eukaryota > Metazoa > Chordata > Actinopteri > Cypriniformes > Leuciscidae > Siphateles > Siphateles boraxobius. Next base: position 394,581 of record NW_027508836.1, read on the forward strand.
CCCTCGAGGAGGCCGTGGCCAATCATCTCTGCCCGCCCTCCACCACCCCTCGGAGCCCTGCCGCACTACTTCGGCTCTCGCTGGTCGCGCCTACGCCGCCGCTGGCCAAGCTGCGTCAGTGCTTCACTCAATGGCTGTACTTCAAGTGTTCCAAGTAGTGGTCGACCGATATATCACCACGGCCGATATATCGGCCGATATTTGGCTTTTTTCAAATATCGGCATCGGCCGATACGTTTTTTTGATTGGCCGATGTGTTGGATGCGGGACTTTTATTTTGACGGCGCTGCAGACTTTTATTTTGACGGGCGGCGCTGAGAACACTAGCACCTGAAATGAGAATGACAGCGCCTGAATCTGATCACACAGCGCTCACTCACATTCTCCGTCTCTCTGTCAGTCATTTCTAATACTTTGTTAGACAGAACCGGTGGCTACAGAACTTGTAATCAAAGAAAGTAAATGGTATGCAAAAAAGTAATGTGTTTGCTTTTATATTATTTGTAACCGAAAAGGCAAAAAATCAGGCTAAAATATTAAACCACGCCGATAAAATATAATATATCTCATTTACTGTCAACATTCAGCAAATGCGCATCTACATGATTTAAACAAATCTCTGAATATCTAATAAACATTTAATTTCACAAACCTTGCAGATTTAATCGAATCCAGCTGTGATATCTTGTGAAGTGTGCATTTGTAGCCTGCATAAACGTGTTCCTGCGAGTGACGGTCCGTGCGAAGTGAGTAAATGCGAACAGAAGATCAGCTTCACAGGAGACGTGATCGAAAAACTTTAAATCCTTCATTTTAAAATATGCTGTGCTATATCCAGTTGCCCACTGTGTCATATTCATGTCATTTTCACTGTGTGCTGTATGTAAAATTAGCGTTACCTTGTCAAAAGTCAAAGTAACAAAATTATGATTATCAGTGCGCATGAAATTACCAGATTACTGAGTGCCCTGTTACTGTGTTTACTTCCTTTTTATTCACATATTCATATATTTTTAAACAATTACTTTATTTGTGAAAAATACTATAATAGGATTGCAGATTCAAGAAGTTGCCATCTAAAGTATAGGGCCTAAGCATATTTATTTTAAATATTTATTAAATGTATCTAATTTATTAAATATTGATTTATATCAATATAAAGTGTGTGTATACATATATATATATAATATATATATGTGTGTGTGTGTGTGTGTGTATATATATATATATATATATATATATATATGTTTGATATATAAATATCGGCTTTATATCGGCCATCGCCCACCCTGCTCTCTAACATATTGGCATCGGCAATCAAAAAACCCATATCGGTCGACCACTAGTTCCAAGCCAAGCTTCTCCGCTCCCTGGACGAGTCTGGCCCCGAACCCGAAGCCTTCAAGGACCTACACTGCGCGACTGACATAGCCCTGCGAGCCAGATATACGGATACTCGCCCTAGTTCGCTAGCAGACCACCACGTTTTACGACTGTGGTCGAGACGAAAGTGAGAAAGGAGTGTTCGCAAATTAATAGAAAAGGGCGCTGTGGAAACTGTTTCCCCCTCTATGGGGCAGGTTTTTACAGCCGCTATTTTCTCGTCCCGAAAAAGGATGGCGGTCTCCGCCCCATCCTAGATCTCAGACACCTGAACAAAGCACTAATGATTCGCTCGTGCAGAATGTTAACAACCAAACATATCCTCGCGCAAGTACGCCCAGGAGATTGGTTTCTCTCAGTGGATCTGAAAGATGCTTACTTTCACATTCCAATAGCGCCTCATCACAGGCCTTTTCTGAGATTCGCTTTCGAGGGACAGTCGTACCAGTACACAGTACTTCCGTTCGGCCTGTCCCTGGCTCCCCGTACATTCACGAAATGTATGGATGCAGCACTTTCCCCCTTGAGACGAAGGGGAGTGCGAATACTGAATTATCTTGACGATTGACTGGTCCTAGCACAATCATACCCCTTTTCCACCAACAAGAACCGGGTGCTGGTTCAGAGCCAGAGCCAAAGCTGGTTCAGAGTGGGTTCGACTGACGAGCTTAATAAGAACCGATTTGCCTTTCCACCGGCTAGAGAGCCACAACAGAGCCAGATCTTACGTCACTGTATACGTCTCATGTTGCCCAGCAACGCTAGTGCGGTAGCGCCAAACAGTACGCCAGGCTTGTTCGAGATGCATCGGCTTCTCGCAGATCGATCTCCGCATGACATCAAAGCACTGCGATAGCGATCTAAAAGCACAAGGAGTCGTATGTTCTCCAAACACTCCCGCAGCTCCGATCGGTCCGCGCCGCTCCGATGCATCTCGAACAAGCCATCAACAATAACGGACGTTGCAATACTATGGATGCTCATGGGTTTACAAAATACATCGGAGTCCAACGCGTTTGTGCAGCTCGCCGTAACTTACATAGACGGATATTTATAATCGAGCTGCTATTAGCTCGACTAGCTGCTATTTAAAAATGGCGGTCACAAGTTTCTATTCGTCTTGTTGGTCACGGTAACCCCGCCCCCAGCCCCTGACGCAAGTGGTTCTTACTTGGCTCTGTTCTAGACCAGCAATGATTTGGTGCTACTTAAGAACCACTTTTCCTGGTTCGGAGCTGGTGCTTTGCGTGTGGAAAACCAAAGAACCGAATTGAAACTAGGCTCTGGCTCCGAACCAGCACCAGCTCTGCCTTGGTGGAAAAGGGGTATCAGAGAGTCAGTTAATAACACACAGATCTTGGATTATCAGCCATCTAGAATGCCTGGGTGTAAGAATCAATTTTGCAAAAAGTATACTATCTCCCAGCCAGAAGATTTCTTTTCCTGGGAATAGTTCTAGACTCGATGCAAATGACAGCTCATCTCTCATCAGAGCGCGCGCTCACCATCCTGCGCCTTGCAACATCATTCAGGGCGGGCGGGCGGGCGCGCCCCCGTCAAGCGGTTTCAGAGGATGCTCGGTCTCATGGCCTCAGCATCGGCCGTACTCCAGCTAGGATTGTTGCATATGCGCCCTCTCCAACGCTGGCTCAAGAGCCGCGTCCCTGCTCACGCGTGGCGTTCGGGCCACCTTTTAATCAGAGCGAACCACGGCTGTATAAAAGCCCTGACGCACTGGAAAGCCGCCGACTGGTACCAGTCAGGCGTGAGTCTGGGTGTGAACACAACGAGAAAGATGATCACAACAGATGCCTCCAAAATAGGTTGGGGGGCCCTTTACGAGGGCAGGCATGTCTCCGGCTTTTGGTCAAACCCGGAGAAGCGCCTACACATAAACTGTCTGGAGATGAAAGCGGTCGCTTTGACTCTCAGAGCCCTGCTTCCACATCTAAAAAACGAACACGTCCTGGTCCGAACGGACAACATGACGGTAGTGTCGTACATAAATCGCCAGGGTGGACTCAGGTAGAGCTCCATGCATTCAATGGCCAGGAGACTCATCTTATGGTCCCAGCACAACTTGCGCTCGCTGAGAGCAGCGCATGTGCCAGGCGCGCTGAACCAAGGGGCAGACATGCTATCCAGAGACAAGATTCTCCCAGGAGAATGGGCTCTCAACCCGCTGACGATTCAGTGGTTATGGAAAATCTTTGGCGAGGCGGAGGTCAACCTCTTCGCCTCCAAGGAGAATGCACACTGCTCTCTTTTCTTCACGAAAAGCAAGGACGCGCTCGCCCAGAGCTGGCCGAGCTGCCCCTTATATGCTTTTCCCCCGATCGCGATGCTGCCACAGGTCATCTGTCGGGTCAGAGAGGAGAAAAACGCAGTGCTCCTGATAGCCCCACTCTGGAAGAACCAAACATGGTTTCCAGAATAGATGCAAATAAAATCTGCACCACGGCCGATTCCACTGAGGCCAGACCTCCTCAGTCAGGCCAGCGGGATGATATTTCATCCCCGCCCCGATCTGTGGGCCCTTCATGCATGGCCCCTCAACGGGTTCCCAGGAACCTCACGAGCAGAGCGCTAAAAACCATCGCTGAGGCGCGGGCGCCCTCCACGAGACGCTTATATATGCCCAGAAATGGAAAGTGTTCAGTGACTGGTGTAACGCCGAGGGCCTGAACCCTGAAACATGCGAGATTACGAACGTACTCGCTTTTCTACAAGGGCTTCTGGAGGCGGGCCGCGCCCCCTCCACGCTCAAAGTATATGTGGCGGCCATCACAGCGTCACACGACCCTGTGATGGAACGTCCATTGGGAAGAAACGACCTAATTATTAGTTTCCTAAGGGGCGCTAGGAGGATGAACCCTTCACGCCCCCCCTCAGTGCCGATCCGGGACCTAGCTACTGTCCTAGATGCTCTTAAATGGCCCCCGTTCGAACCACTCCGAACCGTGCACCTTAAGCAGCTCTCGCTCAAGACTGCGCTCTTGCTGGCACTCGCCTCGGTCAAGAGAGTGGGCGATCTGCACGCGCTTTCGGCAAGCGCTGCCTGCTTGGAATTCGGACCTAACGACTGCAGGGTCGTCCTTAGACCGAAACATGGGTATATTCCTAAAGTGCTCACCACTCCCTTCAGAGCACAGGTTATCTCCCTAACTGCGCTATCGTCCCCAGCAGACGAACACGACGCTAATCTACTCTGCCCCGTTAGGGCTCTCAGAGTGTATTTGGAGCGTTCTGCCCTATTCAGACAGACAGAACAACTGTTTGTATGCTTTGGCGGCCGTACGAAGGATTCCGCCGTTTCAAAGCAGAGAATCTCTCACTGGATAGTTGAGGCTATAGCGCTGGCTTATGAAGCCAAGGGACTTCAATGCCCCTGGGGAGTCAAAGCACACTCCACCAAGAGTGTGGCTTCTTCCTGGGCGTGGTCGAGCGGGATACCGATCGAGGATATTTGTGCGGCGGCAGGCTGTGCCTCACCGGCCACATTTATAAGGTTTTACAACCTACAGGTCCCGACATTGCATTCCAATGTACTATCAGCATGATGCTAGTAGAACTATGAGTTCGTATCTAGATTATGTATGTGCTTGTGTCACACTGAGCGCCTTCTAGCCGCTCTTTACTTTTTTGCCACATATAAAGCTCGCCTCTGCCGGCTAGTTGGATGATAACTTTGCTTTTCAGCTCAGGCACCTGCCTCTGGCTATCATAAGGCGAAGTTCAGCACGCACGGCGTTTTGCATGGTGTTCCCATAGCGTAAGCTACTTACGCAATAGGAGAGACCTCTCGAAAGGGAACGACTCAGTTACTAACGTAACCTCGGTTCCCTGAGAGGAGGGAACGATTATTGCCTAAGCTGCCGTGCTTGTGCTTGGTTAGTTCGCTTCAGTCGTTTTAACCTAAAGAACTCTCATGACGGGTCGCCCAATATATAGCTCTTGGCCACGCCCATCTTGGCGGGCTCTGACGCGCGCGAGCATTGGTCGCGCATTCAGAGTCGCCCCGTCATCGGTTCGAGTAAGTTGCCGCAGCACAGCCAATGACCGAGCTCCTTCGCTCATTGCTGTCTGCTGTGCAGCTGCAATGCGTTTTACATAAAGACTTCAATATTCTCGAGAAAAGGAGTTTTCCCATAGCGTAAGCTACTTACGCAATACTCGTTCCCTTCTCTCAGGGAACCGAGGTTACGTTAGTAACCGAGTCGTTATTATCACACCAGTTATTATCATCACAACAGTTATCATACGAGTTATCATCACACCAGTTACCATACGAGTTATCATACGAGTTATTATAACACTAGTTATTATCATTCGAGTTATTATCATACGAGTTATCATACGAGTTATCATCACAACAGTTATCATACGAGTTATCATTCCACCAGTTATTATACGAGTTAGTATTATACGAGTTATTATCATACGAGTTATTATCATACGAGTTAGTATTATACGAGTTATTATCATACGAGTTATTATCATACGAGTTATCATCACACCAGTTATCATCATCACAACAGTTATCATACGAGTTTTCATCACACCAGTTACCATACGAGTTATTATCATACAAGTTATTACCATACGAGTTATTATCATACAAGTTATTATCACACCAGTTATTATCATACGAGTTATTATCATACGAGTTATCATACGAGTTATCATCACACCAGTTACCATACGAGTTATTATCACAACAGTTATCATACGAGTTATCATCATCTCAACAGTTATCATACGCGTTATTATCATACGAGTTATCACACCAGTTATTATCATCACACCAGTTATCATAAGTTATTATCATACGAGTTATCAGTACCAGAGTTATCATCATGTTATTATGTGCATTACTTCAGTTATTATGTGCATTACTTCAGTTATTATGTGCATTACTTCAGTTATTATGTGCATTACTTCAGTTATTATGTGCATTACTTCAGTTATTATGTGCATTACTTCAGTTATTATGTGCATTACTTCAGTTATTATGTGCATTACTTCAGTTATTATGTGCATTACTTCAGTTATTATGTGCATTACTTCAGTTATTATGTGCATTACTTCAGTTATTATGTGCATTCCTTCAGTTATTATGTGCATTCCTTCAGTTATTATGTGCATTACTTCAGTTATTATGTGCATTACTTCAGTTATTATGTGCATTACTTCAGTTATTATGTGCATTCCTTCAGTTATTATGTGCATTCCTTCAGTTATTATGTGCATTCCTTCAGTTATTATGTGCATTCCTTCAGTTATTATGTGCATTACTTCAGTTATTATGTGCATTACTTCAGTTATTATGTGCATTCCTTCAGTTATTATGTGCATTATGTGAGTTGCGGCACAATTATCAGCCTATCTGATTTATTTCCGCATGAAAACAGTTCAGATTGGAATTGAAAAACTGAATCAAAGTGATAATTGTTCAGTCATCAACACTACAATTACAAACACATAATACTGTGATTCACAACCAAAAGTAAGTTAACGCATAAAGTCATGTGACGTACCGGAGTGAACGAGCATGTGTTTGCGCAGACTGGAATATTCAGCGAAGGATCGACCGCAACTGTCCACGTCACACAGGAACGGCTTTTCTCCTGAAAACACCATCAGTTCAAAATCATGTGAAGCTTTACTTGCAAGTAATAATTTTAGTTAGTATTATTGTAAATATGGTAAGCTTAGACTGGAATAATCAAGATTTTTTAATGTTTTAGAACTTCTGCTCACCAAGGCTGCACGAAAAATACAGTAAAAACAGTGAATATTATTCTAATGTAAATCAGCTGAATTTTCAGCATCATTACTCCAGTCTTCAGTGTCACATGATCAGAATCAGAATCAGAAAGAGCTTTATTGGCAAGTGTGCTTGCACAGACAAGGAATTTGTTTTGGTACTGAGGCTTCCAGTGGACTATACAAATACAACAAGAAACATGAAACATAATACTACAAATTATAAGAATAAAGAATAAAAATATAAATATATGAGAATAAAAAGTATCACAGTTGGGTTTAGTCAGAATAGACATTTCCAGATTTACAGATTATGAACATATTTACAGTGTTTTGAATATTATAATAAATAAATCTAAATCGAGGTATAAGTATCACCTGAGTTGTGGGATATTGCACTAAACAGTGGGAGTATTGCACTTACAGGCATATGCCTTGGGAGGAGTGTTAACTGTTCAGGAGGGAAATGGCCTGTGGGAAGAAACTGTTCCTGTGCCGAGATGTTCTTGTGGCCAGTGATCTGAGTCTCCGTCTTGACGGTAACAGTTCAAACAGGAGGTGTCCAGGGTGAGTGGAGTCTGTGATGATTTTACCTGCTCTCTTCCTCACTCTGGAAGAGTACAGGTCCTGGAGGTTTGGCAGGGGGGCACCAATAATCCTCTCCGCAGTCCGGACTGTCCGTTGTAGTCTCCTGATGTCTGATTTGGTAGCTGAACCAAACCAGACAGTGATGGAAGCGCACAAGACAGACTCAATAACGGCTGAGTAGAACTGAATCAGCAGATCCTGTGGCAGGTTGAACTTCCTCAGCTGGCGAAGGAAGTACAGTCTCTGCTGGGCCTTCTCACAGTGGAGTCAATGTGATTGTCCCACTTCAGGTCCTGAGAGATGGAAGTGCCCAGGAACCTGAATGACTCCACTGCTTCCACAGTGCTGTTCATGATGGTGAGTGGGGGGAGTGCTGGGCTGTTCCTCCTGAAGTCCACGATCATCTCCACTTTTTCTGAGCGTGTTCAGCTCAAGGTTGTTATAACTGCACCAGACAGCCAGCTGTTCAACCTCCAGTCTGTAAGCAGACTCGTCACCGTTTCGGATGAGACCGATGACAGTGGTGTCGTCTGCAAATTTCAGGAGCTTGACAGTGGGGTCTTTAGAAGTGCAGTCATTAGTGTACAGGGAGAAGAGCAGTGGGGAGAGAACGCACCCTTGGGGAGCTCCGGTGCTGATTGTGAGTGTCTTGGATGTGTGTTTCCCCAGTCTCACTCGCTGCTGCCGGTCCGTCAGGAAGCTGGAGATCCACTGACAGATCGAGGATGGTATGGAGAGCTGGGTCAGTTTGGCTGTGAGAAGACCAGGCATGATGGTATTGAAGGGCGAACTGAAGTCCACAAAGAGGATCCTTGCATAAGTCCCTGGTCTGTCGAGATGTTGCAGGATATAATGCAGTCCCATGTTGACTGCATCATCCACAGACCTGTTTGCTCTGTAAGCAAACTGAAAGGGATCCAGCAGGGGTCCAGTGATGTCCTTCAGGTGGGCCAACACCAGTCTTTCAAACGACTTCATGACCACAGACGTGAGAGCGACAGGTCTGTAGTCATTAAGTCCAGTGATTTTGTTTTTTTTGCGGACAGGAATGATAGTGGAGCGTTTGAAGCAGCAGGGAACTTCACACTGCTCCAATGATCTGTTGAAGATCTGCGTGAAGACCGGGGCTGATTTCTGAAGATCCTTCAGAAATCAGTATAATATGCAATTATTATATCTCAATTATTAATAATGGTAAATATCATAAACAGTTTATAAAACCACTTCAAATATTTTGCAAACCATGATACAATTTCATTCAAAAGTCTGAGGTAAGAATGATAAAAAAAAGACACTTATTCATCACGAACGCATTAAATTGGTCAAACGTGACATTAAAGACATTTATAATGTTACAAAAGATTATATTTCAAATAAATGCTTTCTATTCATTAAAGAATCCTGAAAAATAAAATGCATGACAGTTTCCACAGAAATATGACTGTTTTCAACATTGATAATAATCATAAATGTTTCTTGAGCATCAAATCATCATATTATAGTGATTTCTGAAGGATCATGTGACACTGAAGACTGGAGTAATGATGCTGAAAATTCAGCTTTGATCACAGGAATAAATTACACTTTACTATATATTCACATAGAAAACAGCTGATTTACAGTAGAATAATATTTCACTGTTTATACTGTATTTTTAATCAAATAAATGCAGCTTTGGTGAGCAGAAACAAACTCTTTCAGAAACATTTAAAACATGTTAATTATTCCAATCTTTTGACCAATAGTGTATTTTGTATAAGAAATCTATTGATTCTTCATTCTATGAGACATACAGTCAAACCAACATTTATTCAGACAGCTTCAGCATTTCTCACATTATCACAGTTTATCCGCTATAGTTTAGGAAATGGTAATAAAATATGAGCAGAACTCAGAGTTATGAACTCAGTTGATATTTGACTGGTTTTGTCCGTCCTTCTGTTAGACTCTCACACATGAATTATGTTGAATATCTGTCAGCTGTTAAATTTAACTACACAATTAGATAATACCAGTTTAGCTCAACCAGTTACCAAGCAATGCTTCATGTTGTTCAGTCTGTGGTGTAAAAAGCTGCATTAGTTATTAAAGAAAAAACACTTCAGCAAAACATGATCAGCTCAAAGTGTCCCAATCATTTTTGGTCTCATATTTTTACTGGTAGTCGCTGTATGAAGAGTTTTTGTGTATAATATGTCACAGTTTACTTTATTTTGCTCTCCTCACTTACAGAAATTAACTATAGTGTCCTGCACACAGTAATTAAAAAATATCAAAATTGATATCTGGTGTCTGAATAATTTTTAGTTTGACTGTATAAATAAACATCCTCATGTATGTAATATAATAATGCTGAGTCTGGTGTGTGTGTGTGTGTACCGGTGTGTGTGCGCCTGTGGTTCTTCAGGTTGCCAGCAGTGGTGAATCTCTTCCCACAGTTCTTCTCGCTGCAGATGAAGGGTTTCTCTCCGTTGTGGATCCTCATGTGAACCTGGAGCCTCTGAAGAACATAGAAACTCTTCCCACAACCCTCGGCTTTACAGCGGAACGTGCGGTCATTCCTTGAAACACACACACACACTCTACAGCTGGAAATATATCAGAAACACACCAAATCAAAAAATTTACAATTCTTGTTTTTTATGGAATATTGCCGTGTTTATTATAAATTATTATCAGTGCACATCATTGTGTTAATAATCTTGAATCAGAATAAGTTCCTCTTGCAGCATCTCTTCTCTTCTCTGATGATGTGGGCGGGGCTATAACCTGTCACTCACATGATCAGCCAATAGCAAACCACAACCATCCAATCAAATCCCCTCAGACACAATCAAGCCCCGCCCACATCTGTGCTTATTCCAGAAACGTTTCACTCCATATATACGGAACAATAGAGAAGAAAAGTTGATCACAACTTCACTTTCATATATACACATTCATCCTTAAACCCTGCAGAACACGTGTTTATATCTTAAAAAAAAGAGCACCTGCTTTAAATGTGTCCAGGTTTCATTTCACCCCAAAAACAAAGGGGAAAAAATAATAAAATAGATTTACATAAAATTAAGCCCGTTTCATAATGATAAAGATTTTTATTTTGCATTGTGACATTATTTTCATGACAATAAAACACATTTAAACCCGCAAAATCTTGTTCTCATTACTGTAAGATATTTTTTAAATCAATCAGCATCAGGGTGCAACAATGGTGAGGTTGATTTTTCTACATTACAGTAATGAGATCTGGAAATGAACGTGTTTAGTTGTGTAACCTGTGACGTGGGTTACTTGTGAGTGTGTGTGAGCCTGTGTGTTACCTGTGAGTGTGTGTATGTGTGAGTTACCTGTGTGTGTGTCTGTGTGCGTGTGTGTGCGTGTGTGTGCGTGTGTGTGCGTGTGTGTTGTGTGTGTGCGTGTGTGTTGTGTGTGTGCGCGTGTGTGTTGTGTGTGTGCGTGTGTGTGTTGTGTGTGTGCGTGTGTGTTGTGTGTGTGCGCGTGTGTTACCTGTGAGCGCGTGTGTTACCTGTGAGGCTGTGTTACCTGTGAGCGCTGTGTTACCTGTGAGCGCGTGTGTTACCTGTGAGCGCGTGTGTTACCTGTGAGCGCGTGTGTTACCTGTGAGCGTGGTCGTGTTACCTGTGAGCGCGGTCGTGTTACCTGTGAGCGCGTGTGTGTTACCTGTGAGCGCGTGTGTTACCTGTGAGCGCGTGTGTTACCTGTGAGTGTGTGTTACCTGTGAGCGCGTGTGTTACCTGTGAGCGCGTCTGTTACCTGTGAGCGCGTGTGTTACCTGTGAGCGCGTGTGTTACCTGTGAGCGCGTGTGTTACCTGTGAGCGCGTGTGTTACCTGTGAGCGCGTGTGTTACCTGTGAGCGCGTGTGTTACCTGTGAGTGTGTGTATGTGTGAGTTACCTGTGTGTGTGTGTGTGTGTTACCTGTGAGTGTGTGTGTTACCTGTGAGCGCGTGTGTTACCTGTGAGCGCGTGTTACCTGTGAGCGCGTGTGTTACCTGTGAGCGCGTGTGTTACCTGTGAGCGCGTGTGTTACCTGTGAGCGCGTGTGTTACCTGTGAGCGCGTGTGTGTTACCTGTGAGCGCGTGTGTGTTACCTGTGAGCGTGCGTGTGTTACCTGTGAGCGTGCGTGTGTTACCTGTGAGCGTGCGTGTGTTACCTGTGAGCGCGTGTGTTACCTGTCAGCGCGTGTGTTACCTGTGAGCGCGTGTGTTACCTGTGAGCGTGTGTGCTACCTGTGAGTGTGTGTTACCTGTGAGTGTGTGTGTGTTACCTGTGAGTGTGTGTGTGTTACCTGTGAGCGCGTGTGTTACCTGTGAGCGCGTGTTAACTGTGAGCGCGTGTTAACTGTGAGCGCGTGTTAACTGTGAGCGCGTGTGTGTTACCTGTGAGCGCGTGTGTTACCTGTGAGCGCGTGTGTTACCTGTGTGCGTGATCGTGTTACCTGTGAGCGCGTGTGTTACCTGTGAGCGCGTGTTACCTGTGAGCGCGTGTTACCTGTGAGCGCGTGTGTTACCTGTGAGCGCGTGTGTTACCTGTGAGCGCGTGTGTTACCTGTGTGCGTGATCGTGTTACCTGTGAGCGCGTGTGTTACCTGTGAGCGCGTGTTACCTGTGAGCGCGTGTTACCTGTGAGCGCGTGTTACCTGTGAGCGCGTGTGTTACCTGTGAGCGCGTGTGTTACCTGTGAGCGCGTGTGTTACCTGTGTGCGTGATCGTGTTACCTGTGAGCGCGTGTGTTACCTGTGAGCGCGTGTTACCTGTGAGCGCGTGTTACCTGTGAGCGCGTGTGTTACCTGTGAGCGCGTGTGTTACCTGTGAGCGCGTGTGTTACCTGTGAGCGCGTGTGTTACCTGTGAGCGCGTGTGTTACCTGTGAGCGCGTGTGTGTTACCTGTGAGCGCGTGTGTGTTACCTGTGAGCGCGTGTGTGTTACCTGAGAGCGCGTGTGTGTTACCTGTGAGCGCGTGTGTTACCTGTGAGTGCGTGTGTTACCTGTGAGCGCGTGTGTCACCTGTGAGCGCGTGTAACCTATGAGCGCGTGTGTGTTTCCTGTGAGCGCGTGTGTTACCTGTGAGCGTGTGTGTTACCTGTGAGCGTGTGTGTGTTACCTGTGAGCGTGTGTGTTACCTGTGAGCGTGTGTTACCTGTGAGCGCGTGTTACCTGTGAGTCTGTGGGCGTGTGTTACCTGTGAGCGGTGTTACCTGTGAGCGTGTGTGTGTTACCTGTGAGCGTGTGTGTTACCTGTGAGCGTGTGTTACCTGTGAGCGCGTGTTACCTGTGAGCGCGTGTTACCTGTGAGTCTGTGGGCATGTGTTACCTGTGAGCGGTGTTACCTGTGAGTATGTGGGCGTGTGTTACCTGTGAGCTTGTGTTACCTGTGGGCGTGTGTTACCTGTGAGCGGTGTTACCTGTGAGTATGTGGGCGTGTGTTACCTGTGAGCGGTGTTACCTGTGAGTATGTGGGCGTGTGTTACCTGTGAGCGTGTGTGTTACCTGTGAGCGTGTGTTACCTGTGAGCGCGTGTTACCTGTGAGCGCATGTTACCTGTGAGCGCATGTTACCTGTGGGCGCGTGTTACCTGTGAGCGAGTGTTACCTGTGGGCGTGTGTTACCTGTGAGCGTGTGTTACCCGTGAGTGTATGCGTTACCTGTAAGCGTGTTACCTGTGAGCGTGTGTGTTACCTGTGAGCATGTTACCTGTGAGCGCGTGTGTTACCTGTGAGCGTGTGTTATTTGTGAGCGTGTGTGTTACCTGTGAGCGTGTGTTAGTTACCTGTGAGGGTGTGTTACCTGTGAGTGTGTGTTACCTGTGAGTGTGTGTTACCTGTGAGTGTGTGTTACCTGTGAACGTGTGGTACCTGTGAGCGTGTGTTACCTGTGAGTTAGTGTGTTACCTGTGAGCGTGTGTTACTTGTGAGCGCGTTACCTGTAAGCGCGTGTTACCTCCGAGCGCGTGTTACCTGTGAGCGCGTTACCTGTAAGCGCGTGTTACCTCCGAGCGTGTGTTACCCGTGAGCGCGTTACCTGTAAGCGCGTGTTACCTCCGAGCGTGTGTTACCTGTGAGCATGTTACCTGTGAGCGCGTGTGTTACCTGTGAGCATGTTACCTGTGAGAGCGTGTTACATGTGAGCGCGTGTGTTACCTGTGAGCGCGTGTGTTACCTGTGAGCGCGTGTTACATGTGAGCGCGTGTGTTACATGTGAGCGCGTGTGTTACATGTGAGCGCGTGTTACATGTGAGCGCGTGTTACATGTGAGCGCGTGTGTTACATGTGAGCGCGTGTGTTACATGTGAGCGCGTGTGTTACTTGTGAGTTTGTGTGTTACGAGTAAGCGCGTGTGTTACGTGTGAGCGCGTGTGTTAGTTACCTGTGAGTGTGTGTTACCTGTGAGTGTGTGTTACCTGTGAGCGTGTGTTACCTGTGAGCGTGTGTTACCTGTGAGCTTGTGTTACCTGTGAGTTAGTGTGTTACCTGTGAGCGTGTGTTACTTGTGAGCGTGTTACCTGTGAGCGTGTTACCTGTGAGCGCGTGTGTTAGTTACCTGTGAGTGTGTGTTACCTGTGAGCGTGTGTTACCTGTGAGCGTGTGTTACCTGTGAGCGTGTGTTACCTGTGAGTTAGTGTGTTACCTGTGAGTTAGTGTGTTACCTGTGAGTTAGTGTGTTACCTGTGAGCGTGTGTTACTTGTGAGCGGTTACCTTTGAGCGTGTTACCTGTAAGCGCGTGTTACCTCCGAGCGTGTGTTACCTGTAAGCGCGTGTTACCTCCGAGCGTGTGTTACCTGTGAGCGCGTTACCTGTAAGCGCGTTACCTGTAAGCGCGTGTTACCTACGAGCGTGTGTTACCTGTGAGCATGTTACCTGTGAGCATGTTACCTGTGAGCATGTTACCTGTGAGCGCGTGTGTTACCTGTGAGCATGTTACCTGTGAGCGCGTGTGTTACCTGTGAGCGCGTGTGTTACATGTGAGCGCGTGTGTTACATGTGAGCGCGTGTGTTACATGTGAGCGCGTGTGTTACATGTGAGCGCGTGTGTTACATGTGAGCGCGTGTGTTACATGTGAGCGCGTGTGTTATTTGTGAGTGTGTGTGTTACGAGTGAGCGCGTGTTACCTGTGAGTGTGTGTGTTACGAGTGAGCGCGTGTTACGTGTGAGCGCGTGTGTTACCTGTGAGCGCGTGTGTTACGTGTGAGCGCGTGTGTTACCTGTGAGCGCGTGTGTTACCTGTGAGCGCGTGTGTTACCTGTGAGCGCGTGTGTTACCTGTGAGCGCGTGTGTTACCTGTGAGCGCGTGTGTTACCTGTGAGCGCGTGTGTTACCTGTGAGCGCGTGTGTTACCTGTGAGTCTTCAGGTGGTACTTCAGGTGTGCAGGATAGGTGAAGGTGCGCTGACAGTTCTCATACGGACACCGGTGGATCTTCTCTGACGGCGAGCAAGTGACACGAGGAACCTGATCTTTTTTAGGACTCTCTGATTGACAGCTGTGAATGTGGTCACCTAGGCAACAGCAGAGAGTGACAAGTCAGGAATCAAATACTTTATTTCGAATCTGAGGAAAAGGACCCAAGGTCTAGCTAGGACCAAGGCGCAGGACCGGAGCACAGAAAGTTTTTAATATATTTATTAGTACAGAATGACTAACGTTTCGACGCCATGCGTCTTCTTCAGAGTCCTTCCTCCTTTCTACTGTTCTACTTTATTTCGAATATTTAAATTGATTCCTCTTATAGATTTCTTTGTGAGCATTTCAATATCACTTTAAGTTGAGTCTCCTTCCTTTGTATAGCGCGTTTAACAATATAGACTGTTTCAAAGCAGCTTTACAATAATAATAGGAGATTACAGTAACAGAGATTGTTTTGGCTTCACAGCAGCTCTAGAATAAATTTATTGTCCAGATAAAGTTAGTTTTGATTGATTCACTACCGTCGCAACGATCATTAGTTATTAACTTAGGGGCCGCCGCTCTAACAGAAAACCCTTAATGCGATCCGGCCGCTCATGGTGCCTGTGCGAGTGCGACTCGAGTACGCAAACCATGAAACAGGTTCCAAGGTACAAGCCTTAAAAAAATGTATAATACAGAATGTTTTATCGCTTCCGCGTAGCCATGTGAACCGGAACCTCGGGATAAACAGAGAGACTAATACTAGCGTAGACGCCATCCTTCTTATGATGTAACAAGTACATCAGGATTTATGGGAAGTGTTCCCGGCGCCGGCTGATCTAAACTATGCAGCCTAACATTGAATTATAGAAGTCTATAATGTGTTATGTGTATGCTAAGCCAAAGAGATGTGTTTTTAGTCTAGCTTTGAACTGACAGACTGTGTCTGCTTCCCAGACAATGTTAGGAAGATTGGTCCAGAGTTTTGGTGCTAAATAGGAAAAGGATCTACCGCCAGCAGTCGATTTATATATTCTAGGTATTATCAACTGGACAGAGTTTTGAGATCGCAATAGACGTGAAGGACTATAATGCGTTAAGAGCTCGCTCAAGTACTGGGAGCTAAACCATTTAGTGCTTTGTAAGTAATCAGCAATATTTAAAATGCATACGATGTTTAATAAGTAGCCAATACAGTGTTGACAGAACCGGGCTAATATGGTCTATATTTGCAACACGGAGTCGACTTGGCGTGAGTGAGTGAGTGAGTGAGTGAGTGAGTGAGTGTGTTACCGTTTCCGCCGGCTCGGGCTTCTTTGGCTAGCTGTGCGCGTGTGGCGGCGATCAGGCTATCGTGAGCGAGCTCTTGGACCCGCAGGTACCAAGGAGCGCCGGCATCCACACCGTCACCCGAAGAAATCTCCTCCTGCGCCTCGTCCACGTCATCCTGAACGAACACCAGCGGCTCGGCCGACGACGACAACCCTACAGCACAGAGAGTGTGTGTGACCACTGCATCATCACATACAGTCAAACCAGACACACACACATCACATTTACAGTCAAACCAAAATATATTCAGACACCTTCAACATTTCTCACATTATCACAGTTTATCGGATATGGATCTGATTTAAAACCACATTTGGAAGTGGCTTAGATCGGATGCGAATTTTTGTTTACACGTGAGCAACAAATTCCGATCTGTGTCAGATTCGAGTAAAAGATCAGATTTTTTGTGCCAGTGTAAACTCAGCCTATGTTGCTGTCTGGGACATCAAAAGTATTCATTAATTGATATCAGATGTCTACACAGCAAAAAAAGATTTTCTTACTTAGTATTTTTGTCTTGTTTCCAGTCCAAATACCTAAGAAATTCTTAAATCAAGATGGATTTACCAGATGAGTAAAATGCCATAAGACATTATGTCTTGTTTTCTGGGGAGGGAAATCTAAATGAAATTAGTTTTTTCTTAAAACAAGCTAAATTATCTGCCAATGGGGTCAGAAAAATAATCTTGTTTTCTTGAAATAAGATTATTTTTCTTACCCCATTGGGAGAAAATTTAGCTTGTTTTAAGAAAAAACTAATTTCATTTAGATTCCAAGAATTTGGACTGTAAACAAGACAAAAATACTGAGTAAGAAAAGCATTTTTTGCAGTGTATCAGTTGTCCAGTCTGCTGTGTGATGGAGTGATGGGTTAATAATCGGACCTTTGGCCAGGTTGAGCAGGACGTAGGACGTGCTGTCGTGGTTCTGCAGGTCCTGGAGGATTGTGGGTGTGGGTGTGTGTGTGTGTGTGTGTGCAGGAGGCGAGGGAGCTGGATGATGCAGATGAACCACCAGCGGGCTTCGCTCGGGCCCGAACTCTGACAGCGCTGGGGACCCGGCATGGCTAAGAGCGCTCTCTGAAACACACACACACTTCTCACATTATCACAGTTTATTCGCTATAGTTTAGAAAATGGTAATAAAATCTGACAAGAACTCAGTTGATATTTCACTGGTTTTGTCCGTCCTTCTGTTAGACTCTCACACATTAATTATGTTGAATATCTGTCAGCTGTTAAATTTAACTACACAATTAGATAATACCAATTTAGCTCAACCAGTTACCAAGCAATGTTTCATGTTGTTCAGTCTGTGGTGTAAAAAGGTGCATTAGCATTTAAAGAAAAAACACTTCAGCAAAACATGATCAGCTCAAAGTGTCTGAATCATTTTTGCTCCCTAATTTTTATATATTTTACTGGTAGTCCCTGTATGAATAATATTTGGGTATAATATGACACAGTGTACTTTGTGGCTGGGCCACTCAAAGACATTCACAGAGCTGTCCCGTCGCCTGACGAGTCTCCCAGTTCCTCATCTTACCCTCGATCCTGACTAGTTTCCCAGTTCCTGATCTTTCCCTCGATCCTGACTAGTCTCCAAGTTCCTGATCTTTCCCTCGATCCTGACTAGTGTCCCAGTTCCTCATCTTTCCCTCGATCCTGACTAGTGTCCCAGTTCCTCATCTTTCCCTCGATCCTGACTAGTGTCCCAGTTCCTCATCTTTCCCTCGATCCTGACTAGTCTCCAAGTTCCTGATCTTTCCCTCGATCCTGACTAGTCTCGCAGTTCCTGATCTTTCCCTCGATCCTGACTAGTGTCCCAGTTCCTCATCTTTCCCTCGATCCTGACTAGTTTCCCAGTTCCTCATCTTTCCCTCGATCCTGACTAGTGTCCCAGTTCCTCATCTTTCCCTCGATCCTGACTAGTCTCCCAGTTCCTGATCTTTCTCTCGATCCTGACTAATCTCCCAGTTCCTTATCTTTCCCTCGATCCTGACTAGTCTCCCAGTTCCTGATCTTTCCCTCGATCCTGACTAATCTCCCAGTTCTTCATCTTTCCCTCGATCCTGACGAGTCTCCCAGTTCCTGATCTTTCCCTCGACCCTGACTAGTGTCCAAGTTCCTCATCTTTCCCTCGAACCTGACGAGTCTCCCAGTTCCTGATCTTTCCCTCGATCCTGACTAGTCTCCCAGTTACTCATCTTTCCCTCGAACCTGACGAGTCTCCCAGTTCCTGATCTTTCCCTCGATCCTGACTAGTCTCCCAGTTCCTCATCTTTCCCTCGATCCTGACTAGTCTCCCAGTTCCTGATCTTTCTCTCGATCCTGACTAATCTCCCAGTTCCTTATCTTTCCCTCGATCCTGACTAGTCTCCCAGTTCCTGATCTTTCCCTCGATCCTGACTAATCTCCCAGTTCTTCATCTTTCCCTCGATCCTGACGAGTCTCCCAGTTCCTGATCTTTCCCTCGACCCTGACTAGTGTCCAAGTTCCTCATCTTTCCCTCGAACCTGACGAGTCTCCCAGTTCCTGATCTTTCCCTCGACCCTGACTAGTGTCCAAGTTCCTCATCTTTCCCTCGAACCTGACGAGTCTCCCAGTTCCTGATCTTTCCCTCGATCCTGACTAGTCTCCCAGTTACTCATCTTTCCCTCGATCCTGACTAGTCTCCCAGTTCCTCATCTTTACCTCGAACCTGACGAGTCTTCCAGTTCCTCGATCCTCCCAGTTCCTCATCTTTCCCTCGAACCTGACGAGTCTCCCAGTTCCTGATCTTTCCCTCGATCCTGACTAGTTTCCCAGTTCCTCATCTTTCCCTCGATCCTGACTAGTTTCCCAGTTCCTCATCTTTCCCTCGATCCTGACGAGTCTCCCAGTTCCTCATCTTTCCCTCGATCCTGATGAGTCTCCCAGTTCCTCATCTTTCCCTCGATCCTGAGTAGTTCCCCAGCTCCTCATCTTTCCCTCGAACCTGACAAGTCTCCCAGTTCGTTATCTTTCCCTCGAACCTGACGAGTCTCCCAGTTCCTCAATCCTCCCAGTTCCTCATGTTTCCCTCGAACCTGACGAGTCTCCCAGTTCCTCATCTTTCCCTCGATCCTGACGAGTCTCCCAGTTCCTCATCTTTCCCTCGATCCTGACTAGTTTCCCAGTTCCTCATCTTTCCCTCGAACCTGACGAGTCTCCCAGTTCCTCATCTTTCCCTCGAACCTGACGAGTCTCCCAGTTCCTCGATCCTCCCAGTTCCTCTTCTTTCCCTCGAACCTGACGAGTCTCCCAGTTCCTCATCTTTCCCTCGATCCTGACGAGTCTCCCAGTTCCTCATCTTTCCTCGAACCTGACGAGTCTCCCAGTTCCTCGATCCTCCCAGTTCCTCGTCTTTCCCTCGAACCTGACGAGTCTCACAGTTACTCATCTTTCCCTCGAACCTGACGAGTCTCCCAGTTCCTGATCTTTCCCTCGATCCTGACTAGTCTCCCAGTTCCTCATCTTTCCCTCAATCCTGACGAGTCTCCCAGTTCCTCATCTTTCCCTCGATCTTGACAAGTCTCCCAGTTCCTGATCTTTCCCTCGATCCTGACGAGTCTCCCAGTTCCTCATCTTTCCCTCGATCCTGACGAGTCTCCCAGTTCCTCATCTTTCCCTCGATCCTGACGAGTCTCCCAGTTCCTCATCTTTCCCTCGATCCTGACGAGTCTCCCAGTTCCTCATCTTTCCCTCGATCCTGACGAGTCTCCCAGTTCCTCATCTTTCCCTCGATCCTGACGAGTCTCCCAGTTCCTCATCTTTCCCTCGATCCTGACTAGTTTCCCAGTTCCTCATCTTTCCCTCGATCCTGACTAGTTTCCCAGTTCCTCATCTTTCCCTCGATCCTGACAAGTCTCCCAGTTCCTCATCTTTCCCTCGATCCTGACGAGTCTCCCAGTTCCTCATCTTTCCCTCGATCCTGACTAGTTTCCCAGTTCCTCGTCTTTCCCTCGATCCTGACTAGTTTCCCAGTTCCTCATCTTTCCCTCGATCCTGACGAGTCTCCCAGTTCCTCATCTTTCCCTTGATCCTGACGAGTCTCCCAGTTCCTCATCTTTCCCTCGATCCTGACTAGTTTCCCAGTTCCTCATCTCTCCCTCGAACCTGACGAGTCTCCCAGTTCCTCATCTTTCCCTCAAACCTGACGAGTCTCCCAGTTCCTTGATCCTCCCAGTTCCTCATCTTTCCCTCGAACCTGACGAGTCTCACATTTCCTCATCTTTCCCTCGATCCTGACGAGTCTCCCAGTTCCTCATCTTTCCCTCAATCCTGACTAGTTTCCCAGTTCCTCATCTTTCCCTCGAACCTGACGAGTCTCCCAGTTCCTCATCTTTCCCTCGATCCTGACGAGTCTCCCAGTTCCTCATCTTTCCCTCGATCCTGACGAGTCTCCCAGTTCCTCATCTTTCCCTCGATCCTGACTAGTTTCCCAGTTCCTCATCTTTCCCTCGATCCTGACTAGTTTCCCAGTTCTTCATCTTTCCCTCGATCCTGACTAGTTTCCCAGTTCCTCATCTTTCCCTCGATCCTGACGAGTCTCCCAGTTCCTCATCTTTCCCTCGATCCTGACTAGTTTCCCAGTTCCTCATCTTTCCCTCGATCCTGACTAGTTTCCCAGTTCCTCATCTTTCCCTCGATCCTGACTAGTTTCCCAGTTCCTCATCTTTCCCTCATCCTGACGAGTCTCCCAGTTCCTCATCTTTCCCTCGAGCCTGACGAGTCTCCCAGTTCCTCATCTTTCCCTCGATCCTGACTAGTTTCCCAGTTCCTCATCTTTCCCTCGAACCTGACGAGTCTCCCAGTTCCTCATCTTTCCCTCAAACCTGACGAGTCTCCCAGTTCCTCGATCCTCCCAGTTCCTCATCTTTCCCTCGAACCTGACGAGTCTCCCATTTCCTCATCTTTCCCTCGATCCTTACGAGTCTCCCAGTTCCTCATCTTTTCCTCGATCCTGACTAGTTTCCCAGTTCCTCATCTGTCCCTCGAACCTGACGAGTCTCCAAGTTCCTCGATCCTACCAGTTCCTAATCTTTCCCTCGAACCTGACTAGTCTCCCAGTTCCAGATCTTTCCCTCAATCCTGACTAGTCTCCCAGTTCCTCATCTTTCCCTCAAACCTGACTAGTCTCCCAGTTCCTGATCTTTCCCTCGATCCTGACTAGTCTCCCGGTTCCTCATCCTTCCCTAGATCCTGACTAGTCTCCCAGTTCCTCATCTTTCCCTCGATCCTGACGAGTCTCCCGGTTCCTCATCTTTCCCTCTATCCTGACTAGTCTCCCAGTTCCTGATCTTTCCCTCGATCCTGACGAGATATAGACAGGTGTTTGCCTTTGCAAATCATGTCCAATCAACTAAATTGACCACAGGTGGACTCCAATCTAGTTGTAGAAACATCTCAAGGATGATCAGTGGAAACTGGATGCACCTGAGCTCAATTTTGAGTGTCATGGCAAAGGCTGTGAATACTTATGTTCATGTTATATTTTCGTTTTATATATATATACAGGGAACTACACTGGGACCAAAATGGTCGCATATACGACCTTTTGAAATGCCATTGCGACCCTAATTTTTAATGGGTCGCAAATGTATCACTGATTATTTTTGTACCTATGTTTTTAGGCAATATGCTATGCTTTACTATGAGCATTTATTAAAACAGAAATGTGTATTTTAAGAATACGTTTTATAACGTGCTCTGAGCATTCAACACATCAAGTTGGCTTCAGCCCCGCGACCGTTACTTAGATTAAAACGTACCATTGTATCAGTGCTGCGCGAGCTCTCTCTCTCAGAAACACGGACGCGCGCACACAGAGAGAGAGAAGATAATTGTAAAATGAAAATTGGCTATAGTTTAAATTTTGTTCTTGCTTGTTTTTTTTCTGTCAAAATGTCAGAAAGCATTTTGTATTATCCATCCGTGTTTTTAAAATTCGTTAAATGACGGCCGTTTTACTGCTAACACAGCCCTCATTATAGGCCTATGTCGGATTCATTTAACTTATACTTGATATTATTTTTATAATAAGTGATTTGTTATGCTATTATTGGACTTCTTTCTATTCATTGTCAACTGTTTTCTATAAATATGTTTGTATTGGCTAACATTTATTCAGCTAATGCGTGTCCTGTTTAAAATGTGCAATGTTCAAACGCAAAGACAGCACGTCACAAATAGAAGCCGTTTTCCCTGGATATTGGAATAATAAATACAACACTTTTTTTTTTCAGCATTTTTTTTTTACTCTTTTCTAGGGGTTTCTTAATTTTAGACAAGTTGACCAGCACACATTATATGCAATGCAATATAATGCATGCGTGTCCTATGTGTGACATATTTTGCACACAGGTAAAGGTGCCCAATATCAGTCATTTCTAAAGTAAAAAAAAGAAAAGAAAAGTGTTTTTAAAAATATCTCTTTATTTGATTATCAGTAAATTTGTTTTCTATACAGAGATATCGACCATAACAGCAATATTAATATCGGTTATCGGCCACAATTTTCACATCACTACTTACGAGTTCACGAGTCTGCCCATCTGTGCAAACCATAGCATGTTGAAATCCATTTTGCTCTTTATTGTGTACAGTATTTTCTATTGCAGTAAATCTATCCCAACCAATGTTAAAGAAAACAAAAACAAGGCGGCATGTGGTTTAAAACATGGCAAGTAAAATAAAAAGCACATCTGTATGCAATACAGTTTCATTATTGTTCATTATTATCCAGAGCGGCTTACTATAAATAATTTGTGCGACCAAATCATGTTTTGCGCTAGTAACTGAAAAAGTTAGTAGTGCAAGTGCCACGGGTGGAAAAGGTTAGTGTAGTTCCCTGATATATATATATGGCTTCATATAATAAGGCTTTAACATAACAAAATGTGGAAAAAGTGAAGCGCTGTGAATACTTTCCGGATAGACTGTAATAAAAACATAATGGTTCATTATGTAAGGTCTTTATACGCCACTGAAAACATAGTTCTGTATATGATTTTGCATTTCTGTCAACATATCCTCCTAAATATTGCACAATGCACCTTTAAATCTAACATAGGCGAAACTAAAAGCTTATATGTAAAGGCTGGTGCTGATCTGTGAGCTTCACCTGGCAGGTCCAGTGGGCCACATGAGGAGGTGTGTGTGGGAGACAGCAACGGGACACACGAGGTGTGTGTGGAGGAGGTGTGTGTGGGAGACAGCAACGGGACACATGAGGGCTTGAGGTCCGACTCCTCCAGACTCTGGCCCAGCGGGATCGACGCGTTCTGCACAAACTCAACCAACAGCTGCACAGGAACACACAACACAGGTATCAATCATCATCAAACCTAGAGACTTATGCCAATGCTTGCACACACAGTTACAACAATACTAATATTATAATAATACTCGCACCTCAGAATGCTTTAATCATGCTAGATACATGTAAACAGCCCACATTAACCTTGGGATTTGCTTCAATCTTTTTCAAACTTTGTGAATGATTATTTTATAGAAGGTTCAAGAGCTGTGTGATCTGCCGTTAAAAACTAAGCTCAGAATCGATTCGAGAGAGAATCGCAATGCATTCAGTAAATCTCAGAATCCATCCAGAATAATTTCTCGATTCACTGGGAAGCTTAGTGTGGACACATCCAAAGTCACGTCTCAGATAGCGAGCGAACACTGAACTGAGCTCTTTCACAGCTTCTTGCACTTGAACGGACAAATGTACAGAAAAAATAGCGAGTATCCCAGTAAACATAGTGGGTTGTGACTTAAGTTAACGTATACATTTGAGAAAGTAAACATGTATCAGTATATTAGATCAGTGCATCCACTCTTAAAGTGACAGTAGCCTAATATTCCTGCTGTCTGTTTAATGTTAATCAAACAAAAGCAAAATCAGTTTCATGGCTGGTACATTTTCTTAAGTCATCGGCCATTGGCAGGTCTGGCAAAAAGATAGTTTTAGGCCCTGTGTATAACATAAATAACCATTAATATTATAAGTAAAATAATATCTGTAATCTTCTCGGACAGTAATACCTCAGGTTTGGAGTCAAGTTCATCAGAAAGCATGGATTCAGCGTAATGTGATCTGTCAACAAGAGAGAGATCCATAAACATGTGAAGAAGACATCATCAATATATCAGCTATTTTTATCTTTTTAGTGCCTTTAATCATCATCGGTGAGGTTTCATGAAAGCTTAAACACTCATAATTCAACCAATTTTTGTAATATCAACGTTAAATTGAACATATGGTGTGCTGAGAAATCGAGTCCCCCCAGGAATCGGGTCTCCTTTAGGACCCAAACGTTATGATTTATATTGTTTAAAATGCGTTATAAAAAAAACTGGATGACTAGTAATTTCCTACTACTAAATTCTGAAAAAACAGAGATTCTAATTATTGGACAAAAAACTTCCACACGCAATAACCTAGAATACTGTTTAACACTTGATGGCTGCTCTGTCAAGTCTTCGTCGTCGGTTAGGAACCTGGGTGTGCTCTTTGATACCAATCTTTCATTTGAAAGTCACGTGTCTAGTGTCTGTAAAACCGCATTTTTCAATCTTGAAAATATATCTAAATGACAAATGCGGAACAACTAGTTCATGCGTTCATGCCATCAAGGCTAGATTATTGTAATGCTCTACTGGGTGGTTGCCCTGCACGCTTAATAAACAAACTACAGCTAGTTCAAAACGCAGCCGCTAGAGTTCTTACCAGAACCAGGAAGTACGACCATATTAGCCCGGTTCTGTCAACACTGCATTGGCTCCCTATTAAACATCGTATACATTTTAAAATATTGCTGATTACTTACAAAGCACTAAATGGTTTAGCTCCCCAGTACTTGAGCGAGCTCTTAACGCATTATAGTCCTTCACGTCTATTGCGATCTCAAAACTCCGGCCAGTCGATAATACCTAGAATATATAAATCGACTGCTGGCGGTAGATCCTTTTCCTATTTAGCACCAAAACTTTGGAACAATCTTCCTAACATTGTCTGGGAAGCAGACACAGTCTGTCAGTTCAAAGCTAGACTAAAAACACATCTCTTTGGCTTAGCATACACATAACACATTATAGACTTCTATAATTCAATGTTAGGCTGCATAGTTTAGATCAGCCGGCGCCGGGAACACTTCCCATAAATCCTGATGTACTCGTTACATCATAAGAAGGATGGCGTCTACGCTAATATTAGTCTCTCTGTTTATCCCGAGGTTTACCGCAAACCGCCGGATCCAGGCTGTATCTAGATCTGAGGAAGGACCTGCGCCTGGACACGACGACAACGCATCCCTGAAGTGCCAGCCTCATCAACACTGTGAAGGCCTCATGGACACCTCAACAAACTCGTCTCCATACCGGCGTGATGACTCCGACCCCTAACCAGATGAACTGGATAAATATTGTGAAAGTTCTGATCCAATCTGACTTCTGACCTATTATGCCGCCTAAATCATAATCATACACTGTTGGTTTGTTGGCCAAAGGAGGACTGGCCCCCCGACTGAGCCTGGGTCCTCCCAAGGTTTTTTTCTCCATTCTGTCACTGATGGAGTTTTGGTTCCTTGCCACTGTCGCCTTTTTTTCGCCTTCATTCGCCATTGGCTTTTGGCTTGCTTAGTTGTGGACATTTAACATTTAATTTTGAATTTAACAATACTATTACAACTTTACTTTCCTGGTATCTCTGTAAAGCTGCTTTGAAACAATTTGTATTGTAAAAGCGCTATATAAATAAAGGTGACTTGACTTGACTTATAATGACCATTAATATCTTTTAAATTACATGGTTCATATACAATAACTGAAGCTATTGGTTGTGAAATCAAGCATTTCTGGTTCTTACTGTTTTTTTAGTTAGCTTACGTACTAGCATAGCATACATCTAGCCAATTAGCCAAGCTTATATTAGGAATGTTTTTTGCTTCCAAAATAGTTCAAAATACATGTTTCAAATTAATTACGTTGATTTGACAACTAATTTATTAAAGATATATTATAGTATTATTATATACTGTACCAAATTACTATTATTGTGTTACATTAATATTAAATTACTTTTACAGAACATAGTATGTTGCAACAATCTTTATGAAAAAAAAAAACCATTGTTAGGCATGTTTTGTTTCCAGTTTGTTTAATGCAAGACATTCATTTTATATATCAAGCATGAAATATATGTTTGTGCACTTAATGTAAGAAACATCATATGATAGTTAAATAAGTTATAATTAATCAAGACATCGTTATGTTAACAGATTAAAAGTATTATCGATAACTAAGTGAAACTAACCCGGTTCAGGCGGTCAGAGAAAGAAGGTTTCGTCCATCATCTGCATGAATAAAAAACACACAGAACATTTAACGTTAACATATGAAACATGAATTACGCTAAATACATCTCACATATTCACCAAATGAATATCAAATTATTTAAATTAAATACGTATGAATAACTGAATGAATGAATATGAAGTTGACATGCTTTTAAAGCTTTCACAAGGCTCAGGCAACCTCAATTCACACTGTTTGTACATAGAGGTGCGATATTATTAATGATAAAGTGTTATAAATACGAAGCATTTGTCATTAATAAAGCAGACAGAATAAGCCACCGTTAGCAAGAGCACAAATCACCATCATTCTGCTCGCTTTTCTAAAGTTAGATATCTTAAAAATACCTGATAGATGCCTATGATGTACATTTATCTTTATAAAGTCTCTTAATCTTCATCTCCGCTGATGTTTGATAGTGAGAAGCAGAAGCAAAACAAACAAAAAGACAGATCGCGTGCACTTCCGGGTCACACGCGGACTGTGAGAGATGCACTTCTGGGTGAAAAACTATTGATCTGCATACTGATTGTGTATTATTATTATAATGGAAACTAGTGTTGGAAAGCCTGCTTTACTTCAGCAAACCAAAAGCTGCAAATCAGTGAGCGACACGCTTATTGAATCCGAAAGAAACGGTTCGGGAGTCAGGCATCACTAATGGAGATTCTTTCGAATGGTGCCTTATTCTCTTGAGTCGATTCTTTGAAGAAGAATCATCAATGAATGAATGAAATTAAATTGTACATGAAAATTTACCTATCTAATCGATTTATTTGATTCTTTCAGTGAGCGATACGCGTATTGAATCTGAAAGAATCGGTTCAAAAGAGTCAGGCATCATTAACGAAGATACTTTCGAGTAACACAGCGTGATTCTTCATTGACGATGCCTGATTCTCTGAATCGATTCTTTCTCAAAGCCAACATGTTTTGGATAACAAGCAAAGTTAATCAGATTTTTTTAAGTTTATTTAATTTATTAAAAAAATATATTTTTTAAAGTAGGTCTACATGATTTCTGTGAGTAATGCAATCCAAGCACTCATTTGATATTTGAAATTATTTTAAAACTTTGACATAAAAACATTTGACAGTGTAGTATTCAGTAATCCATGTTTTAAAGTGGGAAACAATAATAATAAAAAACTTTAAAAAAAAAACACAAACAGAGAATCAGTAAAATGCAAAGATTTGACCACAGTTTTGGGTTTGCACAGCCGAGAAATATTAATTATATCCTGTCAGATGAATTCTCAGAGCGATTATGTATATCAGGCCATTTGTTTGTAAATGCATCTATGAATGTAAAAGCACCGTATCGAGGGGTTATAACAACAACCCTTCACAATCCTGCTGGCGTCTAGAAAACAGAGCTTGAGATTCAGTTCACAACTGCAAACGTGAGGATGAACCGCAAAGGAAAATACAAAATTACATCTTTATACATAAAATGACATGTTATTTACAAAAAGACAGGAAACTAGTTTTTACAGATTATAGGCGGGTCTGAAGGCCTTTGAATGGTTCACAGAAATGCATTTCATGATGTTTGTATGGAAGCACTTACAGACAGCAAGACATATATAAGGCTTTAGCAAAACTGCTGGCCAAGAAATGTTTTCTGTATCGTTTAAAAAAAAAGCCATTAAAGCAAGGCAATAAGAGTCAGGAAACACGACTCTGCTCCACTCATGCAAA
Organism: Siphateles boraxobius; assembly: GCF_051911475.1. Classification (NCBI taxonomy): domain Eukaryota; kingdom Metazoa; phylum Chordata; class Actinopteri; order Cypriniformes; family Leuciscidae; genus Siphateles; species Siphateles boraxobius. The sequence goes on from NW_027508836.1 coordinate 423,133, forward strand.
CGAGGAAGTCAAGCCATGATTGGGTGAACGGGTGGTCATGTGATAGCTGCCACTGAACTTCATCAAGGCAAGACGATGAGCACATGATCATTCATCAGGATCAACACTGTGTTTCTGTCTGAAACTATATGAATATTAGAGCTGCACGATTCTGACTAGACTGAGAATCACGACTTTATTGATACAAACATCATGACTCTGAACGGACCAAAAAAAAAATCGCTTTTCAAATTTATTAATCAGCGTTTTTTAATGAATATCTTGAGTGAATAATTCAAGGACTCACTCATAAAGACTTAACTCTTTTCATTACTGGATGAATCAGTGTTTTTGAACAAATCTCTTGAACGAACGATTCAATGACTCACTCAAAGAATTCACTTGCTTCATTCTATGATCTCATAAACTGGTGTTTATGTCTGAGTGCGTGTGTGTGTGTCTGAGTGCGTGTGTCTGAGTGCGTGTGTGTGTGTCTGAGTGCGTGTGTGTGTGTGTGTCTGAGTGCGTGTGAGAGAGGGAAGTGAGTGTAAAGCACAGCAGGAAGTGAGTGTAAACAGCTTATGCACTGATCTAGATTAAGGCAGAAGCTTCTCAACGAGTGAAACATCCACACAGTCCATTAACAGTGGACGACTACACCAGTGATCATAGCTTTGACCTCGACACACACACACACACACACACACGCACACACACACACACACGCACACACACACACGCGCACGTCACTGCTCCTGCAGGCTGGTCTCCAGGCTCCTCCAGACCGCCGGGTCTCCGGTCTCCAGCGCCCGCAGGAACATGTGTGTGTGTTCTCGGAGCCGGTCCAGCTCGCTCTGCGTGCGCCGGTTCTGCCGGATCAGGTCTTTGGTGCGCAGCGTGATGTCCAGCAGACCCGACGAGCTGAGGATGTTGTACGTGTTGCAGAAGCGCTTGCTCCGGTTGTCCGTGTGGGAATGGAAACGGTTGTCCGTGGATTCGGGTCTGGCATCGGATTCTCCGGATGTTTCCGCAACAGGAGCGTCGGGGAACGAGTTGGATTCAGCGCCATCGCTGTGAGAGGAACCCGAACTCCGGACTGAGGAACTGGAGCTGTTGCTCTGAAGAGGATTGTCTCCGGGATGAGGAGCGATTCTGGGATATGATTTGCGGATCGGGAGGAGCTTCCGGTGCCGGCGGCGCTGTGACGTGTGTTTGGTGTGTGTGTGTGTGTGTGTCTTCGGGACCACAGGCTGGAGGAACACGACCTGAGGCTGAGGAACCACGTCCACTGGCCAGGGCTTCACACGGGCTTCACCAGACTGAACACACAAGACAAACGCAAATCAGAAATCAGGGTTTTTACCAGTACAGCTCCTGCACACGGGTCAGGGTATCCGTCATCCGGTGGCACTGAACTGTTAAACACTTCTCAAACACTTGATATGGATGTGAAAAACGCCCAAAATCGAACCCGATCCGAATTTTATAAAAACACATTCTGTCTGGACAATCTGGACTCATTGTGCAAGAACTTTAGGTCTTGCATTTTAATGTATGTTTTTAGTGTGTTATTTGCATCAACTAGACACAATAGCCGTTCAGATATAACACACACTGGTTATGGTTATTATTTACATATGTATGATTGCACAGATTTAGTTGTTGTTGTGTTAAAAAGCAGAAATAAAACATTAAATACCAGTTACCAATTTGTTATATTATTAAACAAACTAAATAGCCCTTAAGTAATATGTTATTTATCTTATTTCCACGATGGCATGTCTTTTCTGTCTGTGCACACGCACACACTCACACACAAACAAACACTTGAGTCACATACAGACGAGCACTTGCGGACAGAGAGCGCGGCGGGAAATATGTCGCGTCAAGGAGATGAAAATCAGACAAAAATATGTGCGTTTTTTAAACGCTCACAGGAAACTGAAGATGGCAACAATCGCTCTCCCGCGAGTAGCAGCCGGAGTAGCTCTCCTGCTCCAAGGCTCAGTCATGCGCATCCCTCACGAGCATCAAAAGTCCAGTCATCACCGGATGACAGGTTTTGACCCAGCTTGGCTGTTCAAGACTGATCTTGGTAAGTAACTTAGAGCTTAGATTCTCTGCTCGAGCCCGAACCCTCGGGCCGGGTCGGGACGATATTTCCCGCCACTATCCTCGGGCCGGGCATATATATATATATATATTAGTGGTGGGCCGTTATCGGCGTTAACGTGAGACTCTTATCGGGCGATAAAAAAATATCGCCGTTATTTATTCTCAAAGTTGGGTTGGGATCATAAAATAGCTTTTTAGAATATCGTTATATTTTCGCACAATTCCATGTGTAGCCTAGCATATGTGACATAATTGACGCCGCGCCTACTGTCACAGATCGTGCAGCAGAGTATTTCCCTGTCACAAGGTGTATACTATTACATGTTACGTTGGGCGACGTTCCTCTCGTTACTTTATTTTAATGCAATTACATGTTGTTAGATGAGTTTATTCCAAGCGCGCTGTATCTTTGTATGGGCTCAATTTACAAATGAATCACTCTTTTGAGTCGATTCTGTTCAAAGACTTCATCAAACACGTTGGCAGATCTGTCTAAATCGGTTGGCGAATCAGTCTGAATGATCTGTTCAGTTCCTCACGCACTGAATCGTCTGAAGCGCGTTCAGTCACACTCGACTCGGATTCGTAAAAGGAAGATTAAGAACATCAAGAGCGTTGGATGAAGTGGTCGTGGATCTACAGTTTATAGTCTAGTGAAAGCAAATCTGCAAATGCATCATATTTTTGCCAGCGATGAAGATCTTTATTAGTTGAACATCTTCGTAAGCTGTCTGTGAATGAATGATTCCACAGGACGATACATTCGATTTCATTTCATTCAGGTAACAGGGTTCCAGACTGCGACCATTTTTTGAGAATGTGTGAGTTAAAATGTTATGTGGTCGCATTTGTGCGAGTGGACGCTTGAGCAACAGAACGCCGTTGTATCAGCTGCTGCAGTCCGTAACTTATGTTCAAAATGAACGAGTAGGCTACATCATGAATCCATCTTCCAAACTGTGTTTTTGACTTATTCTGAATCACTACGGTAAGCCTGTAATAAGTTTTTATATTCGGACTATTTTATCCCGGGGTCGTCTCGGCTAAGGAGTCGCCAGTGCCGGCGTGACTCGCCACAGACATTAACGGAGAGAAGTTCCGTCTACAATGTTCTTCCGCAAGACACGTGCAGTTTATTTATTCACGAACGCAGACGTCACGCGCATTGCACACTGATGGTGAAACGCGCCAATTACGAATTCACGAATTAAGGCATATAAAAATGATAAAAATGGTCTCACGAAACACAGAGCCCCTTCCTCCTACGTCTTTCAGCGGTTATATTTTCCCCTGGCGAACTATTACTCTCATGATCGCTCGACAGAGGAAAAGGAAATTATTATTAAATGCAGAAGGTAAGGAGTGTGAGATTTCTGCTTTTTGTTACAACTATAAACTTTGATAACGAAAAATCTGTATCCGTTTATTATAATACTCTGATCTTTTAAAATGTAATGCATACATTTGAATGTTTAATGATTTTTAAAAGATAGAAAGATGATAATAGACAGATAGATAGATAGATAGATAGAATATGATTCAAATGTAAATAGATAGATTGTATATAATTCAAATGTAAAATGCTTAAAATTAGATTAAAATTACTGTCCAAAATCCATGAAAATACTGATATTTGGCAATGATCATTAATATATTACAGGTATTTCTGCTGCAAACCGGAAAGCCTTTGCTAGCCTTGGTCCATTAAAACCACTATTCATCAGCATGCATTGATTAATCCCATGGCATGTAGAAAAAAAAAAAAAGGTGTGACCAAATCATATGCTGGTGCGACCAACTGAGAAAGTTAGTAGCACCAGTGCAACCAGTGGAAAAGTTAGTCTGGAGCCCTGGGTAATACATTTTACAACCAAACAGATTATTACGCCACGATAGCACTATTAAAAAGTATGACATATCCCGCGGTAATGTGTGTGTATTGCGCAGGGGCATAGTCACACGAATAGTTTACATTAATTGAAAACTAATTTGTTTAAAAAGGAGGAGACTATTGCCGGTAAAGGCAGGTTCACATAAAATCATTATGACATATGACATTATTTTTTGATCTAACGAGCATCTGGTTTGGCGATGCAAAAACGGACTGTAGCTACGTCGTGCTTGTCGTTTTTTTCCTCTTCCAATTAGCCTACTATGTGAAAAAAAACGACGGAAACATGTTACTTGTTCAATTAATAAACAGTTTGTGTGATGACAAATCGCTAAAGATGAAATTGGCCTCCCTTTCTGTCATTGTGAGTGTGCGTATTTTTGTTTGTTTTTTAACGATATTCGACTTTCGCTGCTCTATTGTCGAATGACATTTTTGGCAGAAATTCAAATCCCTACGCGAGGCGAACTACTTTTAGTACTTTACTTTTAGTCATTATTTGGGCAGCACACATATTCTGAATGCCTTCGGCAGAATTCAGATGAGCCATTTTAATCTAGATTAATTCCAAGATTACAGTGAGATTAATCTAGATTAAAAAAATTAATCTATGCCCACCTCTAATATATATATATACACACACTAGTAATCCTGACACGAAACTCATATGCGTCTGGTTTTAAAGTGTCATTAGTTTCTATTCAGACTGAACTGCATGCAGGGAAGGTTCACCTGTTTCAGAACAACACTGTTCATGATGATCATCGGCGCGAGTCCCTGCGCCAGCGGAGACCTGGAGTCCTCGATCACACTGCGGTGCTCAGAGCTGCCGTCTGCACACACACACACACACACACACACACACACACACTCTGAGGTCATGTCCACACTTATACGTTTTCGTTTGAAAATGCAGCTTTTTCTCTCAGTTTCGTCCTTCCGTTCACACTGAGACGGTGTTTTTCTTAATGAAAACGCTCTCCAAAGTGGATACATTTGAAAACGCTGTTTTCGTGTTGTAGTGTCGACTGTTAAAACTGAGGTATTTAAAAACGATGATGCAAGTTTAGTCATGTGACGCATATTATACCCATATATTCATGTTTATACCGGTGTTGTGTCTGTTATGTGCGGTTCACTTTCACACTGTTGCTGAAATATGTAACTTCACACACTCTTCATGTCACAGTCCTGCACAGACGACAGGAAACACACTCGCATTCGCTGCGGTGAAACAGGAGCAGTTTTAGACCGAACATATAATAGTGAGTGAGAGCTGGGCGATCAGTGAATGCTGAGATTCTGCTAAACAAAATGATCCTGTCGCGATACTATTTATTTTCCGTCTGTATCGTCTCAGTGAGCTTCTGTGAGGGTTTACGCATGCGCAGTAACGGTGAATTTAGTGTTTTCAGGCATTTTCCAAAAGTTTCTCATCCGAACTGAAACGTCGGGAAACGCTAGTGTGGACGGAGAGCGTTTTCAAACCCATCAGAAGAATCCAGTCCTGGATTACAGACCTGAGAAACCCGAATCCCTCTCCGACTCCGGCTTCCACTTCTCCATCCTTCTGTTTCTAAATTTGGCCATCGCTCTCATACAATCTTCATCCTTCATCGTCTTCCCCCGACTGAGCCTGAAACATCATGACATTATCAAGTACAGTTTATGAGACTGAATGTTTCACATTTTAACACAAATATAAAAAAAGTTACTCGAATCATTGAACAGTACTAATAAAGCCCCATTCTTACAGATCATTAACTAAAAAAAGTTGGTTTAGGGTTTAGTTACACTTTAAATGTGGTACATTAATCATGTTACTCATTATCTTCATATCGTATACTATTACGTTTCTACAAATGTTAAATCTCTTATATTTAAGTATTCAAGCAAATGGTATTATTATGAATTACATTATTATCATTAAAGACAGATATAGATCTAGATAGATATTTGAAGAATTACAAATACAGCGAAGGAACACATTAGGAAAAGTAAACAAGGACAAATAATAATAAAATATTTTTCAAAACTAAAATTGTTGTAAATAAAAAACAAAGGCTTATTTATTTCCCTTATTACAATTATTTTAAGTCCAACGTCATGACGTCATCGGCTCAAGCCATGACGTAAACAGCTGACATATTTGATCTCCAGCAGCTCTGGATCCTCAGTATTACTCATTTTACCTTTCAAAGTGCTTATTTGTCATCTTTTAGTACTTATTGTACCAGTACGGTTTCATCAAAGTTTTATTTTTAAACTTCAGCAGGCTTTCACACAAATAAAATCGCATTGCAGCCTGAAGCATAGAAACCACTACCGTAAGCAGCAGAATTGTCGTTTATTTGCTTCAGAAAAACACGCAAACTTTAACCGAACAACATTCGTCCGCTCAGAGAAGGTCGTGACAACTTAACTTACTTGTGTGTTGCGATGGTCGTGACTTCATCCAGAGCGAAATCAATCCCCAAAGACACCGAACCCCGACTATATTTGCAGGTTTCCCCAAATCCGGTAGTTTTAATGTATTATAAAAGCAATCTTTAATGCAGATTGACCGTGTTTTGAGCGCGTAACGTCGGTCACTCAGACGCCCTGTTCGTTCCCGTCACGCAAAACACGTTCACGGCTACACGGTGCTGTACACGTGAATTGATAAATATTCCCCACAAGCCCCGCCCACACGGAACCCTCAACTTTATTGACACATATATATTGACTCCTAACTTAAGTGTACGTTGAACTTAAAATCGCGTTCGCTTTCGCTATATTTACGCTGTGGTAATATTTACGCTGTTCCTGTTCGTTATATTATATTCGACCTCTCTAACGTTTGCCAACGTCTACGTGAATGACGTCTGATCTAAGCCAATCACAGAAACTAAATCGCTCCGATTGGCAAATCCTGTCACAGGAGGCGGGGCTTGTCGTGAGGGGAAAACTGTTTTGGGCTAGGGGCTTTTCCTATCATGGAAGTGGTGGGCGGGGCGGGGCTGTGTGCGTCATTCTCCACGGTCGCATCCCATTGGTCGTCGAGCACTAAGCTAAACCGCTGAAACTCAAACACAACACATTATCGAGTCAGTTGTGTTATGTAACGCTAATAGATAGACCTTATGCAGAGCAGAGCCAGACTGAGCGATAGACTTACTGTGTTTTCAATGGCATCCGCTGTACAAAGCTGTATAATGCGCCTTGTTCAGTTATAATTTTCCACAGCTCATGTTGTCTGGAGTTTTTTTTTTGTCTACTGACATTTCTCGAAAATATAGTTTTTGCATTGTTTCGTCTGCCAGCAGAACAATCCAAAGCATATTAAATAACAGTATGACCCACTGAAGAGATTATTTATGTCTATCCCTCAAAGCATCGCTTTCATTCCCGTTAAAAACAAAAGATGGCGTTGCTGTGAATAAAGTATACAGGTGAAACTCGAAAAATTAAGAATATCGTGCAACAGTTCATGTATTTCAGTAATGCACATTAAAAGGTGAAACTAATATATTTAGTATATATATAACTATATACATATGCATGATTATACTTTTCAGAGGGCCGACATTTCTGTATTTAAAATCCTTTTTTTTATTGATTTCATGTAATATTTTAATATACGTAATTTTCTGAGATTTTGAATTTGGGGTTTTCATAAACTGTAAGCCATAATCATCAAAATTATAACTTTTGCAAGATATTCTAATTTTTCGAGTTTCACCGGTATGTGCGGCCTTAAAGTGATAGTTCCCACAAAAACAATAAAAAATTTGATGTCATCATTTACTTTCCCTCAAGCTACTCCAACCCTGAAAGAATTTCTTTCTTCAGCTGAACACAAAGGAAGATATTTTTAACAATGCCAGTAACCAAACAGTTGATGTACCCCATTGTCTTTCATATCATGGGGAAACTAAACCAGGGTCAATGGGAAGCAAAAACGGTTTGATTGCTGACATTCTTCAAAATATCTTCTTTTGTGTTCAGCAGACACATACAAATACATTTCACATCAAACAGAAGTGGAGGACACAAAAATCATGCTGTGGATAATATTATGATACACTAAAGGCCCGTTCACACCAACACGGGAATCATAATTCAAAATTTCTATGTCCTAATTCTGATTTAGAAAAGCATGGAGATTATTTTTTACAATTTTATTATAAAGAATCCAGACCGTTGAACTCATGAGCGACACCAAAGTACAGTATTTCACATTTGCTCACGTGTCTATTCCCTGATAAAGCCCGATCATCTCCTTCAGTGAGGCAGATTATGTTTATTGTAACACACATTTCTTAATGACAATCCAAACATGCCTATAAATAGATTTAATGTGTCAGATCAACTGATGTCATTATAGTCATGGCAATATAAACAAAATCGTTTCTTGATCGTTAACCACACATTGTGTCCACATAATGTCCAGAAGTGCTTGTGTGATGATGAAGATGATGATGATGATGATGATGAAGGAAAATGAAGGTGCCTATTTGCCATAGCGATCGTCACACTGCAGCAGAGACACACAGTAAATCGATCATTTAAAAAATAAAATAAACAAAATATGTGCATATTATTATTGTGTTCATAATTTTGAATCAGAATAAGCTCCTCTTGCAGCATCTCTTCTCTTCTCTGATGATGTGGGCGGAGCTATAACCTGTCACTCACATGAGAACAGCCAATTGCAAACTACAACAATCCAATCAGTTCCCCACAGACACATTCAAGCCCCGCCCACATCTGTTCTTGTTCCGGAAGCGTTTCACTCGATATACGACACAATAGAGGACAAAAGACTAACTTTACCATGTCCACATCTTTTTCTCTCTGTTTCGTCCTTCCGTTCACACTGAGACGGTGTTTTTCTTAATGAAAACGCTGTTTTCGTGTTGTAGTGTGCACTGTTAAAACTGAGGTATTTAAAAACGATGACGTAAGTTTAGTCATGTGACGCATATTATACCCATATATTCATTAGTTTTTCAAACGAAAAACACTGTTTTCAAATGTGTCCGTATTAAAGGGGAATTATTAACACGGTTTTATTGAGTTGAAATAGTTGCCGAATGCCCCTTTAATGTAGACGTAGAAGAGCGTGAGAGAGTCACCTGACACCGTCTCAATCCCGGAGTTTTCTTCCTCTCCGTCTCCTCCTGCGCTTTCCCTTCCGTCTCCGTTTGCTGAGGAACAACAACATTCTCAGAGATGTTTTTCTGTGTCATTTAGATGCAAGAAAAAACATCAAGGAAATAATACTCACGGTTGATTCCTCAAGTGGTGTCGTCTGGGCCTGAATGACAAAAAGTAGGTTAGATGAATGATAAAGAGGCGGAGGAGTGGAGCTGTGGACGGGATCATACCTGCACTCACAGCTCTGGTGTTCCTGAAAGGACAGAAGCACATACTCTCTGCTCCTCTCCGCTGGAGTGATTCTCAGCAGCTGAAGGAGAAAACACACACACACACACACACACACACAGAGAGAGAGAGACACACACACACACAGACACAGATAGAGAGAGAGAGACACACACACACAAACACAGATAGAGAGAGAGAGACACACACACACAAACACAGATAGAGAGAGAGAGACACACACACACAAACACAGATAGAGAGAGACACACACACACAGAGAGAGAGAGACAGACACACACACACACACACACACACACACACAGAGAGAGAGAGAGAGAGAGAGAGAGAGACACACACACACACACACACACACACACACAGAGAGAGAGAGAGACACACACACACAGACACAGATAGAGAGAGACACACACACACAGACACACACAGAGAGAGAGAGACACACACACACAAACACAGATAGAGAGAGACACACACACACACAAACACACACAGAGAGAGAGAGACACACACACACAAACACAGATAGAGAGAGACACACACACACAGAGAGAGAGAGACAGACACACACACACACACACACACACACACACACACACACACACACACACACACACACACACACACACACACACACACACACAAACACAGATAGAGAGAGAGACACACACAGACACACACAGATAGAGAGAGACACACACACACATACACACACACACACACACACACACACACACACACACACACACACACACACACACACACACACACACACACACACACACACACACACACACACACACACACAAACACAGATAGAGAGAGACACACACAAACACAGATAGAGAGAGACACACACAGACACACACAGATAGAGAGAGACACACACACACACACACACACACACACACACACACACACACACACACACACACACACACACACACACACACACACACACATACACACACACACACACACACACACAGATAGAGAGAGAGACACACACAGACACACACAGAGAGAGAGAGACACACACAGACACACACACAGAGAGAGAGAGACACACACAGACACACACACAGAGAGAGAGAGACACACACACACACACACACACACACACACATGCAGGAGATTTAACATTCAAACATAAAGTAAAAGTTCTTTAGATCAGTTTCCCCAACCTTTTGTTTGCCACGTCACAATTTTGATTTTTGTTTGTTGCACAAACATGCATTGCTTCAGATGGCATATAAATCTAGATATTAGGTTATAAGTAGTACTCACTTTTAATGTGAAAGCTTAAGTCCAGTAGGAATACAATACTTGGTGACAATGATGTTGTTGGTGATGATAAAACTACAAATTTACATATCGTCGCCGTGACACGGAAACCTCGTATTTAAAGGGCTGGTTTACTGCTTTTTTTCTTTGGATGATTGTTTATGGGGTGCAATATAACATATCTAAGTGTGTGTGTTTTTTTTTTTAAAAAGCCTTATTTTTCATGAATTTCACCTTTATTGTAAGCCGCTTTCTCCTCTGTCATTTGAACGACCGGTTGACTTCCTGATTCTATGAAACCACTCCCTCAGAAACAGGCAATGGGCTCAGATTGGTTAGTTGGGCCGGTGTGTTGTAATTGGTAAACTGCGTAGTGCACGTAGTCCGGAAACTTCACGCCCATTACCTTTACAGACGAAAGCTGCATGTGCTCCGGTCAAATGTAAATAATGGTGTCAATACTGCGTATCAGCTTGAGCCAGAACCAGACCCAGAAAGCGGCAATGAAGAGAGTCAAGCAGAACCTCCTCAAACACAGCTCTTACAAAACGTTTCTGAATGGAACATTTTATTATTATTATTATTATTCTATTCTATTCTTTTCTATTCTACTATTGCTATATAAGACTTTCGATACGCTGTTACTTGAAAATGCTACTGCTGCTTGTTAGCTTTTGAGATACGGTTTTCTCCTGATTAAACATTTAATATAACTGAATAAATGACAGAGTAATACCGTTTTTTAAAGTTATTGTTTTATCGATATAATGAACAACCGTTTATCTATTCACAAAACTTAGTTTACTCAGTGTATCGTTTTCTTTAGGTGTAAACGTTTGTCTTATACACACAAAATAGCATCGAGCTAACTGGCTACTATAAACAAACAGCGCTGGCATTGGTTTACATTCTTGATCAAATCGAAAAATTACGTCAAAGTATACATGGAAAATACATTTACAAAATTAGTACATAATTACAAATTCAGGTCCAAAATGTTTGTACGCGTTTGTCATAGACACACAAAATAGCATAACTAAGTGGCTACGAAATCACGTCCTTGATAAAAACTAAAACATTACGTCTGAAATTATACATGCAAATACATTTAAAATGATTAAGTCTTACTTACAGGTTGTGGCCCAACAACTGCCTCTGGTTTTAAAGCTGGAACTGCTTCATGTTTTAGTAACAGTTTGTTGTTGAATCCGGCATTGAATTGTGGAGATTCTGGAAGCTGTCTTCCGTAAAATGCGCAGCACAGAGAGCTAAATTACGATTGTAATTTTCAGGAAGATAATCAAACATAAATTGTAGCCATTGTTGACGAACTACAGCATCCGTAGGAAGCCCGAACACAGAAGACCTGACAGATGGGTGAAAATAACACACTTTCGACGGCATGGCTACGGCTCTCCACTATAACTCTAACTCTTCCACAAAGCAGCAGAAATATGGCCACGCCCCCTTTTTGCATATTCCGGAGGGAGGGTTGATTATGGGTTAGTTACGTATAAAACCCGGGAGTATCTCGTTGTAGTCCCTTTCAAGTCGTTTTTGTAGGCATTAAACTTCCTGATTTTTAAAAGACGATATCTCTGCTTACGTTGAACTTTCAGTGCAGCAACTTTGCAGATACTGTTCATGCACCAACAGCAACAATACACACTATTTAAAATGAAAAAAGTGAAATCGCAATCAACCACCCCTTTAATTAAACACTGTCGTCAAAGTTGGTATTGTGGCTCACTATTACTCAAATTGTGTTACTCTTTAAGGAGTTCCATTTGTGCCAAAAATGCTTTGTGCTTTGTACTATACATTTATCCTTGTCACCAGTCATTGCCTAGTTGTTCAGATAAATTAGTATATGTTGATGTGTATGTTCTCTGTTTATGTCGATTTGTTCTGTCGTCATTACTGTATTGATCCTACTTTTTCAGGTAAATTATTATGTTGATTTGTATGTTCTTTGTTTATGTCATCTTGCTCTGTCGTCTGGTTCTGTCATCTTAACTGTCGTCTCTTTCTGTCATCTGGTTCCATCGTCTTAAAGGTATAGTTCACCCAAAATTTAAAATGTTGTCATACTCACCCTGTTTCTTTCTTCTGCTGAACACAAAATATATTTTTTTGAAGAATGTTTGTAACCAAACAGTTGTGTGGGGCCACAACTGAAGAACACAAAAGAAGACATTTGAAAGAATATGGGTAACCAAATAGGGGATGGGCCCCATTGACTTCCAATGAGATCCATCAAATATTTGGTCAACCATATTCTTTCAAATGTCTTCTTTTGTGTTGGGAACAACTTGAGGGTGGTTAAGTATGACAAAATTTAAAATTTTGGTTGAACTATCCTTTTAAGACGATGGAACCAGATGACAGAACCAATTGACAGAACAGGACGACAGTTCAGTTAAGATGACAGAACCAGATGACAGAGCAAGATGACATAAACAGAGAGCATACACATCGACATATACTAATTTATCTGAACAACTAGGCAATGACTGTTATCAAGGACAAATGTAGAGTACAAAGCACAAAAAAGTCGACTCATTTTTGACACAAATGGATCCCCATAACTCTTAGCTGGACTATATCGGGTCTATAGTTAACCTACTTAATCTAGATGGAGAAATGACGGATATTGCTTGCTGGTAGGTCTTGCCTGGATGGTGAGGTTGCGCGTGCGGATGGGGAAGCAGGCCAGCTTCTCGTCGTTGCAGCAGCCAGAGCAGCGCAGCAATGGGACACAGCCGGGACTGTATATGTGCTCCACGCCTCCAGGATACTCCTGATCCACCTCCACCATCCGCTCCGTGGAGTGACACAGACCGCGGCTCCAGACCTCCGGGAAAAGCATCACTGCAACACAGACATCAGCACTCACTGCAACTGCTCACTGCAACTGCTCACTGCAACTGCTCACTGCAACAACTGCTCACTGCAACTGCTCACTGCAACTGCTCACTGCAACAACTGCTCACTGCAACAACTGCTCACTGCAACAACTGCTCACTGCAACAACTGCTCACTGCAACTGCCCACTGCAACAACTGCTCACTGCAACTGCTCACTGCAACAACTGCTCACTGCAACAACTGCTCACTGCAACTGCCCACTGCAACTGCTCACTGCAACTGCTCACTGCAACTGCTCACTGCAACAGTTCACAACAACTGCTCACTACAGCTGCTCACTGCAACTGCTCACTGCAACTGCTCACTGCAACTGCTCACTACAGCTGCTCACTGCAACTGCTCACTGCAACTGCTCACTGCAACTGCTCACTACAGCTGCTCACTGCAACTGCTCACTGCAACTGCTCACTGCAACTGCTCACTGCAACTGCTCACTGCAACTGCTCACTGCAACTGCTCACTACAGCTGCTCACTACAACTGCTCACTGCAACTGCTCACTGCAGCTGCTCACTACAGCTGCTCACTGCAACTGCTCACTGCAACTGCTCACTGCAACTGCTCACTACAGCTGCTCACTGCAACTGCTCACTGCAACTGCTCACTGCAACTGCTCACTGCAACTGCTCACTACAGCTGCTCACTGCAACTGCTCACTGCAACTGCTCACTGCAACTGCTCAATACAGCTGCTCACTGCAACTGCTCACTGCAACTGCTCACTGCAACTGCTCACTGCAACTGCTCACTGCAACTGCTCACTGCAACAGTTCACAACAACTGCAACTGCTCACTGCAACTGCTCACTGCAACTGCTCACTGCAACTGCTCACTGCAACTGCTCACTACAACTGCTCACTGCAACAACTGCTCACTGCAACAACTGCTCACTGCAACTGCCCACTGCAACAACTGCTCACTGCAACTGCTCACTGCAACAACTGCTCACTGCAACAACTGCTCACTGCAACTGCCCACTGCAACTGCTCACTGCAACTGCTCACTGCAACTGCTCACTGCAACAGTTCACAACAACTGCTCACTACAGCTGCTCACTGCAACTGCTCACTGCAACTGCTCACTGCAACTGCTCACAACAACTGCTCACTACAGCTGCTCACTGCAACTGCTCACTGCAACTGCTCACTGCAACTGCTCACTGCAACTGCTCACTGCAACTGCTCACTGCAACAGTTCACAACAACTGCTCACTGCAACTGCTCACTGCAACTGCTCACTGCAACTGCTCACTGCAACTGCTCACTGCAACTGCTCACTGCAACTGCTCACTGCAACTGCTCACTGCAACTGCTCACTACAGCTGCTCACTGCAACTGCTCACTGCAACAGTTCACAACAACTGCTCACTACAACTGCTCACTGCAACTGCCCACTGCAACTGCTTGCTAGAGCTGTTCACTGAAGAATAGCTGAAGTAAAATATTACATGAAAAACTAACTGAAGTAAGCTTAAATTAGAATTAAATAAATAAATAAAAACTAAAATTGGCACTAAAGCTTAATAGCAATATTTTTTAAATTATAAAAATGATAAAAGTATATTACAAATTACAATCAAACCTAAAATTGTATAAAAATGTATAAAAACTATAGTATATGAATAATAGTAAAATAACAATGTAGAATTATTTTACCTTTGGAGTGGGACTTGGCCAGAATAGTAGAAAACTGTTTAAAGAAAAAGGTCATTAATAATAAAAATAAAGTGGTAACACTTAACATTGATTAATGAATTAACTAACACTAACAATAAGAAATGATTTTTCAAGTATTAACATTGTAACACATTCAATAATTATCAACAAATTATTAATGTATAGTAATGTTAGTTAATAAAAATACAACTTTTCATTGTTAGTTCAAGTCAGCTCAGGTCCATTAAATATTATTAACCATCTACATTTTTGATTTTAATAACGCATTAATAAATGTAAGGGTTGGGAATGGAAAATTGATTCCAATTCTGGAATCGAATACTTGAGCTCAAGATTCGGATACTTGTTATAAAATTTAAATTTCGATTCCTCTTTTCGATTCCTCTGAGTATTTCAACATGACTATAAACCATTCGAGCGCGAGAGAGTGTGTGTTCTGTGTTGGTGTGTATCAGTATATTGGATCCGTGCAGCTCTTAAAGTGACAGCACTAATATTCCTGCCGTCTCTATAATAACACTAATCAAACAACAAAAGACAAAGAGAAAATTCACTCTTTCTTGACTGAATAACTTTTGTAACTATGTTTGTAATGTATTTTATTTATAAAGTGCAGAGTTATTTTACATTTGATTACAGTTTCTGAACCTGAAAATCTCAAAACACTGTTTATTTCAATCTTATATTTGTTCAGTTGTATTTTTTTGTTGCGATTGCTAATTTTTTATTTGTTCTTTTTTAATTACTGAGTGTTTAGTTGTCTTTAATAATGCTTGAAGTTTATATTAGTTCGGCTAGTTGTTCTTCTATGGTGTTTTTAAACCACGGCAAGCGTTCCTTGTGTAAGTGTTCTTTATCCTGATGATTTTTGTTCATGATATTCAGCTACAAATACATGTTTTGAAATAAGACTAAATGTAAATGATATCTCGGTTTTTTCATCTTACTGAAATCGAAATTAGGAATCGCAAAGAATCGGAATCGATGACCAGAATCGAAATCGGAATCGTTAATATTTAAACGATACCCAACCCTAAAAATAATCATTAACTAATATTTAAAAATATTGTAAAAGTATTTTTCACTGTTATTTCATGTTAACTAATGTGACTTACAAATGAAGCCTAATTGTAGACTAGCACATTTCATACAAAAAATGCTGCTCAAAAGGTTTTATAATAAAAACAATCATAAAGTCATCATGCACAACAAGAAATAAAGCATGGTATAAAAATGAAAAAGAAAAGCTAGTGTTTGTATTAAAAAATGCCACGAGTTCCCAAGACATGTGGACTCTATGGCTTTATTATTCTTTCATCAGCCAGTGTCTGACCCAGAGCGTAAAACTGGGTCTGTCGCCACACAGAGGGGTTATTTTTATGTTTGTGTGCTCGGGGAAAGGCACGTCCCGCAGGAGCCGCAGAATGAGACCGTCCCGTTGTGTTTGTGCGCTGGACCGCACCTGACTGAAGGGCCCTGGATGTGCGTCAGTGGGCGAGCTGTACGGTCATTAGGGAACACGGGTCTCAGATCTCAGCAAGAGAGGGACGAGAGGGGCGCAAACTAACTTTAGCCAGGAGACGTGCAGTAATGAAGCTTTCATCACTCACTCACGCTGTCCCAGACCATTAAACAATAATCAATCATCTTCACACAGCTCTTTTCCATGCAACAAGTCAAGTGTCCTTCATTTATACAGCTCTTTTAACACTAAAGATTGTTTCACAGCAGCTTTACAGGGATAATAGGAGATTACAGTAACAGAGATTGTTTAGGCTTTACAGCAGATCTAGAATAAAGTTATTGTCCAGATAAAGTTGGTTTTGATTGATTCACTTCCGTTGTAACGATCATTAGTTATTAACTTAGCGGCCGCTAACACACACCGTTCAACAGAAAACAGAAACTTTAATGTGTTCCGGCCGTTCACACACACGACAGTGTTTGAGCTCGAGAACGCAAACTTTAAAACAGGATCCAATGTGCAAATTTGGGAAAATTTTGAAAAACATTATCATCTACGTGTAAACTTCAAAAACGTAAATCTGTGAAAACGCTGACGTTGTGCACATGCGTATTACGTGTTTAGTCTATAGATATGCGCGTTTGAATATACAGTGTGTGTGCAGGCGTGTAGTCTCTAAAATGACGTGTTCTCTACAAAAACACATCATCAAATGACTTGTCCGGCCAGCATAAAATAGAATTTCAAGTCGTTTTCCGTGGATCCATGCGAACCGGCATCATTTTGATAATGTTTTATATGTACTGAGGAAAAGTGAATGAAAGAAGGTCTTTCATTCACGGTGACAACACCATGAAAAAATTATAAACGATCATCTTCATTCCACATATTCACATTAGTGTGTTACTTTCATTTATGATGCAACAGGAGCCCAGCTAACAAATTAATATTCAACAAAAAAAAAAATGTGTCATCAAGTTAGATTTATTTCTACGGATAGTGATCAGTTAACATTCATCAAGTAGAGATAACATCATAATGATGTTTCAAAAATGTTGTTTTTAGAAGGTTTGCTCTTAACCTTCCGCTTCACACAGCAGGCATTTCGGTAACACTTTACAATATGGGTTCACTAATAAGCATTAATTCATGCTTAGCTAATGCACAGATAATACTGAATTAATGTGTAACTAATGATTATCTAAGCTATTCATTAATGATTACCACATTAGGAGCTAATTAAGAGTCTGTATGGTTAATGTATTAGTTCATACATGAATTGTTATTAATTAAACATGTAATTGTGAATTAATTCCCTAATAACTCATTTTTTTAACTAATAGTGTTAATTAATATGTTAATTACCAGAATGAGCCAAAGCCTTGTATTTCAATTTCCAGATAATACAGGTACACATTAATACATGATTAATTACTTCATTGTTAGTGCAAATTCATGTGTAAATTACTACAATTACTAAATGACTAGTTAATAATGATGTGCCTCAACAAGTAAAGTCATAACATAATGATACCTTTGCAAATCATTAGCTAATGATTAATTAAAGCAGACAACTGGTAGTTGAAGTGCATAGCTTTGACTAATTGTGGTAATTAACACATTAATTTACACTATTAGTTAATAAAATATGTTATTAAGGAATTAATACACAATGACACATTGACTTAATAGCAATTCATGTATTACTTAATCTATTAATCATATAGACTCTTTATTAGTTGCTGATGCAGTAATAATTAATTAATGGTTTAGTTCTTCATGAATCATACATTAACTCATGATTATCTGTGCATTAGTTAAACATGAATTAACTCTCAACATCATGATACGCATATCTAATACGAATACGTTATATTCTATCAATGTTATTTGAAGAACATTTTATCTTAACATTAACATAACCTTTACCAAATATTAATGAAAGTTAAAATTTGAGTCTGTTCCTCATACGATTTCAGAAGACTTACAATATAGTGCACAAATCAAACGTCAGGGCTTTTTAAATGCACACACACATGAGATTATATTTTTATCTAGTTTTGCATTAAAAAAAATCTAAAAATACTCAAATTTAGATACATTTACCCATTGAAGCATTGTTTTCTGAAATAAATCATCAAAATGCTTAAACAAGAAAAATACCTTCCAATGGGGTCAAAAAAATATGAAAACAAGTTTATTTTTCTGACCACATTGGCAGATATTTGTTCTTGTTTAAACTCAAAACTCACTAAATTTCTCAGAAAACACTTAATCGCGCTTGATTTAAGAATGTTTAGATATTTGTGCTGGAAAACAAGAGAAACACTGAGGAAGAACATCATATTTTTTTGCAGTGTATGTTTGATGCAACATAAATTAATATATAATGATATCCATCTGCAGATTATGGACTACAAACCCAGAACACAGATACTACAGATGCAAACGAGCGGACCGGAGCGAACGTCTGGATACAAGTTGGTTTGAAGATTTTAGATCCGTCAGATACTCTTCTTAGAAATGACAGGCCTCTAATAGAAAGACTTTATAATTCTAAAAGGTTTTTTTTTTAATCCACAGGATGCCACAAAAGAACCACTTTTGGTTCTCTAAAGAACCTTTCAGCGATCGGTTCGTTAGTGTAAAGAATATTTTAATAATCTAAAGAACCTTTTTTCACTGTAAGGAGCAATGGGATGGTTCCATGGTTAAGGGTTCTTCATAGAACCATCAAGGCCAATAAATAATCTTTATTTTTTAAATTATTTTTGTGTATAGTTTAATGGATAGCACTGCCAAAGAATCCAGTGCTTTAAGAGAATGTAAAAAGTGTTCAGTTCACTTACTTATATTTTTTTTAGTAAACCCGTTGCCTTAAAATTATTTAGTAAATAAACTTAATGCTTAATTGACAGTAAGAAGTCTAGTTTTTTAATAATCAACTTGACAATTCCACATTACTTTTTTTTCTCCGATGAAGCATGACGTTTATAATATTTTTAAGGTAATATGTTTCCTCAATTTGTTTTAGATAAGTCAACGGATCCCTTTTGGAAATGCAATGTTGACCGATTAGAAATATAAGTCCAGCGATACTGATGATGATTACCTGGAGAAGAGGAATGTAAGTTACCTGGAGAAGAGGAATGTAAGTTACCTGGAGAAGAGGAATGTAAGTTACCTGGAGAAGAGGAATGTAAGTTACCTGGAGAAGAGGAATGTAAGTTACCTGGAGAAGAGGAATGTAAGTTACCTGGAGAAGAGGAATGTAGAGCAGGAGCGCGGACAGCTGCGACACGCCGATGAATCTCTTCATGTCGAGCGCGCGGAGAATGAGCCGGAGCCACACACCAACAGCACCCGATCCACACTGCATCTTAATGGATCATACACTCAACTATCTTTTAATTACATACCGCACAAATAATCTAAGTAACTCCATAAAATAATCTACAGTTGTCTAAAAATCCCGTACGGCGTTTTCCTTTTTGGCCAAAGTTTCAACGTTAGCGGTCTTTGTTTGGAGTGAGTCACGCACTCTATGCGCGAGTAATGCTGGATAACTGGGTCATCAGAGCTGGCATATGAAAAGCTGCATTGACTGTCACACTCATACAACACGATATCATGAAAGTGCGTACCACGAATTTTATTTCTCGTGCCATTTAAACGCCAAAAATGGGGTTTGCCTGCATATTCTACGCCTTGGGTAGGATTAGCGGTGTGGAGTGCGTGTGTAGGCTACACGCCATAAACTGCGTATCATATGCACGCAAAAAACATTGTTGTCGTATACATAGAATAAGGTTAGCCTGTTTTTGAAACATTAATGTATTAACAAACATGAACTAACCATGAACAATACATTTGTTACTGTATTTGTTAATCTTTGATAAAGAATACAAATACAGCTGTTCATTGTTGGTTCATGTCAGTTCACAGTGCATTAACTAATGTTAACAACATTTTAATAAAGTATTAGTAAATGTTGAAATTAACATTAATTAGAACTTTAATAAATGTTATATGTGTGCAGTTCATTATTAGTTCATGTTAACTAAGGTACCTTATTGTAAAGTGTTACCTTCCCGTGTATAAAGGCGCAATTTATATTAATGCTTAAAGGGGCTATGTGTAGTTTTTAGCGGCGTCTAGTGGTGATGTTTCAGATTGCAACCAATTTTTACAAGAGTGCTCGTGCGCGTGCTCGAACTCAAGAGCGAGCAGGCATGGTACCGGCCACACTTAGACTTTCAACACACAGGAGAAAGCATCACAATAGGGATGAAAGCCAACTCCGGGTCTGTTTTTATACCTAAATATTTACCTATACCTAAAACAAAGCGGAGGTCTCTCCATAATTCAAACTCTCTGCCGATGTTGATCCGTGTTTTCGTCCGGAGTTGATCCGATTCACGTTTGGCCTGACGAGCTTCAGCAGATAAAGCTTTTTTTTGTTTTTTATATTTATGTGGAGTTTGTGTTGGAGCCTGTGTTGTGCTGGAGGCAGGTCGTGTTTTGGTGTTATCAGATCCATGTAGTTGCCATCGCATAGACTGTATATAAAAAGGAGAGAGGCTCGGGAGCGTGCATGCACGTCACATACGATGGATTTCGTGGTAAATCCGACCCGGAGCCTTCACATAGAAATAGGAATACTGGCCTTCAGAGGTAATAGCCAAACCCGACAAGTGGATCATTGTAATGTGTGATTACAACCCCTTCACACACATAGGCATTCAAAAAGGATTCATTTCTAGAATAAAAGCTACACATAGCACCTTTAACTAAATATTTTGTGTCTGTTAAGCTACATTAATCTCTTTTACCCTCAGTAGCCTAGTGTTCGATTAAATGCATAATTTAAAATTGTACTTTATTTTAATTTAATTTAGTATAAGTCACATTGTTTACATACCAATTTATTTTTATCCAATGTTTATTTTGTTTGAAATATTTATACTTTCTCTAAACTGTTCACAGCATTGGCGCTTGTAACCCCAAGTTCATGGGTTCACTTGCACTGCCTGACACATGTATAGAATAGCCTTCTCTGTCATCATTGAGGGCTTTACATGTGGTAAATGCAGTGAGACAGTCAGGCTGGCGCAGAAGATTTCAGAAACACACATCCAAACTTTAATCGAGGATAGTTAGAGTGCAAGGGCTTTAGATACTACTTTGGATGCGATTAGCTTAGTGAACTCTGTACATTGTTGGGTTCCGGCTGTAGAGCCTGTGCAGCAGGACAACTAGGTGACCGTGAGACGCTGTAGTCACCGGACAAAACACCGCTCTTCCGTTCCGGTTACCATAAAAAATTGATTCTCCCCACTCAGTGAAACATCGGCCGAGAATCCTGTTGAATGTACCCTAGTTATTGGTGATTCTATTACACGGAACGTGAAAATAGAGACACTTGCCACCACAGTCACATGTTTGCCGGGAGCCAGAGCGCCTGACATCAAAGCAAATTTAAAAGTGCTGGCTAATGCTAATCGTAAATTCTCTAAGATTATTATTCACAATGGCACAAATGATGTTCGACTTCACCAGTCGGAGATCACTAAAATTAACATTAAAGAGGTGTGTGTACTCGCAAGTACGATGTTAGGCACTGTAATTTGCTCTGGCCCCCTTCCTATTCGCAGGAGTGATGAGATAGCAGATTGTCATCACTCAATGGCTGGTTGTCTACGTGGTGTCCGCAAAATAATAGAGAATTCATAAACAATTGGAAAAGTTTTTGGGGCAGACCTGACCTGTTGAAAAGAGATGGTATTCATCCCTCCTGGGATGGTGCTGCTCTTCTCTCTAGTAACATGGCACATAGTCTTAGAGCTCAAACATGACAATCTGGGGCTCAGGTCAGGAAGCAGACAGACTGGCTAAACCGACCGTCTGCCAGCGGCCTCGCGTCACCAAGGTCCGATAAATCCCATCACATAGAGACTCTTTCACCTAGATATCATCATATAGAGACTGTGTCTGTTCTCCGAATTAAGAAATACAAAAAAATTCCCAAACCCATTTAATGGCAAATATTTAATTGATGTTCAACAAATAAAAAACAGATATAAAACAGATGAACAAATGTTAAACCTCGGGTTGCTGTGTAACAATTAACCTTTTATCTTAGGCTGTGTTACTAAAACGCAAAGGGATTCTTCTAAAAGATTGAACAGATTAGTAATACCCAACTATAACACCTCCTTGGTTTACCAGCATGAAACAAACACAAAAAAAAACATGCATCACACACATCAACCAGATATGCTTACAGTATTGTGCTTTATATTTTCACACAGTAAATGACTCACCCAAACCCTCAATAGTTCAGTGTCCTTTCTGTTAGTCCCGAAATTCACCTAAATGTCCAAACTAAACGACAGTTATTTTGTCCTTTCCCATGACGATCGCGAGAGCGCATATAATCCAAAGGCCGATGCCGGTGTTGTGCCGAATTTCGACCCCCGCCAAATTATTACCCCCCCTAACATTGGTAGGTTTAGGATTAGTTGCGGGGTAGGGGTTAGGATTAGGGGTGGGGTTAGGATTAGGCAATCAGGTACTGACTTCAACGAGGGGGGTAATAATTTGGCAGGGGTCGAAATTCGGCACAACACCGGTAAATGTTCCTTGAAGATTAATCCACAGAAAAAAGAGTCTCAACAAACTCCGATGAATATAATCCAGCCAGCTGTCTGGGAAAGTTCACTTGACGCGTCCTCAAATTGGTAACGCGCTGGACTCCTCACCCACTACAGACAATGTTCAGATCACATTCAGTTCGTTTTTTCCAGTCAGACCCTCCTTTTCATTTACTACCCAAAAGAAAACAGTTTTTTCACACGAGTCGCATGACGCACTCTATACGGGTCTTCGTATAGATCTATACTCGGGTCTATACGGGTTTTTCCACTGTGGTCTTCCCCAATTTCCCCGAACACACCTCAGGCCAAGCTTGCAGCAGTTGTTGAATCTCCGGAGGCTGATCAGGAATAGACAGAACTACCACCCCAGGTGAAGACAATGGAACCAAAGCGCTTCCAGAAGGAATAGCCAAATAAAGACTAGCATTAGAATGAGCATTAATGACTGGACACCCCTTGTTTTCATGAAGCGGAGCCAGGAATGTATGAAATATATAACCCCTGGAACCCTTCACCCCATACGTTTGGTCCCCCATGTGGATGATGGTAGATGTCTTGCAGAGGAAATCCAAACCCAGAATAATGGGAAATGCCAGATTCTCATCAGCCAGGATGTACGTCTCCAGCGCCCACATCATTTCATGCCAGCAATAAAGAAGATGTGTTTTTCCTATGGCACTGTACGTTTTCCCATTAGCAAGGGCAAAGGTTTGGTCCCCACTTGCCTTCAGTTGTTCACCCTGTCGAGCCACCTCCATCCACATACTTTCACGCATGAGAGAAAAAGTGCATCCCGTGTCCAATACAGCAGGGCAACTCTTCCCCCTCACTGCTATTGGAACATGTAGAAGAGCCAACGGAGATTTTTTTTCCATACTGAACTACCGTCACCATATCTGCAGGTTTTTTATAGCTACCCTTCTCCTGGGTCTTCTTTGCGGTCTTTTCTTTAGCTTTCTGTTGGTCCACTTTACCCCAGTACTCCTTTGAAGAAGTGCAGTCCTTTTCTACCAACGTACCCACTTGAACAAGTTGGTCAACAGTAGTAATGGTGCCTCTAAGACAACCAGCGATTCTGGGATTACAGTTGTTTAATATTTTCCTTACCAACTCTGCCTCAGTGATTTCAGGTTTCCACCGGATACAAAGGGCACGGTAGTCATAGGCGAAATCCCTCAAACACTGTTCAGGCAGCTGCACCATGTCTCGCAGTTTTTCTTCTACCTCCGAGAGATAATCAGGAGGCAGGAAAGCAGCCTGGAAAGCCTCTTTGAACTCTGGCCAGTTGCAAACTTTACTTTTCGCCACAGACCACCAGCTATGGGCTGGTCCTTTAAGTACACCAGAAAGTGCGCCCAAAAGCTCTGGAACTGTTAATGGTCGCACCGCATGATATGTTTCACATTGCTCCACAAAGTTAAGAATGCCAGACACTTCTCTGGACCCACTAAAAGAAGGGAAATCCATATGAACGGCAGGCTTAGAAAAGACAACAGGCATAGGAGCTGTGACCTGGCAATCAAGGCCATTCAAAGAGATAGGTAGGTTTGTGCTGGTGATGAACGGCTGTCTTTGCTACTGAAAACTAGACCCAGCACATGATGTCTTGAACTGGGCCATATCAGAGGTATAAGCTGGTTGACATTGCTGGAACTGTCCAGTAAGAGAAACAGAGGGCTGAGCATCTTTGGCCAAAGCAGACAGCATATTAGAAGAGGTAATATAATTAAAAGGAGATGGAAAGATGTTTCCTATAGGCCCCCTAGCATGGGTATCTACCGTAATAGGAAAATAACTTTGAGTGACGTCAGCAATGGATGCTTGGGCCCTAGGCAACCCATGAGAAGCTTGAACTGTAGTGGAGCGATCATAAAGGGGACGGCTAGTATTTCCAGAGATTTTTACAGGCCTGGAGACGACAAAAGGCTGGCGTGTTGCAGCCGTAGAATTTCTGCTTTCCATTTTTTGTCCCTCCGATGTAAACAGTCCACTAACATTTCTTCAAATTTCTTGAGTGTCGATATCATGCTTTGTTCAAGAGCCTCAAGACTTTTGTCAACATAGCCCCTAATGCTCTCTTCTCGATTGAAAGCACTAGCGACAGAATCTCTGAAATCTATTTCAAGATTATCTAATCTCTCCGTGACCGAACTCAAGTCAGTGGTAATGGCCGTGAGAGCAGGCATTGCGAGGTAAGATGTATTATCCTCCTCTCCAATGCTATGTTCATTCTCCTCTGTCTGTGATAGATAAAGAGAACTAATCAATGATGTGATTTCTCCAACAGGATTTCTCCTAGTGACCTATGCATCTCCTTTAAGTTTATTGAGCTGATCACTGGGCTCAGGGACAGATGTAGGAGTAGAAGCCCTAGTACTGGTCCCATTTCTATCTGCTTCTTCCTCTAGGGAATCATCAAGATCTACAAGTGGTGTCACCCTCATTTCATCCATGTCTATGCAGTTTTACTATCAGTAATATTCTCAAAGTGCTTTTAAATTCAATCAAAAACAATGCTAGGGGTATAGAAGGTAACTAGTAAGACACAGCAAGGAACGCAATTCAGACTACAAATGCTGCCTATATTAACTGCATCTTATTAGCCAAAATGCCCAATCTCAAAATTATCTTTCAGTTTCCCCGTACGGGCCACCATCTGTAACAATCAACCTTTTATCTTAGGCTGTGTTACTAAAACGCAAAGGGATTCTTCTAAAAGATTGAACAGATTAGTAATACCCAACTATAACACCTCCTTGGTTTACCAGCATGAAACATACACAAAAAAAAACATGCATCACACACATCAACCAGATATGCTTACAGTATTGTGCTTTATATTTTCACACAGTAAATGACTCACCCAAACCCTCAATAGTTCAGTGTCCTTTCTGTTAGTCCCGAAATTCACCTAAATGTCCAAACTAAACGACAGTTATTTTGTCCTTTCCCATGACGATCGCGAGAGCGCATATAATCCAAAGGCCGATGCCGGTAAATGTTCCCTGAAGATTAATCCACAGAAAAAAGAGTCTCAACAAACTCCGATGAATGAAATCCAGCCAGCTGTCTGGGAAAGTTCACTTGACGCGTCCTCAAATTGGTAACGCGCTGGACTCCTCACCCACTACAGACAATGTTCAGATCACATTCAGTTCGTTTTTTCCAGTCAGACCCTTCTTTTCATTTACTACCCAAAAGAAAACAGTTTTTTCACACGAGTCGCATGACGCACTCTATACGGGCGCCATTTCCGGTCGCATCCACCCTTTTTTTCTCCTTTAGACCGCCCCTATACATATACCAATTTGGGTGCGCGGTGATCGAAGATTACACATGTATCAGCTGACCAGTATCCTTATACAACACCCATTTTATACCATCACACACAGTGGAAATAAACATGATAAATACATATACATAAGTACATATACATATACCTCCAATATTATATGAAACCCACAGACCTGTATGTAATCAATTAAATACTTAAACTCTTGGATTAATCTAAGTAATGATACATTAAC
Source organism: Siphateles boraxobius (assembly GCF_051911475.1). Lineage (NCBI taxonomy): Eukaryota > Metazoa > Chordata > Actinopteri > Cypriniformes > Leuciscidae > Siphateles > Siphateles boraxobius. The sequence continues at coordinate 450,039 of NW_027508836.1, forward strand.
TAATGTGGCAGTGTCACAGCTGAATATTCGATCCCTTTCTTCAAAAGTAGTCCACCCCCCAAGATTACTGTTATAAACATGAGCCTCGTCTGAAAGGCAAAGGGGGAGGTGTTTCTGTAATTTATAATAATATCTTCAGTATTACTGAGAAGTCTAGTTTCAAATATAATTATTTTGAAGTGTTGGTGCTTAATGTAACATTATCTAGTGTAAATAATAAATTGCGCTGGACATTTGTGCTGGCTACTGTATACAGGCCACCAGGGCACCATCAAGACTTTATCAAAGAATTAGCTGATTTTCTATCAGAGTTAGCACTGGCTGCAGATAAACTCCTTATTGTTTGTGATTTTAATATTCACATTGGGATTGTTATTTAGAGACATTCAGAACTCTATTGGAGTCAAACACGTGTCAGGACCTACTCATTGTCATAATCATACTCTATATCTAATATTATCACATGGAATCAATGTCGATGCCATTGAAATTCTGCAGCAGAGCGATGGCATCTCAGATCATTGTCTACTCTTGTGTATACTTCATATACTTAATTCACAGCCGACTACCTGTTACAAATATGGTAGAACTATCACTTCTGCCACTAAAGATTGCTTAATAACCAATCTTCCTGATCAGTTTCATCTCATCAGCATCCCAGATGATTTAGAAGAACCTTGATAATGCAACATAAACCATCAGTTGCTCCGTTGCACTTAAAGATTAAAGAAAATGGTCCAATGCCATGATACGAGCACACTCGGGCCTCAAGAGATCAACCAGAACAATGGAGAGTAGCTGGAAGAAAACAAAATTAGACATTTTTGACATTTCGTGGAAAGAGTACGATTGCGTACAGTAAGGCTAGATCGGCTTATTTTTTTAAAAACTGCTAGATCGGCTTATTTTTTCTCTCTTAAAAGAAAACAAAACCCTAGATAATTTGATACATTGGCTAAATTAACAAGAAATAAAGCTTCTACTTCTGAAGTTTCCAAATAGCACAGCAGTCATGAATTATACTAACGACCGAACCCTATGCACTTTACTCGCAAGATTGAGATTATTAGGGAGAAAACAATGCAACCATCTACTACAGTTATCACATCTGACAGTGCATTGTAGTCTCCTTTGTGGGATAAATTCCATTCATTTGTTGCTATAGGAGAGGAAGAACTGCCTAAACTTTAAATCAACATCATGCCAGACCCTATACCGACTAAACTCCTGAAAGAGATGCGTTCAGAGGTCATAGATCCTCTTCTTAAAGTCATTAATTCATCTGTCACTAGGATATGTATCAACTTAAGCTGGCTATTAATCCTAAAAAAAAAAAACCTCAAGTTGGTCCCAGAGAATTAGTCCAATCTCACATCTACCGTTTCTGTCAAAGATACTAGAAAAGGCGGTATCCTCACAACTGGGTTCTTTTTTAGAAGAAAATGAAATCTGCGAGTTTAGGCATCAATAGATGCAGTAATGCTAGTCCAGCCATAAAGACATGTAAAGCCAAAATTTGATACGTGAAAAATGAACAGGCGCCCAAGTTAACTACTAGATCTTGGCAATTAGTAAAGTGAAATGGCTTAGGCAGACACTTGGCTTGTTTAGTTCAAGGCAAGAATCTCAATGCACAAAAGAAAAAAGGTTTAGTAGTGCAGCCCTAGAAGTCAAACTGAGAACAGTCATGAAACCTCCAACTCCAGTCAGAAATGAAAGCCAAAGAGAAATGTTGAGTTTCATGAAGTTTATTAAAACACTCAAATTCACTTGACCAGGATAACTTCTCCACTAGACACCACGGTTTGCCCACTAGAGATGGTCTTGACCTGCGTGTCTCTCCCTGTAAAAAGTGGTAGAAGCATGAGGGGCATTTAAATAAATTCTCAGTTCCTGAAGTCAACTTCCAGCAAGCACTCACTTTTCCTAGTGCAACTTTGCTCACAGGAGCCAGAGGACGGATGGCACACCGCTGTACTACAGTGGATGAAGATCTAACAGAGGGGCAAAGGGTTAAGCCATAGAATTCACTGTAAAAAGCACTAATATTAAGGGTTGAGGTAAGGCTGCAGAGCATACGGTTTCCTGCAGAGGAGCCAGTGATGCTGGATCTACAAATGTGAACATCTTCACAACAAAGCGCTTGTAGTGGGTCGGGAACTGAAGACCAGATGATCTAGACACTGGAACCAATGTGGTCAGGTAACGATCATCCTGGTAAGGGCATCTGAAAGGCAAAGAGGCAGTCAGAAATGCCTTACAGCACACTAGATGGATAAAGACTGGCCTTACTCACCCATCAACCAGAAGATCCCATTGGGGTAGACTGAGTGGACTGGGGGTTGATGTGGCCCAGCAATGTCCCAGCATCAGGACAATGTTGGGGTCGGTCCTCTCCAAAATGTGCACCTCAACATACACAGGCTCCCGCAGGACTTTTGTAACTGGATAATCAGCATCACTGTAGTAGGACGTGTACGCCTCGTCCCCTGAGGAAGAACGCAGTGTTTAACTAGAAACTGGAGTTTTAGAAAGGCTTTAGGCATACTCGGGACAAACACTTACCTTCTGCACAGCCTTTGGTGACACATTGACCATTTGCCAGTCTAAGCGCCACCCTGAGGGGTCCAGGAGCAGCTACTGGTGGAGGTGGAGGAACGGTGTTGACCTCCACCACCAGAGCTTCCACAGATGTACCAGAGTACCTACACTGGAAGAGAAGCCTGGACAACAAACAGTGAGCTTGTAGCATTTGTCAATAATTCACATTTATGATAAAGCATACATCACATACTCAAAATGGCTGTCCCTTGTGATGGAACCGAGTGGTCCGATACCCACTTCATATGAGGAGGTCATTCTGTTTTCATACACCACATATCCACTGTCCTCCTGCAAATAGTAACACTGTTGGCATCCAATCCATTCTAAGCCATGCAGAATAAAACCACAAGCAGCTACTCGCCATCATGCTTGTGCCACACGCAGTGACAGGGAACTGGTATATAGCAAAGAAAGGTGTGGATCCCACAGGACTGCAAGCTGGATCATTTCCACCCAGGAGACGGACTGAATCCAGGCTCAATCGAGGCAGCGTAACATCTCTAGCCACCACTACCACAAACTGCCCATCTCTTATACACTGGACAGTCACTGGAAAGAGTTACAAGAGCAGGTTATTGCTGAGGATCAGTTTAACATGAATGCCTCTTCATTGACTACACTCTTACCTGCCTTCCCATAATAACACTGCTGGCCATTAAAGCAGCAGTTGATAGCAGCACACTCAGCACCACTGATACCAGGTGGTCCACATTGGATCTGCTCATAATCAGCTACAGTACATTTGTCAAGGGGCTCTGCCTGTGCCACTGGCTGCTTAGGCTGAAATTGCTGACTAGCTTGCTGTTGAACCTGCTGAGGAAACTGCTGACTTGCTTGCTGTTGAACTGACTGTTGAAACTGTTGACTAGCTTGTTGAACTGACGGTTGAAACTGCTGAGGAAACTGTTGACTAGCTTGCTGTTGAACTGGCTTTTGAACCTGCTGAGGAAACCTTTGACTAGCTTGCTGTTGAACTGGCTTTTGTACCAGCTGAGGAAACTGTTGGCTAGCTTGCTGTTGAACTGGCTTTTGTACCAGCTGAGGAAACTGTTGGCTAGCTTGCTGTTGAACTGGCTTTTGAACCTGCTGAGGAAACCACTGACTAGCTTGCTGTTGAACCGGCTGAGGAAACTGTTGACTAGCTTGCTGTTGAACTGGCTTTTGAAACCACTGGTCAGTTTGCTGGAACGTCAGAGCTTGAGGACTCTGGGGCAGATCACTCCACTTCGGAAGAGCATGACAGAAAGCACAGAACCAAACACAAAGTGCCAGAGACTGAACAGCACACCAACTTCCTGCCATTTTTCAACAGCTAGTCACACTGCTGAGATGCTGCCCTTTGGTCTTTTTGTACACTACAGACTTTGGCTAATTAATGATAATCCCTCCCTCTTCATTAACAGTCATGATTCTCCAGACTTGCACGAGTGGGAGTTTATGCAACTAGGTGATTCTATTGTTTCTTAAAAGTCCATTTTTCTTGCTTTTCCACCCTCTTGAACATACTTAAAACCACATTGAGCTGAATTCAGAATAGTATGCTAGTACTATTTCTGCCATTCTGAATTCAGCCCTTTTTTTATCCTTCAGTAGCTGAATATTATATTAGATGTTTTAGCTATGCTGGATTGTTTTTTGTTTTTCTTTGAAACACATCATAGAGTTCTCATGGCAACAGGCCTGTATGTTCAGGGTATGATTAAAGGTGCTCTAAGCGATGTCACACGTTTTTTAGGCCAAAACGTTTTTTGTCACATAGAGCAAACATCTCCTCACTATCCGCTAGCTGCCTGTCCCCTGAACATGCTGTAAAAAAACGCGGTCTCTGTAGACACTCCAGGCTCCACAAACGGCAACAAAAACAAACTGTAGCAACCCGCGCCACGAAACATAACAAACAGTGTTCCAGCCATTAACCGACTAGAAGGATTTGGGGGTGGGGTTTGGGGGTTTAGTGTGCGTACACATGAAGGGGGGTGTGGAGGAGAGAGAAGCATGAAGAGGGAAGTTTTGAATTATATTATCTTTAAGTTTGACATGGCCGACACGTGACCAAAGAGACGACGTTCCGATGAAAAAACAGCAAAGAGGGAAAAGGATAAGAAACGCGCAAAGTCCCGAATTTACATCGGAGAAGCCTTCGAAAGGTGGCAAGAACTCCGCTGGCAGAAGGGCTACCAATCCCTATTAGCTCTGTTTTGAATAAGTTTTTAGGACGTTCATGTTCGCCTAACCAACATAATAGGATATAATTAGCCAGAACTATGCAGTCAGCGCTAACTTTGGTGAATACAACCCATAGGTTTCTAGCAGCTAGCGATCAATCTCTAATGTAAATGATCAAGCAGACTCACAGTAGGGCAACAGTTTGTGTGAATGATTGTTTTCACGCGCTGTTTGTTATGAATTTGAATGTTCATTTATATGCTATTGACAACTTTGACTAAATTTGTTTACGACGGAGCCGTTGTTTATGCTCACTGGGAAACGCAAAGCTAAAGTTATCTTGTTATTATTGCGTCCGTGTATGGGCACGGAATGGAGAGGGAGGAGACGGGATGAGGAGGGGGGAGGGTCTTCGTTTTGTTTGACAATACTTCAAACATCAACAAGAAGTGACGTCACCCGACATCGCTTAGAGCACCTTTAAATAACGACGATGTACTAAAAACTGAAACGACCTCTCCCGCATTCTGCAGGACAGTCCAGAAATTGTGAGTTTTGTACCGCAAGACATAGAGTCCCGCAATTCAGTTGTCTATTATAATGAGTCTTTTTTTCATCCCTGATATTACAATACCACAGTAAGAAATATAATAAAAACGGTGCCTGGCATTTAAAAATCTATTTGTGCATCCGTCATGTTCTAGTTGTGGAAATAAGCAACCAAAATACGCAATCGTGGAGAAAGTTCTTCCCACTGATGACAAATATCTGGACAGCGCAAAGAAATAAGTGCAGGCCTCAAAGTCTGTAAAAACAGCTATACCAGCAATAATTTCATCTCACATTCTGGATAAGAACCTCAAGAGCTGCTCAAATTGATGATTTAAAGCATGCAATCAAATATTTCCAACAAACACGCACCGATGCCATGGATGCTCGAGCGCCACCTACAGAAATGGCCGAGCAACTACGGAAAAACCAGCTAAGCAGAGAAGGTTTAAATCCCACCTGCTAGCGCACTTCAAATGTTTATGTACTAGGTCAGTAGGCAGTAGAGTACACTGTTTTTTTGTGGCTGTTCGAACACATTCAACCCCATGAGCATCTACTCTATGAAAGCAATCTGGTCAAATGTGTTTGACTACTTCTGGAAGTTGCCAAAAATAGATTCCTCAACAACAAAATTCCCATTTTTACACCACAGTCCACTTGTGCTCGGATTTACAAAAATGCTTCTTAGTACCTTGTGTAAAATAGGCCTTGGACAGCTACCTCGTTGGGATACAATAGTTAAGGGATTAATGCTGAAACAAGTGACCTTAGAGGGGTTTGGGCATCAATAGATGCAGTTATCCTAGTCCAGCAATAAAGTCGTATGTAAAGCCTTAACTTGATATGTGAAACATGAACGGGCACCCCAAGTTAACTAGAACTTGGCAATTAGTAAAGTTAAATGGTTTAGGCAGACACTTGGCTTGTTTAGTTCAAGAGAAGAATCTCAATGCACAAAAGAAAAAAGGTTTAGTAGTGCAGCCCTAGAAGTCAAACTGAGAACAGTCATGAAACCTCCAACTCCAGTCAGAAATGAAAGCCAAAGAGAAATGTTGAGTTTCATGAAGTTTATTAAAACACTCAAATTCACTTGACCAGGATAACTTCTCCACTAGACACCACAGTTTGCCCACTAGAGATGGTCTTGACGTGCGTGTCTCTTCCTGTAAAAAGTGGTAGAAGCATGAGGGGCATTTAAATAAATTCTCAGTTCCTGAAGTCAACTTCCAGCAAGCACTCACTTTTCCTAGTGCAACTTTGCTCACAGGAGCCAGAGGACGGATGGCACACCGCTGTACTACAGTGGATGAAGATCTAACAGAGGGGCAAAGGGTTAAGCCATAGAATTCACTGTAAAAAGCACTAGTATTAAGGGTTGAGGTAAGGCTGCAGAGCATACGGTTTCCTGCAGAGGAGCCAGTGATGCTGGATCTACAAATGTGAACATCTTCACAACAAAGCGCTTGTAGTGGGTCGGGAACTGAAGACCAGATGATCCAGACACTGGAACCAATGTGGTCAGGTAACGATCATCCTGGTAAGGGCATCTGAAAGGCAAAGAGGCAGTCAGAAATGCCTTACAGCACACTAGATGGATAAAGACTGGCCTTACTCACCCATCAACCAGAAGATCCCATTGGGGTAGACTGAGTGGACTGGGGGTTGATGTGGCCCAGCAATGTCCCAGCATCAGGACAATGTTGGGGTCGGTCCTCTCCAAAATGTGCACCTCAACATACACAGGCTCCCGCAGGACTTTTGTAACTGGATAATCAGCATCACTGTAGTAGGACGTATATGCCTCGTCCCCTGAGGAAGAACGCAGTGTTTAACTAGAAACTGGAGTTTTAGAAAGGCTTTAGGCATACTCGGGACAAACACTTACCTTCTGCACAGCCTTTGGTGACACATTGACCATTTGCCAGTCTAAGCGCCACCCTGAGGGGTCCAGGAGCAGCTACTGGTGGAGGTGGAGGAACGGTGTTGACCTCCACCACCAGAGCTTCCACAGATGTACCAGAGTACCTACACTGGAAGAGAAGCCTGGACAACAAACAGTGAGCTTGTAGCATTTGTCAATAATTCACATTTATGATAAAGCATACATCACATACTCAAAATGGCTGTCCCTTGTGATGGAACCGAGTGGTCCGATACCCACTTCATATGAGGAGGTCATTCTGTTTTCATACACCACATATCCACTGTCCTCCTGCAAATAGTAACACTGTTGGCATCCAATCCATTCTAAGCCATGCAGAATAAAACCACAAGCAGCTACTCGCCATCATGCTTGTGCCACACGCAGTGACAGGGAACTGGTATATAGCAAAGAAAGGTGTGGATCCCACAGGACTGCAAGCTGGATCATTTCCACCCAGGAGACGGACTGAATCCAGGCTCAATCGAGGCAGCGTAACATCTCTAGCCACCACTACCACAAACTGCCCATCTCTTATACACTGGACAGTCACTGGAAAGAGTTACAAGAGCAGGTTATTGCTGAGGATCAGTTTAACATGAATGCCTCTACATTGACTACACTCTTACCTGCCTTCCCATAATAACACTGCTGGCCATTAAAGCAGCAGTTGATAGCAGCACACTCAGCACCACTGATACCAGGTGGTCCACATTGGATCTGCTCATAATCAGCTACAGTACATTTGTCAAGGGGCTCTGCCTGTGCCACTGGCTGCTTAGGCTGAAATTGCTGACTAGCTTGCTGTTGAACCTGCTGAGGAAACTGCTGACTTGCTTGCTGTTGAACTGACTGTTGAAACTGTTGACTAGCTTGTTGAACTGACGGTTGAAACTGCTGAGGAAACTGTTGACTAGCTTGCTGTTGAACTGGCTTTTGAACCTGCTGAGGAAACCTTTGACTAGCTTGCTGTTGAACTGGCTTTTGTACCAGCTGAGGAAACTGTTGGCTAGCTTGCTGTTGAACTGGCTTTTGTACCAGCTGAGGAAACTGTTGGCTAGCTTGCTGTTGAACTGGCTTTTGAACCTGCTGAGGAAACCACTGACTAGCTTGCTGTTGAACCGGCTGAGGAAACTGTTGACTAGCTTGCTGTTGAACTGGCTTTTGAAACCACTGGTCAGTTTGCTGGAACGTCAGAGCTTGAGGACTCTGGGGCAGATCACTCCACTTCGGAAGAGCATGACAGAAAGCACAGAACCAAACACAAAGTGCCAGAGACTGAACAGCACACCAACTTCCTGCCATTTTTCAACAGCTAGTCACACTGCTGAGATGCTGCCCTTTGGTCTTTTTGTACACTATAGACTTTGGCTAATTAATGATAATCCCTCCCTCTTCATTAACAGTCATGATTCTCCAGACTTGCACGAGTGGGAGTTTATGCAACTAGGTGATTCTATTGTTTCTTAAAAGTCCATTTTTCTTGCTTTTCCACCCTCTTGAACATACTTAAAACCACATTGAGCTGAATTCAGAATAGTATGCTAGTACTATTTCTGCCATTCTGAATTCAGCCCTTTTTTTATCCTTCAGTAGCTGAATATTATATTAGATGTTTTAGCTATGCTGGATTGTTTTTTGTTTTTCTTTGAAACACATCATAGAGTTCTCATGGCAACAGGCCTGTATGTTCAGGGTATGATTAAAGGTGCTCTAAGCGATGTCACACGTTTTTTAGGCCAAAACGTTTTTTGTCACATAGAGCAAACATCTCCTCACTATCCGCTAGCTGCCTCTCCCCTGAACATACTGTAAAAAAACGCGGTCTCTGTAGACACTCCAGGCTCCACAAACGGCAACAAAAACAAACTGTAGCAACCCGCGCCACGAAACATAACAAACAGTGTTCCAGCCATTAACCGACTAGAAGGATTTGGGGGTGGGGTTTGGGGTTAGTGTGCGTACACATGAAGGGGGGTGTGGAGGAGAGAGAAGCATGAAGAGAGAAGTTTTTAATTATATTCTCTTTAAGTTTGACATGGCCGACACATGACCAAAGAGACGACGTTCCGATGAACAAACAGCAAAGAGGGAAAAGGATAAGAAACGCGCAAAGTCCCGAATTTACATCGGAGAAGCCTTCGAAAGGTGGCAAGAACTCCGCTGGCAGAAGGGCTACCAATCCCTAGTAGCTCTGTTTTGAATAAATTTTTAGGACATTCATGTTCGCCTAACCAACATAATAGGATATAATTAGCCAGAACTATGCAGTCAGCGCTAACTTTGGTGAATACAACCCATAGGTTTCTAGCAGCTAGCGATCAATCTCTAATGTAAATGATCAAGCAGACTCACAGTAGGGCAACAGTTTGTGTGAATGATTGTTTTCACGCGCTGTTTGTTATGAATTTGAATGTTCATTTATATGCTATTGACAACTTTGACTAAATTTGTTTATGACGGAGCCGTTGTTTATGCTCACTGGGAAACGCAAAGCTAAAGTTATCTTGTTATTATTGCGTCCGTGTATGGGCACGGAATGGAGAGGGAGGAGACGGGATGAGGAGGGGGGAGGGTCTTTGGTTTGTTTGACAATACTTCAAACATCAACAAGAAGTGACGTCACCCGACATCGCTTAGAGCACCTTTAAATAACGACGAAGTACTAAAAACTGAAACGACCTCTCCCGCATTCTGCAGGACAGTCCAGAAATTGTGAGTTTTGTACCGCAAGACATAGTGTCCCGCATTTCAGTTATGTCTATTATTATTAGTCTTTTTTTCATCCCTGAAATTACAATACCACAGTAAGAAATATAATAAAAACGGTGCCTGGCATTTAAAAATCTATTTGTGCAGCCGTCATGTTCTAGTTGTGGAAATAAGCAACCAAAATACGCAATCGTGGAGAAAGGTCTTCCCACTGATGACAGAGAAGATTTAAATCCCACCTGTTAGCGCACTTCTTAAAATACAGTAATTTACACTCTAATCAGTAGGCTATTTTATATCCATTGATTTCTTTATGTAAGTGCGTGCTGTCATGACAGATCAGAGGAAATCTGTTTTTCTGCTCAAGACTGACACTTGCTGGTGCCTTTAGGAATTAGATTTCAGGTAAAGTGCCATTTATTTCAATCATATTTTCGCCCAAAATTAGAGTATTATTAAATAATGTCCTTCTCTTTATTTCCTCCTCTAATTCCTTAACTTTTTTCTTATCCGTTTATCGCTGTTTCACGCTTTCTGGTTTGCTTTCTATCTCTCTAAATCTTTTTATTAATATGTAATAAAAGGTGACTTTTTTAAGGATGTACCAAATCAGAAGCTCAAATAAAATACCAGAAATCAATGTCAGTGTGTAGAAGTGTATTTTTGTGTCTAAAGTTCAGCGTACTGCAGTTCATTGTCATTGAAAAAATTAATTCAGGTCAGTGTGAAGAGTTCAGAGTCTATAATTGTGTGTCTCCTAAAATATAATCCATATCCACACTGAAGGGGTTGTATGTAAAAATTTTCATTTCATTGTGGGGTGTACTAGAATATGTTCTCATATGTTTACATTCTTGCTTGATTGATTTAAAAAACTGTAATTTTACATTATTACAGCTCCTCTCTCCTCAGTCTGGTTGCGTTGTTTTCGATGAAACTCCTCCTTCCGAAATATGAAATGTGCTGTGATTGGTTAGTTGGCCTAGTGTGTTGTGATTTACAGCGCTTTAGCTCGTGTTCAGGAAATGTCCCGCCCTGTTTCATAACCACAAGCTCTACTCCGTAATATGTAAATATTAACTTTGATATTAACTGCGTCTATTTCAAACCATTTCGAGCCCCATTCAGACCCTGACAATGTTGACGAACAAAAGGATTGTGCTGAACGAATTTCAAGCACTGACTTTACTAGCACTGATTTCACAGGACGTTTCAATGTGGTATGTTTTTTTTCTCTTATTCATTTTATACATGATGTAATACACCATTTAATCATGGTAATTGTTGGAAAACTATGGTAATACAAACAGTAATCGATCACAAAACTATGGTTTATTTTCCTAACGGGCGATGAACAGTGACAAAATTAAGAGCTTACAAAAGCTACAGTGAACCCTACATCAATACTGTAATGTTAGTTAGCAGGCTAGCGGTGGCAAAGCTTTACATCATATCTATCATAGCAAAATATAATGCTTATTATTGGAATGGTTCATAAAAAACACAACTACAAATAATTATTATTATTTAAGGAATAATTTTTAATAATTCATAATAATTTTTAATGTTCAGGAACAAGTGTTAAAAATATATTTTAACCTCTCTAAGTTTGTCAGTGTCACGGTGGAGTGCGGGTTGAAGAAGAAGGCTGAGTCAAAAGGCTTCAATTCCAACATTTACTATATATATATATACATATACATATATATATATATATATATATATATATATATATATATATATACGTATGTCCAAAAACAACAAACAGGTACAGGCAGGTTGACGGGCAAAAGGTAAACTTACACACAAAACACGAAACATCAACAAGAACCAACCAAGACAGCCTGAACAGGGACCCGTTCTTCGTACGTTGCTTAAAACATCCGAGATCAAACGAGACATCCAAGATAATATCATCGTGCTTATCATGATCCGGCTAATTGGGTTCTTCGAACACTCCTGCCGGTTACGAGTTATTGCTTGAAGGATATGCAGAATTTGAAAACTTAATTAAAACGCCAGGGAACACCTTAAAGTGTGCAAAAGCCAGGGGAGAGGGCTTGCAAAAAGTAGCAGACAAATTAAGATTGTAGTTAGATGTTTTTATCACTTATTACAGTATATATATTTATATTTTAATAATTTCTAAATAATGAATAACTTTGTTCAATGTAATGTCAAAGTCACCACCCACTACTAGAACATGGGAACAAGTAAAAGTGAAGTACTAGAATATTCTACATAATAGTAATTTGGACTACTTATACTAGTCTCTTTTAAAAAGGCACTGTTAATAAATGTTTGCCTGTTTATAAAAGCAACCAAGAAAAAGGCTGAGAAATAAAAAGAAAAGAAACAAACAGGTGGTGGTCCTGCACCCCCACATTATACCCAGCAGAAGAGCTGGCGCTTGGGTTGAGTGTGAACCTTGTGGAGGGCATCCCTGTGTTCAGCTCTTCCTCAGACCCACAGCCAGAGGCCAGGAGCAGAACACCTTCACTGCTGGGAAATCAACTTTAAATGATCCTAGTACACTGTAAAATAATTTGTTGCTGCATTAAATGAAGTAGGCCCATAATCCAAATGGCTGTCCAGTCATATCAGCTGTTAAACCTTGAGTGGCAATGAATTGCTTTGACTTGTGAAAGTCTACATGTGTGACTGTGAAACTACATAGTTAATGTAAAAAAAAAATATGTTGCCATGAGTTATTGATCACATTTCCCCCCATTATACTTCATTGTAATGAAATTGTGTTTTCCTCTTTTGTGCAGTATTAAACAATACACCAACACTTTTATGTGTTCCCAAGCAAGTGGCTGAAGCATGTGCAGTAAGTGGACTTTTTTTAACGTCACATCAAAAGGGAAGAAAGTAGCTACAACACTTTGTAATGCCCATTTCCCCCCCAATGCACAGGAAAGTGAAGAAACTCTCTCAGGTATCTTTAAGTGCATAAATAACTTTACTTAATTTACACTTAAGTACCTATTATTTCTAATATGAGTTGCAGGAGTCCACATCTACAGAAGAGTCTGCACAAAGCAGTGATGCAGAGGTGGGCAGTGTTGTACTTTTCCTTTTCATTTTTGATGCATAAGCCATGTGTTTGACAGGTTTACCCCTAGAAAACAGAGTATTTTGAAAATACTTGACAACTTAAAGAAAAAAAAACTGGCACTAGAGATAGAGTTGCTTCATAGGAACTTCAGAGTAAGTGCTAATATATTAATTCACACAGAGTACAATATATATTATTTGCAGGCAAAAGAAGACTTGATCACTGGCTTTTCTTTACAAAGAACAATTAAAATAAAAATCAAGGAACTAAGCATATTTGTCTTGTCTTTTATTAAACATTAATGAAATCTTTTATATTTTTTCTGATGGTGCAGTGTTGTGTAATATGGCCCATGCAATGTCACAGGCCCTGTCAGGTGCAACCCTCAACCTTTTCAGACACTTTAGTTGGCTAAAGTTCACTTCATAGTGTGCCCTTGTCCTGGCTAGAGCTGCATTGTAACTGGTCTGGGGTTTGGGTCAGGGAATGGGGTCATAAAACACCTGTCTCCAAGCAGGATCCTGTTGTAATCACCTGTTTAATGGAAAAATTCAGTTCTGTTAGGATAAGCATACGTGTATGTAATACAGTGAGCTTGATATTCATATTTTTCCTAGCACGTTCAAATAAGGTGCATAATTCTCTGAAAATTCTTGAGTCATGCACAGATCCTGGCCATATTTTTGATATGGAACATAGTCACACACCATCTAAGAGATTTTAGTCAGTCAACTGCCTTTTTAAAATTTGATATAATACTAATCTGGATAAGAATCGCAATAGTAACTTGCCTGCACTGTTATTAAAGCCCGACTCCAACGAGTCGAACATTTATGCGTTTCCAACAAATTAATGATGTAAACGACATCCTCACGAGTCATGAGAAAAACGATATCTATCAAAAAGTACACTATCGCGCTACGCTAAAAGACTTCCCGTATCAGCTCCGCTTATGAAGCCGCGATCTAATCCTGTTAACATGAAATGAGCCGCTCGCGAGCAGGTTCAAGCTAGCGCATCTGTTGCTATGACAGCAAGTCCAGGATGAGCGTCGAAGAACCAAACAATCCAAGATCATGCCAAATCGCCAACAATCAAATCCAGCTAAGTGAATTAGCGACGTACGAAGAACGGGCCCCAGAAGCAAACTAAATACAAGCATGAATCAAACATAACAAGGTGAAGACAGGTGACACGGATGATGAGGACGATGAACAGGCTGATAAGTAAGGGAGTGAGTTCAGGTGTGGAGACAAGGAGGATTCTGGGCAGTGTAGTGCAGACGGAGACTGTGACAGTCAGCTTTAGGACAAACTTTTTCCGGGGTGTAAAATCAGACAACTCTAGCTCTTCTCTAAAGCAGCCCAACATGGCCTCGCCCACTTTGTTGCAGGGGGCGGGTTTATGTACATTTTAGGCATTGTGATGTCACCAACTTGGGAAGAAGCTCATTGTGTAGGGACTAAAAACCAACCGTTTGTTGTAGACTTTAAAAACTATTTCTGTAAAAGAAAATATCTCCCTTTGATTTGAACTTGAACTGACCGTCGTAACTTTGTAGATTTTGTTTATGCTCAAACAGCAACATTACACACTAACTAAAGTTAAAAAAGTGAAACCATGATCATCCACCCCTTTAATGATGTCATCTGTCGACATGATGCCGGTGAATCGCAGAGCTGGTGCAAACATATCCGTCGCTCTCAGCAGCGTAGACGGCATCGAGATGTTCATTTACAGTATATCACTGCAAAAGTATTTTCAACTTCTTTTTTCTTCTAAGAACAAAAATGTGTGAGTATATTGGGGTTTTGAATCATGTTCATAATACCATGTTCATTTACGTGTACACGAGTGCGAGCACGAGCGATAAGCTGCTACTGCGGTTCACTTAGCGGCCACCGGTGTCACTTATAACAAGGGTTTCTGAATTCTAAATAGACCATTTAATTTTTTCCTGCAGCAGAATTTTCCTTGCATTAATTCAGATCAGCTTATGCACATGAGGAGTTTCTGTTTGTCACAAAGTCCTTGTTTATTTAAACTATGGAATAGTTTGGGGCTGGAACTCAAACAAAGCCAAAACAGTCATAAATTTAAAGTACTCTATAAACAGAAGGTCTTATCACAATACATGGCGGGCATGGTTTAATTTTGTGGTTTTGTATTTATGTATTCATAGTCTGTTTATATTACCCTGTAGGTATTCTGAGTACCATTGTTGGTATTGTCATAGATTTATCCATGTATTCATAATCGGTCTTATTTTACCTTGTAGGTATTTGATTACCATTGTTGGTATTATTATAATTGTTACCTAAGATCATATATGGTTTGTATTTAGGATATGTTGTGTTTTATTTTGTTTTTGGTATTGTTCTGCTTTTGGTGAGGGAGAAGGGGTTACCCTTCTTCCTTTCTCATGTTTTCTTATGTATTTATACACAAAATTGTAATTGAGTGTTAGGATAATGTATAAGGAAGCAGCTACCATTGTTCTGTTTTGTTTTTCCTGTTAATGGTAACCGGGGTGGGTTCAAATAAGTTTGACTTCTACCCACTCCGTTTTGAGCAATAGATTGAAGTATTTGTTTAAGTTGATGAAAGTATGATGAATTTAAAGGCTTGTAAAGATTAGTCAAAATGCTTCTTATTGCCTTGTCATGTGTAATTACATATTGCTCGAAATAAATAAATAAATAAATAAATAAAAGACTAATTTTGCTGATCTAATCATGAACTTGTCACGGTAGATGTATTTCCTGGTCTCTTCTAGTCTTGTGTTTATGTTGTTGTATGATTGCACGTGCGTGTGGTCGTGAATGATTGGCACTCCTGATCCGCTCCAGCTGATCGTCTTTTCGTCACCAGCTGTACGCAATCTCATCACCCTATATATTCTTACCACTGTTTCCTCATCATTGTCAGATCGTTTGTCTTGATGTCCTTGGTGTTGGTGTTCCTGTATCCTGTCCTGCCTGATGTTCCAGTTCTTCGTCGTCTTCACCATCATCGTCTTCGTCATCGTGTCGTGTGGGTTTAGAGTCTTCACTGTCTTCACCTCTTCACTGCACCCTACCACAGATCCTGATCATCTAGTCCCTGCGTCACTCACCATCGGCTGCACTGTTGCTGTTCCCGTGTTATTCTGACTGTTGTTTAATAAAAGAGTAACTCGCTTTTGCTTCCAGTATTCCTTGCAGCAGACATGACAGAACGATCTGACCGTCAAATGGAAGCAGCGAGCGCATCACCGTCTTCATTAGAGGATTTTATTCACCACAGCATTCGGCGAATGGACGCCCAGGAAAGAGAGATCGGCGACACGGGTCGCGCAGTGCAAGCCTTAGTGACGCAGGTGTCCGAGCTCACCCGGCAGCTCCAACACCTGCATGCTCCCACTGTACCGCCCACACCGGCCGCAACCCCCACACCACCAGACAACCCATCCCAGTCAGAACCACGCCTACCTGTACCCGAGGCTTATGGAGGAGATCCTAATTATTGCAGAGCCTTCATCACCCGATGTTCCATGCACTTCGCACTGCAACCTCGCACATTTAATACAGAACAAGCCAAAGTAGCCTTCACGCTAACCCTGCTGACTGGGAGAGCGGCCTTATGGGAAAACCAACACCCATGCTGCGCCTCGTTCCAGACCCTCGCCGCCGAGATGAGGAAGGTGTTCGACCAGGCTGCTTCTGGTCGTGAGGCAGCCCGAACTCTGGCAGAGCTGCGACAGGGGGGAAGATCTGTTTCTGATTTTTCCATAGAGTTCCGGACCTTGGCGGCGGAGTGCGGCTGGAACGAGGAGGCGCAGTGGGACATGTTCCTGCATGGGCTGGCTGATCACGTCCAGAAGGAGATCTACGCCCTGGACCTACCCACCACCCTTAATGGACTTATAGACCTGGCTCTGCGGGTGGACGCTCGTTTGTCCAGGGTCGAACGTCGAGCCCAGTCCACCCGTACCCTCGTTGGTATCGATGTTCCTCGGTCCAGTGGCAGGGACGTGGTCAGCCCCAACTACGATCCGGAGCCCATGCAGGTGGGTCGAGCTCGGCTTTCCCGGGAGGAGAGGGAGAGGCGGAGGTCCCAGGGCCTTTGTCTCTATTGTGGAGGATCAGGACATTTTGCCCACAGCTGCCCAGTAAAAGGCCCAGCCCGGTAGTAAACTTGAGGCTACTATCGGGTGGGATCTCCGCCAGGAAGACCTCATCAGCTGTGACATCTACCTCCACCCTTCTCCCGGTAAGACTAAGATGGTCAGTCCACCAGCACGACTGTCACGCACTACTGGATTCAGGCGCCGAAGGTAATTTTATGGACTACAGTTTTGCTCAGAAGTTTCAGATTCCCTGCAAACCACTCACTCACAAGATCGCTGTTCACGCACTCACCGGACAAGAACTACCCACCATCTCCCTTTCCACTGAAGACGTCACCCTCATTACCTCTGGCAATCATTCCGAGACTATTTCATTTTACATTATGGACTCAACCCTGTCACCTGTTGTCCTGGGACACCCTTGGCTCATCCAACACAATCCCCGAGTGGACTGGCATCACAAGTCCGTGTTGGAGTGGAGCAAGGAGTGTCATAAGTCTTGTCTTGTGTCTGCTTGTTCGTCTGTGCCTATGTCTGTGTTACAGGAGGAAGCAGGGGATCTATCTAACGTGCCCATGGAGTACCTGGACCTGAAGGAAGTGTTCAGTAAGTCTCGTGCTGCTTCTCTACCTCCGCATCGTCCCTACAACTGTGCTATAGATTTACTGCCAGGTAAGTCTCCGCCTAAAGGCAAGTTATATGCTCTCTCTATTCCGGAGAGAGGGGCTATGGAGAAATACATTTCTGATTCTCTAGCAACCAAGTTCATCCGTCCTTCCTCTTCTCCAGCGGGGGCGGGGTTCTTTTTTGTGGGGAAGAAGGACGGCTCTCTGCGACCTTGTATTGACTACCGGGGGCTGAACAATACTTATCCTTTACCGTTGATGTCTTCAGCCTTCGAGAGATTACAGGGAGCGTCCATCTTCACAAAATTGGATTTGCGTAACGCTTATCATTTGGTTCGCATTAGGGAGGGGGATGAGTGGAAAACTGCTTTTAACACCCCCAGGGGGCATTTTGAATACTTGGTCATGCCGTTCGGACTGTCCAACTCCCCAGCGGTTTTCCAAGCACTGGTCAACGACGTGTTGCAAGATATGATCGATCAGTTCACATATGTCTACCTGGATGACATATTGATTTTTTCCTCTTCTTTCCAGGAACATGTGCAACACGTTCGACGAGTGCTTCAGAGGTTGCTAGAGAATGGGCTTTTTGTCAAGGCGGAGAAATGCGATTTTCATGCACAGTCTGTCCCTTTCTTAGGTTACATCGTGTCGTCTGAAGGAATGCGTATGGACCCTGAGAAGATTAAGGCTGTGGTGGAGTGGCCAAACCCAGATTCCCGCAAGGCCCTGCAGAGGTTTCTGGGGTTCGCCAACTTCTACCGGCGTTTTATTCGCAACTTCAGCCAACTAGTCGCACCTCTGACTGCCTTGACCTCCCCCAGAACTACGTTCAGGTGGTCGGACGCAGCCGAAGCTGCGTTCACTAAACTGAAAGGCCGCTTTGTTTCAGCCCCCATCCTTGTAGCCCCTGATTCTTCACGTCAGTTCGTGGTGGAG
Organism: Siphateles boraxobius; assembly: GCF_051911475.1. Lineage (NCBI taxonomy): Eukaryota > Metazoa > Chordata > Actinopteri > Cypriniformes > Leuciscidae > Siphateles > Siphateles boraxobius. The sequence continues at coordinate 468,728 of NW_027508836.1, forward strand.
GTCGACGCATCAGAGGTGGGAGTAGATGCAGTGCTGTCCCAACGTTCTCCTGTGGACGACAAAATGCACCCTTGCGCCTTTTTTTCACATCGACTATCACCCACCGAACGTAATTACGACATTGGTAACAGAGAGTTGTTGGCTGTTAAGTTAGCGTTGGAGGAATGGCGCCACTGGTTAGAAGGGTCGGGGGTACCTTTTATTGTCTCGACCGATCATAAGAACCTCGAATACATTAAAACCGCTAAAAGATTGAACTCCAGGCAGGCTCGGTGGGCTCTGTTTTTCGGTCGTTTTGATTTTTCCTTGTCCTATCGGCCGGGGTCTAAGAACATCAAACCCGACGCACTATCCCGTATATTTGATTTTTCCGAGCGCCCGTCTACTCCCGAGTGTATTTTGCCTGAAACCCTATTTGTTTCAACACTCACATGGGAGGTCAAATCGAGGGTCACTAAAGCCCTAGAAGGGGTAACGCCTCCGCCCGGTTGTCCACCGAATCGATTGTTTGTGCCGGAGGGATTACGGTCCGACGTTATTCAGTGGGGTCATGGTTCCAACGTGGCTTGCCATCCAGGAGTAAATCGGACTAAGTTTTTAGTTAAGCAACGATTCTGGTGGCCACTTATGGCTCGGCACATTCACAGTTTTGTTTTGGCTTGCTCGGTTTGTGCCACTGGTAAGACTTCCAATCGACCTCCAGACGGGTTACTTCAGCCACTGCCGGTCCCCTCGAGACCCTGGTCCCATATCGCTCTAGATTTTGTTACCGCCCTCCCACCCTCTCAGGGTAACACAGTGGTTTTAACTGTGCTGGACCGGTTCTCGAAGGCGGCTCATTTTGTTCCCTTACCCAAATTACCCTCAGCTAAGGAGACGGCGGTGGCAGTCGTAGATCACGTCTTTCGGTTACATGGCCTCCCGACAGACGTGGTTTCCGACAGGGGTCCCCAATTTGTGTCCAAATTTTGGCAAGAGTTTTGTAGGTTACTGGGGGCGACGGTTAGTTTGTCCTCTGGGTTTCACCCCCAGAGCAATGGTCAAACCGAGAGAGCCAACCAGGATTTGGAGAGAGTGTTGCGATGTTTGGTCTCCAAGAATCCTTCCTCGTGGAGCCAACAACTGTCTATGGTTGAGTACGCACACAACACGTTACCAGTATCGGCTACGGGCCTATCTCCGTTTGAGTGTAGTGTAGGTTACCAGCCACCTTTATTTCCCAGTCTGGAATCCGAGGTTGCGGTCCCCTCCGCCCACGCCTTCGTCCAGAGGTGTCACCGCACGTGGACTAGAGCCCGAGAGACTCTACTCCAGGTGGGGGCGCGCACCAAGGCCAAGGCCGATCGCCACCGGTCAAGTATACGTATATGTATACGTCGTTGGTCAAAAAGTGTGGCTTTCTACTAAAAATATTCCTCTCCGTACCGTGTCTAATAAACTAGCACCCAAATTCATTGGCCCGTTTACTGTCACTAAGATCCTTAGCCCGGTGGCAGTCCGCCTCAAATTACCTCCAGCGTACAGGAGGGTTCATTCCGTGTTTCATGTTTCCAAAATTAAACCAGTGTTTCATTCACACATTAACCCGCCTGTCCCGGTCCCTCCTCCACCGCGGCTCGTAGATGGAGAGACTACATATTCGGTCAATCGTATTCTGGACTCTAGACGGAGGGGACGCGGATTTCAGTACTTGGTGGACTGGGAGGGTTACGGTCCGGAGGAGAGAAGTTGGGTTCCTGCTAGAGACATCCTGGATCACTCCCTTATCGATGATTACAATCGACAGGTAAGAGTGTCTGGGAACGCCAGGAGGCGTTCTTAGAAGGAGGGGTACTGTCACGGTAGATGTATTTCCTGGTCTCTTCTAGTCTTGTGTTTATGTTGTTGTATGATTGCACGTGCGTGTGGGCGTGAATGATTGGCACTCCTGATCCGCTCCAGCTGATCGTCTTTTCGTCACCAGCTGTACGCAATCTCATCACCCTATATATTCTTACCACTGTTTCCTCATCATTGTCAGATCGTTTGTCTTGATGTCCTCGGTGTTGGTGTTCCTGTATCCTGTCCTGCCTGATGTTCCAGTTCTTCGTCGTCTTCACCATCATCGTCTTCGTCAGCGTGTCGTGTGGGTTTTGAGTCTTCACTGTCTTCACCTCTTCACTGCACCCTACCACGGATCCTGATCATCTAGTCCCTGCGTCACTCACCATCGGCTGCACTGTTGCTGTTCCCGTGTTATTCTGACTGTTGTTTAATAAAAGAGTAACTCGCTTTTGCTTCCAGTATTCCTTGCAGCAGACATGACAGAACTAAAATATATAGATTAAGCAAGACTGAGAAGTTGCACACACTGTGTAACTCAGTTTATTTTTAAAATGTTGTTGTCCTCCAATTGTGTGCACTTAAATCAATAATATACTGAAACAACAAACTGAGCAAATAAAAGGCGAGCCTAATGTTTATTAGCAAACTATGTCTGTTTGTGCTGAAATCCATCTCAAACTTGGCTCTGTTTGAGCTTTATTCTGCCACAGCCTATGAATGAACTTTGGAATAAGGGGTGAAACGAACAAGCACTCATTGCACACATGAGTTTGTTCTGATTATAAATGTCCTGAAAACTGAGACTGTGAAGAGAAGAAATGTTCTGAAGTCATCATGGTTGACAGTAAGCTCCGTCTTCTGCTGCTTTTGACCGTCGCCGTGTCCAGTGAGTATCTCTACTGCCGCTCATTCTGAGTAGCACAAATCGAAATTTCACAATTAGTTTCTAACCAACTTTTTTTTTGCCCTCAGATATTCGCACTGCAAAAAGTGATTTTCTTTCTCTGTATTTTTTCCAGTGCAAGTAATAAAATACATTTACTAAAGATGCAAAATGACATGTATATTCAAATTAAGTGAGATTTGTCCTTAAAACACATTAAATATTCCGTGTATCATTTTTGCTTTGTTTAAATAATTCAAATATCGGAGAATATTTTTTTCCACTTTAATAGGATACATTGTTGAGATGCATATGAAATCCATATGGAAGCCAATTTCACCCACACATGAGATATAGAATCATGGTTTAGTAAATCTTAATTATTACAAAAAGTTTGAGATGAAAAATCTAAATTATGACATACTGTACTTAGTCATAATTATGAGATTGAAAAGTCAAATCATGACATAAAAGGTCGAAATTGACATACTAAGTCATAATAATATTTATACATAGTAATTAGGACATAAAAAGTAAAAAATGCAAAAACTTGCAAGTCATAACTATGAGAAAAGAGTCGAATTTATTACATAAAAAGTTATAATTCTGACATACTAAGTAAAGGTAAAAAATATATAATTATGAGATAAAAATGTGAAATTACGACATACTAAATCATAATTTGGAGATTAAAAAGTCAAAATCATGACATAAAAAGTCGAAATTGACATATTAAGTCATATTAATAATTATACAGAATAATTATGCAAGTCATAATTATAAGAGAAGTCATTTTATGACCCAAGTTGAAGTTAGGACATAAAAAGTCCTAATTATGAAATTGAAAATTCAAAATCATCACATAAAAAGTAGAAATTGACAACATAAGTCATTATAATGAGATATAAAAAAATAAATTATGTGCTAAGCACTACAATCAGAACTTTTGAATTAATTTGACTCTTTTCACTTCATAGGCAGGTATTTCTTGTTTCTGAATGCCATTGCAATAAAGAAACTTTCCATTTAACATTTTATCATTTAGCAGACGCTTTTAACCAAAGCAACTTACAAATAAGGAGAATAGTAGAATCAATCAAGCAGCGATTAACCACCAGTGCAAGTTTATAGGGAGAGGAGTGACGTGCATCTCTTCGGCTCGATAAAGACACTCTTGCTGCAGCATCTGGATCAGTTGCAGAGGTTTGACTGATGCTGGAAGGAGAGTACATTACAATAGTCCAGTCTGGAGAGAACAAGTGCTTGGACCAGGAGTTGTGTAGCTCTGATAGGAAGGGCCTGGTCCTCCTAATGTTGTATAAGGCAAATCTGCAGGACCGGGCAGTTCTAGTAATGTGATCGGTGAAGTTTAACTGTTCATCAATCACAACTACAAGGTTCCTGACAGTCCTGAGAGGAGTTAAGGTTGTTGAACCTATAGCTGAATGGAGAAGTTGTGCTGAAGTGTTGCGTTGGCCCGAGACTACCTGTAGTTCTGTCTTCACAAGTTTGAGTTGAAGGTGGTGGTCCTTCATCCAGCAAGAAATGTCCGTCAGATCCTCAGGCTGGAATGAGAGGTAGAGTTGTGTGTCATCATCATAGAAGTGATGGGAAAAACCATGTTTCTGAATGACAGATCCTAGTGATGACATGTAGATGCAGAAGAGAAGCGGTCCCAGCACTGAGCCCTGAGGCACCTCACCCCTCCACGACACCCCGAAGGACTCCTGAGTTCTGCGGTTCCTGAGATGCCCTTCATCTTGAGGATTGACTGGAGGATCTGGTGGTTCACTGTGTCAAAAGCAGCAGATCCAACAAGATGAAGGATTTGGAAGCTGCTCTTGCCAGTTTTAAAACTTCAATAACAGAGAGCAGGGCAGTCTCAGTTGAGTGGGCACTTTTGAAACCAGACTGGTTGCTGTCCAACTCGTTCAAGTGTCTTAGCAATTAATGGAAGAACGTATACCAGTATGTAGATTTCTAAAAGTGCTGTATTTAAAGTACTAAAGGATTACATATACATTCAAGCTGGCGTTTTTGAACATTTTCAGCCCTGACTTCAGATGAAACCACAGTGTAAACGCTAGAGTTTCAATTCACTCTAATAAGGTGCATTTGTTTTGTATTGCAGAAGCTCAGGACGAAGAAGTGCCATGCTTGAGTATGTCTCAATTATTCTGCAGAATCTACTGCACATGCAAAACCTACAGTTGTAATGATCTAAATTCAATATTAAATGTCAGCATGTATTTCTGCAGTTTCTCATTTGTTGATAATGTGTATTAAGTTAGATGCTCTGCTTCTTCTAGTGGCCAAAAGATACAAGCCCTTCAACAAGTATGAATATTTCTATGAGACAGAGTCCTTGAATGCTTTGAACGGGGCTGTCAACGGTCCCAAGGCCAGCTGCAAGGTACAGTACGACTTCATTTCACCACATCAAACTCTAAAAATATACTACTGTTTTTTCAGCAACACGGTGTGAATATCGTATTAGGTTGAGATTGCTGCTCCTGGTACATGCAGCTACATTGTGCGCACCACCGACTGCACACTGAGTGAAGTGATTGACGTCGATCCAGATGGAAAGCCTGTGTTTGGAGCAGCTTCTGGTTCGGAGGACTTCAAAACCGCCATGGAGAGGTAAAGGACTGTTCACACGTGTTAGGTTTACGAGCTAGTTTTGGCAACTAGAGGCCCTCATTGTGTTTCTCACCAATTGATCATGTGCTATTGTTCTCACCTGTGCCTCATTTCGTGTGAGTGTATTTAAGTTGCTCTGGTCATCTCTTTTTTGCTCAGTGTTTGTTATGATGAGACCAACCACTCCAGTCTTGGTGAATTCCTCTTGTGATTTTCTCTGGATTTATTTGTTCAGTTTGATTATCTGACTTTTTCCATTTTTTTGTCCTTATTTTTTTCCCTTGGGATTTTTTTAATTTAACTTTTTGGGAAACATAATTTACCCGTTGATGTTTCTAGACCCTCTTTTGGATTTTTTTTTGGAACATTCTGATTTGGAATTACTTAAAGTCCCTGTAAAGGCAATTTAAAAAAAAATTCTAAACACATTATAAATGTTAGCAATGTATTGCTAAAACATATTACAAAGACTGTGAACTGTGAAGTACTGAATTGTGGAGTTAGACCGTTAAACAGTTTTTCACCATTGCTATTTTCCGGATTTTTTGGGGGGTCTAAAACGGGGCTCGATGACGCACTGGAGCCCCTGAAGTCCTGGACACGCCCCTATTTGATGACGCACTGGAGCCCCTGAGCTCCTGGACATGCCCCTATTTGATGACGCACTGGAGCCCCTGAGCTCCTGGACACGCCCCTATTTGATGACGCACTGGAGCCCCTGAGCTCCTGGACACGCCCCTATTTGATGACGCACTGGAGCCCCTGAGCTCCTGGACACGCCCCTATTTGATGACGCACTGGAGCCCCTGAGCTCCTGGACACGCCCCGATTTGATGACGCACTGGAGCCCCTGAGCTCCTGGACACGCTAAAAACACATTTTTCTGTGATATGACAAACTCAGAACACATACTTCATTTTGACTTTACAGGGACTTTAATAATTTTTTGCATTGACTTTGTTTTGGAATTACATTAAGGAGACATTAAAGGTGCAGTGTGTGATTTTTTTGCGGCATCTAGTGGTGAGGTTATGATTTGCAACCAACAAAAGTTACGGTGGCCACCAGGAAATATGTCATCGTCTGAGACAGCAGAGAGTAACAGTTCAGCAATGAGGTTTCTTTAAGGATAAATTAAGAATTTATGTTTACTTAATTATTCAGTAAAACTATATGTTATTGTGAAAATTATTATTACTTGTTCATCATTGTGTCAGTTATTCGCTGAACTAAGCTTGCTTCCTTGCACGAAGAGCAACGTGGTAACGAAACGCATTTGTCCATTTAGGGCCACTGTAGAAACATGACGACACAATATGTTGACTTCCATAGAAGGGGGTGCCCGTGGTTATGGAGATATAAATGTCTCATTCTAAGGTAATAAAAACATAACATCATTATGCAAGGTCTTTATACACCACTGAAAACATAGTTATGGATCTTATATTGCATTTCTGTCAATAGATACTCAGAAATATTACACATTGCACCTTTAAGTGTACTCCCTGACTGAGCTCTCGTTTCTGCAACTGGGTCCTCTACTTTCTCCTTCATTCAGCCCTCACAGATTTGTTCTAACCTTGGATCTGACAACACTAAAAATAACTAGGGTGCATCTCAATCGGCTCCCCGGGGCGTGTAATTCGGGCACTGGTATCAGATGTTCATATTCAGCAGACACGTCTCTCTTTGTTCAGACGCCCTCTGAAGTTCACCGTTGAGGGAGACGATGACATCAAGGTTTTCCCTGAGGAAGATGAGCTGATAAACATCCTCAACATCAAGAGGGGAATTATCTCTGCTCTTGCTGTCCCAGTGCTGGAGGAGGACAGAAACGGAGACATGGTCCGTTGCAGGGCAGCACGATAAACTTCATTCTTGAATGCGAAGACGCTTATGTCAAATCCACTTCTAACATTCAGACCGTTTGTCTTCCAGCCCACCATCTACGGTCTGTGTAAGACTGACTATGTTGTGAACACCAGAGAGGACGTTGCCACCGAAGTCACCCTTAGAAGAGACTTGTCCGATTGTGACAAGTTCAGGCCAGTCGAAGACCACACCAGTCCCCTCGCCCTCATCACCGGCATGGTGAGTTCAGAGACCTAGACCACAAGTGCCCCATCATGCTATTTTATAGGTTGCTAATTTTGTTTTTGAGTTTTACATTCATCCAATGCTCTGATTGGTCAGACGGCCCAATCTGTTGTGATTGGTCTGAAACCAAACGCTCATTAATACAGGTCCTTCTCAAAAAATTAGCATGTTGTGATAAAGTTAATTATTTTCCATAATGTAATGATTAAAATTAACCTTTCATATATTTTAGATTCATTGCACACCAACTACAATATTTCAGGTCTTTTATTGTTTTAATACTGATGATTTTGGCATACAGCTCATGAAAACCCAAAATTCCTATCTCAAAAAATAAGCATATCATGAAAAGGGTCTCTAAACGAGCTATTAACCTAATCATCTGAATCAACTAATTAACTCTAAACACCTGCAAAAGATTCCTGAGGCTTTTAAAAACTCCCAGCCCGTTTCATTACTCAAAACCGCAATCATGGGTAAGACTGGCGACCTGACTGCTGTCCAGAAGGCCATCATTGACACCCTCAAGCAAGAGGGTAAGACAGAAAGAAATTTCTGAACAAATAGCCTGTTCCCAGAGTGCTGTATCAAGGCACCTCAATGGGAAGTCTGTGGGAAGGAAAAAGTGTGGCAAAAAAACGCTGCACAACGAGAAGAGGTGACCGGACCCTGAGGAAGATTGTGGAGAAGGAGCGATTCCAGACCTTTGGGGACCTGCGGAAGCAGTGGACTGAGTCTGGAGTAGAAACATCCAGAGCCACCGTGCACAGGCGTGTGCAGGAAATGGGCTACAGGTGCCGCATTTCCCAGGTCAAGCCACTTTTGAACCAGAAACAGCGGCAGAAGCGCCTGACCTGGGCTACAGAGAAGCAGCACTGGACTGTTGCTCAGTGGTCCAAAGTACTTTTTTCGGATGAAAGCAAATTTTGCATGACAATCGGAAATCAAGGTGCCAGAGTCTGGAGGAAGACTGGGGAGAAGGAAATGCCAAAATGCCTGAAGTCCAGTGTCAAGTACCCACAGTCAGTGATGGTCTGGGGTGCCATGTCAGCTGCTGGTGTTGGTCCACTGTGTTTTATCAAGGGCAGGGTCAATGCAGCTAGCTATCAGGAGATTTTGGAGCACTTCATGCTTCCATCTGCTGAAAAGCTTTGTGGAGATTAAGATTTCATTTTTCAGCACCTGCTCACAGTGCCAAAACCACTGGTAAATGGTTTACTGACCATGGTATTACTGTGCTCAATTGGCCTGCCAACTCTCCTGACCTGAACCCCATAGAGAATCTGTGGGATATTGTGAAGAGAAAGTTGAGAGACGCAATACCCAACACTCTGGATGAGCTTAAGGCCGCTATCGAAGCATCCTGGGCCTCCATAACACCTCAGCAGTGCCACAGGCTGATTGCCTCCATGCCACGCCGCATTGAAGCAGTCATTTCTGCAAAAGGATTCCCGAACAAGTATTGAGTGCATAACTGAACATAATTATTTGAAGGTTGACTTTTTTTGTATTAAAAACACTTCTTTTATTGGTCGGATGAAATATGCACATTTTTTGACACAGGAATTTTGGGTTTTCATGAGCTGTATGCCAAAATCATCAGTATTAAAACAATAAAAGACCTGAAATATTTCAGTTGGTGTGCAATGAATCTAAAATATATGAAAGTTTAATTTTTATCATTACATTATGGAAAATAATGAACTTTATCACAATATGCTAATTTTTTGAGAATGACCTGTATATCTGAATTTCAGCTCTTTCTCAGCACTTGATACACAGTAATACAAACAGTAACGATGGCTTCAGTTTTGCCCTACCAATCTCATCAAAGTGGATTTGCTTTGGCAGCAGAAAACAGCGGCTTTCTCGACATGAACAACACAAACCAAACTCTTTCTGTCTCAGATACAACTACAGTATTTGAGGGCAGGGATAAGAGACGCTGTTCAACAAATCAAGACCAGAGGCTGGCATTATGCAAATTAGTTTCAAACCTACACAGGTTCAGCAGGAAGTGACACTGAATTACTGACGACTCATTTCAGGCAGTTCAGAATCGATTCCTTCTTTTAGGAGACAATGGGCCAGATTTACTAAACAGGACAACTTAGCATGAGAGAGCAATTCGAAAAAAATTAATATGGAAAAAGGCCAGCTGCAAAAATGACCCTGTCCACGCAAAAGAGGGTTTGCGCTGGCGCAAGCTGTTAGTAAATCTGGCCCAATAACTCCATTTATCTGCACCCTGATCTTTGCAGACCTTTTACATTCACAGACATCTCTATTACACACTACGTGTGGATGCAATTTTCAAAACATTTACTTGCATGCAATCGCGAGTGGGCATTGATACTTTTTCCTATTGTAAGGGGATTAACAGTCAAAGACCCAGAACCAGATATGATGAATGAAGAGCCGGAGTCAGAATTATAATAAATTAAAGAAAAGATTTGCTGAAGATAGTTTGCAGTTTAATCAGCAGAAGTCACAGGAGTTTGTAGGCCGCCCCGCTTACAGTTACAAAGATCACAGCAGTTATACCATTCACCAAGGTCTAAGATACGTCCTTGCTTCAGGTTGCAGTTTCTGATTGGCTAAGAACACATATAGTCTAAGCAAATTTCCACACATGTATAGATAGGAGAGTATGTTGCCAGTAGTCAAGATTGTTGTCACACGATTCCTAAATTGAGGACTACGGCGACCTCGGAGGTCGGAGAAAGGCGTCTTCTGTTGTTGCATGCCGAAGTGTCCCATAGCTTCTATACAAGACCTGCACAGAACATACAACGCACACAAAAAAGCACTAGGGAATCACAGTTTCTCCAAGGTTGAAGTGGGCCTGAGCTAACTATCATCAGGACAAACTACCAAAACATACTGATAATACATTTCCTCCTCAGGAAGAAGTACAGATATATAGACAACACATGTTGAGGGTCACATCAGAATGTACCTAAAAGCAGCTGGTTAATACTATAACAATCCCAGCTTCTTTGCACTGGTCAAGCTATATTTCAAAAGGGGGTAACTTTGTGTGCAATGCTCAATTGGTCTCAGATGAAAAAGATATAAAAATAAACTCTTCTACAAACAAGTGCAGTGTATCTTTCTTCATATAGTCAAAGCTTTACTCATTCATTATCCCACAAACCCAAAATGTTACAAAACATACACCCGTATACAGAGATCGATTCATTATTTTCAGTCATACAAGTGCTGTATATGCATATGGGTGTATCGAAATGTCCAACACAGTCCTCTGAGGTTCACAAAGTCCAATAGCTCAGAAAATGAAAGATGCCAGTCTGATCTGTAGTTTGAACATAGGTGCAAAGGTGGATAGTGACGACGTAGGAGGTTGTCCAATGCTTAGTTGTTTGGGGAGTTGTTAATCTTCTCATCAAACGGATCAGAAAAGCGCTTCAGTAGTATAAGCATGGTGTTTGGTCAGAACCACTTAGCAGTATCCACAGCTGACGAGCAATAGCTACATCCCAAACCAATCCTGTTTGAGCAGGAAACAAACAGTTTCTCAAACAGGGTTGGAAAATAGTTAGCAAACAACCATGAGGCAGCATTAAACAGACCGTATCACTTACTCTACTGCTTCCTGTTTTATCCCATACAATGTGCCCTCTTTTATCCCCCTAGTGGCTAGGAAGAAGATAGCACCCACAATTGGAATGAAAGAAACCCTGTGACAGGCTGACTGTTACAACACTCACAGCAAACATATGATTAAAAGTATATTTAAATTATTCATTGAGTATAGAAATGATGTATGTAGAAATGCTTATCTTTGATTATTACATTGAAGCAGCAGTGGATTCCAATCCACCCCCTTCAGTATGCAATGATGTAAGCCAATCAGTGGTTCTTTACTGATAAGCCTAAAACTAACTTTTTGCCATACGTGCCAGTGGCCGGTGAATTAAGAAAATTTACCGGCAATAAATATATATGTTTTCCCCCCAGATTAATCCTTATTAAAGTTACAAAAGTTATTCAAAAGCAATCATGAGCAGTGATTTTTTTTTGTCCATTGTTGTTTGATTAAGATTAAAAACACAGACAGCGGCAGGAATATTAGGCTGCTGTCACTTACAGACATAATGCACAGATCCAATATACTGATAACCCACAGCGCGTGAGTAACGAAAGGAGTTTCCTTTGCTTCTTCTTGTGCTTGAATCATTAATTTTATCCTTCTCTCTTCCCAAGAAATATCCTCTTGCTCAGCTGATCAGAAGCAGCCAGACCTGCAACTACAAGTTTAACAATGAGCAGCACCACATGACCTCTGGAACTTGCACCGAAAAACATGTTCTTGCACTCTTTTCACATAAGTAAGTGAAATAATAAATTCCTGTTACTCATGTAAATGTAGTGCATAGCTCTAGCAATGCCAATGTCATATCATGAATTTCAGAACGTTATTTCCGTTTTTTTACATTAAAATAGTGTGAGGTAAGATCTAAGTACCTAAACAATATTCAACACTGTTTTATGATAGAAATGTTAATAACAGTAAAATCCAGATGTGCAAACTACTTGAATTCCACTGTTTTTAATTGAAAATATAGCCTGAATCATTTAAGTGATTCATAACTAAATGTCATGAAACAAGAAATATTGTGCTGTTTTGCTTTTTCTACATATTAAGCACATGAATATGAGTGATTGTGTGCATATTTGAAAATAAAAACATTATTTGGAAATAGTTCAAATTGATTACCATTTTTTTGTTATTTTAAATCCATTTAAATCCTTTGATTATTTAATTCCTTGAAATAAAAAAGGCAATGACATCATACCCCCCCTCTCCCCCGAATTTTTTTTAAGTTGCGCTTGTCTTTTCTTACCTATTGTGATGTATATCAAGAACAAATGAAGGGCGGGGCTTGATTTTGTTCGTGGGGAATTGATGGGATTGTTGTGGTTTGCCATTGGCTGATCTCATGTGAGTGACAGGTTGCCCCGCCCACATCATCAGAGAAGCGAAGAGAGGTCGCCACAAGAGGGAGTGGAAGTTCTGATTCAAGATTACGAGGAACATGAATTTAACAAAATAATGATGTGCACATATAAATAATTTCTATTAAATACTGTGATATTCCATATAAAATAAGAATTGTCCATTTTAACTTTCACGGTGACTTTAAATGCTTTTGATAAAAGCATCTGCTAAATGCATAAATGTACATTAAGTATCTTGGATGCTCATGCACTGATGTTTACCTCTATGACTTTGACTCAACCAGGGGAGAATATGGAGTGGTCAATACTGGCAAACAGGCCTTGACCCTTCTGGGAGTTGCTAAGTACAGTGACAGAGTCTTTGACCACAGTAAGAGAACATCTCTTTGGTATAAATGTTCAAAATTTGCTTGCATGTCAAACTGAATGCAAATTGCACTGTTTTTCCTCCAGATATGGCCAACATGAAACCCCTCCATCCAGACAGCAGTGTTGACATGAGCCCCATCCAGGATAAAGAAGTCGCTCTTGTTGTTCTCAGGGAAATTGCTGGGCTTTCCAAGACCAACGATGGACGTAAGAGAGCCCACTTGGCCCAGAAGCTCGTAGCCGTGATCCGCAAGATGGAAGCTGAAACCTTGACGGCCGTTGTTCCCGAGGCATTGGAAATCTCTCAGTCTTTGACCTACCAGAGTTTGCTACAGTGCGGTACACCAGAATGCATCAGTGCTGTCATGCAGATATTCAGAACCTTTGACAAGATCTCGGGTGAGATTGACGCTGCTGTATATGCCATGGGAATGATACCCCGGTCCTCCCGCGTCCTTGTGAAGGAAATGTTAGCGATGGCAAAGTTTAAGCCAAGCAAACCCATTTACTACGCTCTCAGCAATGCTGTGAGAAGGTGAGGGACAGCTGTAGTAATGTATTCCATTTAAAACTTTAGATTAAGGTAAAAATAAATCGTCAACTTACATATGAGTTGAATTTTACCAATTGGTAGGATTTCTATGGTTTAAACAGTTTAGGATTGGCCAAGATCTTGGGTTTCATATCAAGGGAATGCATGCACAATGTTATTATTCCAAAACTTTGATTGGTAAGGTTTACCTTGAATGTAGTATCTGCCAAATGCATAAATATAGTACCCTTGAATTTGCAACCATGTGAAAAGACATTTTCAGACAAATCTCAGTTTTGTCTCACTGATCGTCGTCCATGTTTTATGCAAGTGAACAACATCTTTATTCTGTGTGTGACTCAAGGCTCTTTGAGACGGATGGAGTCACCAGTGAGATCCAGGCAGTGGCTGATTATGCCCTTGAACAGATTGGTGATTGCACAGGTGACCAGGAACACGTCTTTCTTTCTTTAAAGGTATGTTCACACAATTTCCTACATGCTAATAAATTCAACTTCAGACTCTACAACTAAAGCCCTATTCGGATGGTAATTGTTTCTCATTGGGATTTAAGGTATTTTCAACATTTACAGGGGTTAGTCTGTTATTTTATTGCCGATTCCAGAATCTCTGTGTTTTTCTACCACTATCTGCATAAAAATTCCCGGCTAAATTCCCGTCTATTTTTTGGTGGAGGTCATGTTGGTAATTTAATTGCCATCAAATCCATAAGAAGGGATCAATCAAAAAGTCATTTTTTAAATTCTTTTCGACCACTGCCAAACAATGTACGGTAACTGGTTTGTTTCACAGTAATGTGTGCATGCATTTTAAGTAAAAAGTTTGTAAATGATACTTGATTGACCAAATCTTACCATACAATGAATTTGACACGCCAAAATGGACGTTAGGCTCTAAGTCTCGAATGCTTGAGCAAATTGGGACGAAACTTGGTACATGTCATCATAATCATGGCTCGACGGTACTTTCACATTTGTGGCACTGCACTGCCTACTGCTCAAGAGAAATGAAGAATTTAGTTTTTGCTTATAAATGCTGAATGATTTGGCCAAACATCACGAGATTGGTCTCGTTAGATTACCGTAAAAGTCTATTACAGGTCATTGGCAACATGGTGGCTGCACTGGGAGCTGCGCGTCCTGCTTTGCAGTCTTCTGTTATTCAGTGCATCAACCAGCCGGCTGCCTCCCCTGCTGTCCAACAGGCCGCGGTCCAGGTCTTCAGACAGACTCCTGTACCTCAAGAGGTGAGCTGATAAACAAACCCACAACTCTTGCTGAGTTTGAAGTCAGTATAAAATAAGCCGCACAATATTGGAAAATACTGACATTGCGATATTTTGTGATGTATATTATGATATATTTTGAAGAAAATACAGGATAGACCGGTTTTAGAGGGAAGCACTATGTTCATTTACAAGCGTGCAGCTCACAGCGTCTCAGAACAGCTTGATTAACAGTAATTAGCTATGTTTCCATCCAAAGTTGTGGATTTAACTTATACTGCCAATGTGTGATAGAAAACAAAATCGTCACTTCCTGGGAAATTGCTGCAAAATATCTGTAATAAAAATGCTGCAATTGGGTAAGAAACTTATGACTCTTTATTTCCGTACATCATAAATGACTTGGTGATATTAAGTTATCTTGCGTTCGGATTCCTGTTGTTTTCTGAACGCAATCATGTGAGATGCTTCAAGGAGGGAATTAAACCAAATTATTCTGATGACAGACTTTGGCTTAGGCATTTCAGATCAAACCAACATCTGAGATGCTGTGATGTGATTGGTCCGGTGGTTAGTCCAGTTATCCAATCACATCCTCTGTTGAGCCAAGTCGAGTTTTTTTGTTGTGCATAGAGGAATTTATTCTGTAAGTGTTTATGCGTATGTCTTCTTATTGGATAAAAAAATATCCACCTCAATAAGTGCATACTTTTTTTATGAAAATTTTTAGAATTTATATGCATCTTGGCGTTTCCATCTAGTAATATCCCAAAAATAGATGGGTAGAAACAGCTAATGAGACTCATTTCATGGGTTTTACAGGGCCGAGAGGTGCTCATGCATGCTGTTCTGGACAGAGCCGCGTCCGTACAGAAGCGTGTAGCTGCGTATCTCATCTTGATGAAGAACCCCACACCTGCTGAACTCGCTCAACTGGCAGCGGCTCTCCTTGTTGAGGAAAATCCTCAGGTCAAGAGCTTCATCACCTCTCATATCAGCAACATCTTGAGCTCTACCGCACCAGAGACAATGGAGTAAGTAAAAAAATTATAGGAAGAATAAGAACCTAATCTAATTTTCAGAAGAAAAGGTAATCTTGTATTGTTTACTCCCTAGCTTGAGACTGAAGATTCGAGAGGCCTTTCAAGGCAATGAAATTGAAATGCTCATGGAACCAAACGAACTCTCTCGGTACTTCAGACTTGGATCTTTAGAGGGAAACATGATCTTTGAATCTCCTAAAGAACTTCCAAGGGAGGTCATGCTGGAGATGACCTTGAATGCTTTTGGGTTTGATTTGGACTTGATTGAGGTACAGAGTTCAATAAAACTCCAACATTTCCTTGATTATGGCCCTATGAAATATTTTTTTTTGCCAAATTCTGTTTGCCATAATCAACCAGCCCTAATGTCTTAGATTCTTGCTTTCAGATTGGCATGGAGGGAAAGGGCTTTGAGCCCATTGTGGAGGCTATCTTTGGTGACAATGGATTCTTCCCAGATACTATCATGAAGACCACCTTATATGCCACCGACAAGATGCCCGTCGAACTCAATGAGGTCTTGGACAACATGCTGCCATTCATGGGAAACGATAGGAAGAAGAGACGGGTATTAAATGTAGTGAAAGTTGCAAATGGATGTATTTCTTCACAGCTGGATTCCAATCTCAATCTCTTCTGTGTGCTGTAGGCTTCTCAAAACATAGTCAATGAAATCAGTCATAATGTCAACAAGCTTATCGAGGACTTAAAGGCCCAGGATGCTCCTGAAGCAATGGTGTACCTCAAGCTTCTGGGAGCTGAACTTGGGTATCTTGATACAAAAGATGGCAAGATGATTCACAATCTCCTTAAGATGATCCCCTCTGACGTGAGTACAGTTTTACCAACCACAGCTGTCACCACATGGATTCTGTCCTCAGAATTAGTAATGCAAACAATGCAGTTGTTATATCAACTTTTTAATAACACATTTATGTTTCTACTCCAATTTGTTGTTGAAATATAAGCAAACGGTGGCTGTACTAAAACTTGTTTTCGTGACAGATTTATTCAAACATACGTTACATAATGAAGACAACAGGATAAGTAAAAATATAATGAATATGTAATATAGTGCAAATATTTATCAAAAGGAATTTTTCTAGCTGACTATCAAGTTTATGGTAATTAAATGGCTTTTCTGAGGTAAATGTAACTACGTGACATTGTTCTCAAACTGTTTTATTGATGTCTTTCTGTGGTTGAAACACTGATTACATGAGACATGATTGATTTCAGTAAGTTTTTCTGTTCTTTCTGATTTTCACTGATGTTTATTTGCTAGTAACTAGTAGAAAAGAGGCAGTTCAGTGATCTGTCACCACACAAATCCACATTTATTGTTTGAATTTTGTGATGAAATTGACAAAATTTAAAAAAGCTGAGACTTTGTTTCTAAACAAAAGTATCAAAGCCCAAAGATTATTTTGTTTATTGGTTGGGAGGCTCTACAAAAAATACGTAGTAAAGTTTTCTTCATGCCTCAACAGAGAAAAGCATTGACCAAAAGATTGATCTTGAGATTTAAAGTGAAGTCAATTATTTTATCCTTTACAACTCATCTTTGATAATCAAAATTATATATTTAAAAAATAAAATCCCGTGAAAATAATATCTTTGTGCCTTAAAAATAGCTTCAATGTAACTCAACACCCTTGTGCCATTTAGTATGGAATCATGAATATGCAGATTAGTCCCCACCTCCACACACTCACATTAAAAATTTGATGAAAAAATTATCAGTATAGATTAAAAATGAGAAATCGACATTGTTAATCCAGCACTAGCGTCCACACAGCTGACATGTTTACCCGTTGTAGTTTATCCACGTTGTGGAACAAAACAGACGCTGAACACGCCATTAGAGAAACGTTAATTAAACGTCACTGTTGGAGTCAATGATTTCTATACTCCAAAACCCTTTGCCCAAAACAACAATTTTCAGTCACCGAAATTTCTTTGCATTACTAATCAGCATTATATTTTTGAAATAGTTCCTCAAAAGACTGCTCTCAAGTGTTGACAACGAGCTTTTCCTTCACTACATCTTCATGGATAATGAGTTTTATCTGCCCACCGGAGCTGGCTTTCCACTGAGAGTGGCTCTGTCTGGTACCTTTACTCCTGGAGTCAAAGGAGGATTGACCTTTAATCCAGGCAGGGTGAGTCCAACACACTTCAGTCGTGCACGTGTTATTGTCAACAACAGATTATCTTGCATTTCTACTATTATGCTCTAAGATGTGTTCATGTTTTTGAAAACTGCATTTATTTGATCAAAAATATAGTAAAATTGTGAAATATTATTAAAAGTTTAAATAGCTGTTGTCTATGTAAATATATTGTACAATGTAATTTATACCTGTGATTAAAGCTGAATTTTCAGCATCATTACTCCAGTCTTCAGTGTCACATGATCCTTCAGAAATCACTATAATATGATGATTTGATGCTCAAGCAACATTTATGATTTCATCAATTTTGAAAAGCATTTATTTGAAATAGAATCTTTTGTAACATTATAAAGTTTCTTTTAATGTCACTTTTGAGCAGTTTAATGCCTATTTGTATAAAAGTATAGTTTTATTTTCACTTTTTAAAATCTTACTTTTGAAAATGTTTAAATGGTAGTTTTTTACGGTTTCCACAAAAATATGACTGAACACTGATGATAATCAGAAATATTACTTGAGCATCAAATCATCATATTAGAATTTTTTCTGAAGGATTATATGACACTAAAGACTGCAGTAATGATGCTGAAAATGTAGCTTTGATCACAGGAATAAAATATAGCTGCAAGCAGCGATTTTTCTCAGAAGTGGCTGTAGCGCAATGCAGAGCAGAAAAAAAACTGCTGAAATTGAACATGCATGGAAAAACAGCTGGTTCAGAAGTACAGGTGAAAATGAACTCAAAATTAACAGAACATATAAGTATGAACAAAACACTTATTTTTAATCCAAGAGGAAGAAAGAATAGTACAACCCTTACTCAGATAATAAAGGAATTGAAATGACGCAACATTACACACAATTATAATTATAAAGTTTGAGCCTTTAATCTCTGGGTCAGGGTCAACTCAATTGAGAATTAACTCAAAATATATGTATATATAAATGCACCACATGTTATATTTTATGAGTTCCTTCTCAGATAGACAACATGTCTGAAACAGAAGCAACTTTTGCACCACTTCTGGCCACAGTACGGCATGTGCCGCACAGGATTCAAACCCACGACCTGAGAGGTTCGGGGCTCATGGCACGGGGTTTAGCAACTTGCGCTACTCAGTTGATGCTGACTCGCCGAACTGCAGAGGAGAGCCTTGAGAGGTGTGAGACTGAGGACACAACAGCATTACTTAGCATGTTAACCAGATTAGCATGCTAAGCTAGTTTAATGCTAATGTAACTTTAACAGGTTAACCTGATAGCTGAAGAGCCACATTAGAAAGAATGGCATCTGGTTAGCATGCTAACCAATTAGCAAGGTCAACTTTGAAGACGAATATCTTGGGAACGGTGGTGAATATAAAAAATCCGTTCTGTTCTGTGCGGCTTGGTCCAAAGATCATCTGAGCCAATTTTTTACAAAATTGAGCAAAATTTGTCAACAGTTTTTAATTTGCTTCATTTGTTGGAAAATCGGAATCGGCAAAAACCAAGGCACATAATGGCATAAATCAAATTTTAAACAATGTTTTCAAAAGTTACAAGCATTTTTGCAACAAAAAAAAAAATCTGTATCTCTGGAACACAAGGTGACACTGTGTTCAAACTTCTCGGGTACCTTCAGGGCATACCCTTGATAAAGCGTACCAAAGATCATCTGAACCAATTATTATTATTATTATTATTTATAATTTATTTATAAACTTTTTCAAAGCATTAACAGAAAGCTTCATACAATTAAGGTTAGAACTTTCCCCCCATTATAACCCTTTCCGCCGAAAGGGGATACATTACATACAAGATAAGACAACAGTAGTAATAGTAATCACAATTAAATTCAATTGAAAAAAAAAAACATATATACATATATAGCCAATAATAAAAATTTCGGACATATTCGTGGTCCGTAAACAATTATAAAACAAAAAACACAATTGGTGGTCATATTTAACATTGATCAATAAGTGGGAGAGTCTTCATCTTGTCAAAATATGTAAAAACCAATTCTTCTACAAATTTTCGACAGATCCTTTCATTAAATATTTAATTTTCTCTAATTTTAAGTATGTTACTAGATCACATAACCACATTTAGGCTTGAGGCGGGTTTGTTGACTTCCACTCCAATAATATTCTCCTTCTCACTAATAAGGTGGCAAAAGCAATAACATTTTTTACTTTATTTGTCAATCCATGTTCTGGTACTCCAAAAATAGCAACTTCAACACTGGGTTTTATATCCAAGCTAAAGGCCTCATTTAATGTTCTAAATATGAATGTCCAATAGTCACTCAGCTTTTGACAAGCCCAAAACATAAGAAAAATGTCTACCTTGTCACCTTTGCATCAATCACACAAGTCATCAACATTTTGGTAAATTTTTGAAAGTCTGCATTTTGTGTAATAGGCACGATGGAGGTCTTTAAGTTGTATAAGGCTGAGGCGTGCGCAAGAGGTTGATCCATTTACTCTATTAAAAGCCTCATCACAAATTTCATCAGGTATTTCACTTCCTATGTCCTTTACCCACTTACCTCTTATTCTGTCAATTAAAACATCATTTGAGGACATAACCATCTTATTTATTGCTGCAATTTGACCTTTAAGAAAAGTAGGAGACAGTAGAATTTTATCCAATAGTGAAGTAGGTGGCAAGTCAGGAAAAGTAGATTTGAAAGTAACGTTAGGTTGGACTGTGACAATTGGAATTTCTCTGAGAGGTCATTAAAACTGGCAAAGGTGTTGTTTATGTAAAAATCACTACACCCGGCCAAGCCTACCCTCTGCCATTGTGCATATGTGAGATCTATTTTACCAGCAGGAAACAAATGTTTTTTACGGAGAGGGCTTAGCTTAGAAGAGTTGCTGAGTTTATGCCTTTGTCTAAACTGTGACCATATTTTAAGCGTAGAACGTACTACTGGGCTTGAAGAGTATTTAGAGGGAGAGAATGGTAGCTTCATTGTTATTAGAGCAGAAAGCAATGTAGAAATACAAGTATTTGCCTCCACCTTACACCAGAAAGCAATGTAGAAATACAAGTATTTGCCTCCACCTTACACCAATCAACATCAGGGGAAGTATTCCAACAAATCATTTTTTGAAGATTTGCAGCCCAGTAGTAGCCCATAAGATTAGGAAGAGCTAAGCCTCCCTGGGGCCTTTGCCTTTCGAGGAGCTCCTTACGAATTCTAGGGTTCCTTCCCCCCCACAAGAATGATAGTATGGGTTTATTTACAAAAAAGAAAAAAAATGTTTTTGGGATAAAAACTGGAAGGGACTAAAATAAGTATTAGAATCTAGGTAAGATATTCAAATTTACTCTGCCTGCTAGATACAAATGTAATGCATCCCATCTCTGAAGATCACATCTGAACCAATTTTCGTAAGAATTGATCAAAATTTAAAGGAGTAGTTAAAAAAACAGAATACTGTACTTTTCAAAATGGCCACTACTGTAATGGGCAGAGTCTTAATGTAAGATATTGAATGTGATCTGCATAATGAGAGAAATCCGGTGTACTAAGTTTCATTTTTCTAGAACAAAAGGTTCAAAAGTTATAACCATTTCAAAACTGGTGGTGGCGCTATAGAGTTGGTCCTAAAGACTCGTAAATTGGTCCAATAACTATTCTTTACCATCCCTACAAGTGTTGCCAAACTCCATAATTTTACTATGTTCCGTTAGTTGGGCTGCCATAGACTCCCATTCGGGAGGAATAAGAAAAAGAAAAACTATAGGCGCTTGGCCCCTTATTAAAGTTTACTATAGTATATTCACATAGAAAACAGCTGTTTTACATTGTAATAATATTTTACTTTTTTTTTTAATTCAAATAAATACTAAAACAATCTTAATCCAAACTTTTGACTGGTAGTATACTAATATGAATTGACTACTACACAGAAGGAATTAGCTTTGACCCTGTCTGCTGGCATTGAGTTTGTGACTGAGATTGGGACTCACTTCCCCGACTATGTTCACTCTGGTCTGGAGATGCACACGAACATCTATCATGAGAGCAGTGTTAGAGCGAAGCTCTCTGTGACTGACAGCAAGCTCAGGCTCTCCATTCCAGCTCCTCGTGGGCCAATTGAGCTCATCAGCGTCACGTAAGTGAAACTGGATTATCAATGCATAAAGGATTTAAAAGCCCTTCACAGAGGAGTAGGGCTCTGCAATAATGGTTAAACTGATAATCATGATTATTCTCATTTGAATTTTTTACAGTTCATTAGAATTAATATACTTTCATTTGACCAAGAGAGTCAAGTTGATTATGATGTCAAAATTGTGAGATGTAAACGCAATTGCAAGAAACTCACAATTGCAGGAAAAGAATTGTGATACTACGAAAAGTCCTTACCTTTATACATTTTATTCCTTAGCAGAAATAAATGGTTGAAAAAAACAAGTCTGCACCCTGCAACAAAATACTGAGCTATACAGAAGCATAGGGGCCCAGGTTAACAACTATAGCTTGACGAGTACAGTAAAGTGGCTAGGGCCTAAACTTGGCTTGTTCAGTTCAAGTCAAACACCCCAGTCAGAATGAACAACCATGCTAAAGGAACATTAACTATTTTAATAGTGTGGCCCAATACATAAAACTGAGAACAGTCATGAAAGATTCAACTCCAGTTGAAAATCAATACCAGAGAGACTGTTGGGTTTCATGAAATTTATTAAATTAAATTCACATGACCAGTTTAACTTCTCCACTAGACACCACAGTTTGCCCACTAGAGACAGTTTTGATGGGAGTTTCCCTTCCTGTAGAAGTGGTAGAAGCATTAGCATTTAAATAAGAAATTCACAGTTCCTGAAGTCGGAATACAGCAAGCACTCACTTTTCCGACTGCAGCCTTGCTCACAGGAGCCAGAGGAGGGATGGCACACCGCTGTACTACAGTGGATGAAGATCTAACACAGGGGCAAAGGGTTAAGCCATAGAATTCACTGTAAAAAGCACTAACATTAAGGGTTGAAGTAAGGCTGCAGAGCATACGGTTTCCTGCAGAGGAGCCAGTGATGCTGGATCTACAAATGTGAACATCTTCACAACAAAGCGCTTGTAGTGGGTCGGGAACTGAAGACCAGATGATCCAGACACTGGAACCAATGTGGTCAGGTAACGATCATCCTGGTAAGGGCATCTGAAAGGCAAAGAGGCAGTCAGAAATGCCTTACAGCACACTAGATGGATAAAGACTGGCCTTACTCACCCATCAACCAGAAGATCCCATTGGGGTAGACTGAGTGGACTGGGGGTTGATGTGGCCCAGCAATGTCCCAGCATCAGGACAATGTTGGGGTCGGTCCTCTCCAAAATGTGCACCTCAACATACACAGGCTCCCGCAGGACTTTTGTAACTGGATAATCAGCATCACGGTAGTAGGACGTGTATGCCTCGTCCCCTGAGGAAGAACGCAGTGTTTAACTAGAAACTGGAGTTTTAGAAAGGCTTTAGGCATATTCGGGGCAAACACTTACCTTCTGCACAGCCTTTGGTAACACATTGACCATTTGCCAGTCTAAGCGCCACCCTGAGGGGTCCAGGAGCAGCTACTGGTGGAGGTGGAGGAACGGTGTTGACCTCCACAACCAGAGCTTCCACAGATGTACCAGAGTACCTACACTGGAAGAGAAGCCTGGACAACAAACATTGAGCTTGTAGCATTTGTCAATGATTCACATTTATGATAAAGCATACATCACTTACTCAAAATGGCTGTCCCTTGTGATGGAACCAAGTGGTCCGATACCCACTTCATATGAGGAGGTCATTCTGTTTTCATACACCACATATCCACTGTCCTCCTGCAAATAGTAACACTGTTGGCATCCAATCCATTCTAAGCCATGCAGAATAAAACCACAAGCAGCTACTCGCCATCATGCTTGTGCCACACGCAGTGACAGGGAACTGGTATATAGTAAAGAAAGGTGTGGATCCCACAGGACTGCAAGCTGGATCATTTCCACCCAGGAGACGGACTGAATCCAGGCTCAATCGAGGCAGCGTAACATCTCTAGCCACCACTACCACAAACTGCCCATCTCTTATACACTGGACAGTCACTGGAAAGTTACAAGAGCAGGTTATTGCTGAGGATCAGTTTAACATGAATGCCTCTACATTGTCTACACGCTTACCTGCCTTCCCATAATAACACTGCTGGCCATTAAAGCAGCAGTTGATAGCAGCACACTCAGCACCACTGATACCAGGTGGTCCACATTGGATCTGCTCATAATCAGCTACAGTACATTTGTCAAGGGGCTCTGCCTGTGCCACTGGCTGCTTAAGTTGAAATTGCTGACTAGCTTGCGGTTGAACCTGCTGAGGAAACTGTTGACTAGCTTGTTGTTGAACTGACTGTTGAAACTGTTGACTTGCTTGTTGAACTGACGGTTGAAACTGCTGAGGAAACTGTTGACTAGCTTGCTGTTGAACTGGCTTTTGTACCAGCTGAGGAAACTGTTGGCTAGCTTGCTGTTGAACTGACGGTTGAAACTGCTGAGGAAACTGTTGACTAGCTTGCTGTTGAACTGGCTTTTGTACCAGCTGAGGAAACTGTTGGCTAGCTTGCTGTTGAACTGGCTTTTGTACCAGCTGAGGAAACTGTTGGCTAGCTTGCTGTTGAACTGGCTTTTGAACCTGCTGATGAACCACTGACTAGCTTGCTGTTGAACCGGCTGAGGAAACTGTTGACTAGCTTGCTGTTGAACTGGCTTTTGTACCAGCTGAGGAAACTGTTGGCTAGCTTGCTGTTGAACTGGCTTTTGAACCTGCTGAGGAAACCACTGACTAGCTTGCTGTTGAACCGGCTGAGGAAACTGTTGACTAGCTTGCTGTTGAACTGGCTTTTGAAACCACTGGTCAGTTTGCTGGAACGTCAGAGCTTGAGGACTCTGGGGCAGATCACTCCACTTCGGAAGAGCATGACAGAAAGCACAAAACCAAACACAATGTACCAGAGACTGAACAGCACACCAACTTCTTGCCATTGTTCAACAGCTAGTCACACTGCTGAAATGCTGCCCTTTGGTCTTTTTGTACTCTACAGACTTTGGCTAATTAATGATAATCACTCCCTCTTCATTAACAGTCATGATTATCCAGACTTGTATGAGTGGGAGTTTATGCAAATGGGGCTTTTCATTTGTTCTTAAGATTCAATTTTCCTTTTTTTCCCACCCATTTTGAACATATATTGAATGCACATATTGAGCTGAATTCAGAATAGTTTACTAGTCCTATTTCTGCCGTTCCGAATTCAGCCTTTGTTTTATGCTTCATTATGTGAATATAATAGTGGATGTTTTGGCTATTCTGTATTGTTTTTTTTTAAAACACATCTTGGATTTCTCATGGCAACAGACGTGTATTCAGACTGACTCAAGTGTTTGATATGCAGGATTATGTTGCAATGATATGGAAGCCTTTATCAGCAATAGCTGGTTTATTCCAAAATTTTTAATCATTATAAAGAGAAAGTTATATAATAAAGGCTTTTAATATCCTGCACACACTGCAAGATCATTCAGTATAGCTCAATATTTTATGTAGCAGGCTGCAGACTAGACCTGAAATTGAGGCAATAATTTACCTCAAATTAATTTAAACATGCACATTTATTGTAATTTGAGTCTTGTCAGAAAAGAACAGGATCCGTTAAAGTCTCTCTTCACCAAAACATTCAAAATTATTTTGCCTGCGGTCATCACCGTTGTCTCTGGTGGGTAAGAAATGGTCATACAAATAAAACTTGGTTTCACTACCAAAGCATTCATTCTCTAAACTATGCTTGAATTAAATTATTAGAGTTCTCTTCATGAACTCATAAGGGCTGATCTTGTATGGCCACATATGCAATGCTCTCAGTTAACAACCAATGTGGGTTTCACCAGATTAGGAAAGTACCAGTCTACTGTTAAATAAACACTACTGGGACCACCCAGAAAAAGGTCCTGTCCTTCATCGCAAGTTATGTGTAATGCAGTTTGATATTAATTTTGTTCCAGACACTTTCCATGATCAAATGTCACTACAAAAATGGGCAACACGTTACTTTAGACTTCAAAAGAACTTGGGCATGCTTGAGTATCAATACATGTAGTTATGTTAGTCCAGCGATTAAGTCAAGGTAAAGACCCAAAAGAATTGCGTAATTTTCAAACCCAAGCGTTTTTTCCCCCAATGCTTTCCAATCGTTTTTTCCCCCAACCCAACTCTTTCTGTTTTTTTTTTTTTACCCAAAACAAAAGAGTTTAAGGATTTAAACTCTTGACATCTGGTATCCGCAAGCAGGAAAGCTTGTGGAATGTGGAGGCTTGTTACTAATGCAATATAATGGAAATAATTATTTTTTAGGATGAATAAACAGCAGGCCAATGTCACTGCGTTTATGCTTAATTAATAGACAAGTAAAAATTGTGATCACAATGAAAATATGATTAATCGTACAGCCCTAGAAACAAGTCAAATTATTTTACATACATTAAATGCTGTTATTTTCCCCCATCTATAGCAATTCTCTGGTGTCTGTTGTTGGTGCCAAGGCTAAGCCCATTCCTGCCAAGGGCGAGTATATTAATATGAATAAATGCACTGCTTTTTTCCCTGGACTGAAGTACTGTACAGTCCTGAAGTATCCTGATGCAATGTCAAACGATGCTGCCCCTTACTTTCCTCTCACTGGTGACAGCAAGTAAGTGAAAATCATCTATATACTGATATCGAAATATTCCTTTTTCTCAAACATTTCATCCACACTATGTATGTGTTTAGATTTGCTGTTGAGCTCGATCCATCTGAAAAGGTCACAGAGTATATTGCCACCATCAGCTACGCATACGAGGATGAGGCAGACAAAGTCACGTTTAGCCTGATGGCTGAAGGTTGGAGACGGCTTAACAAAATACCTAACTGGAAAAAAAGAGAAAACACCAATGTTTAAAATAACCATCATTTGTCTTTTGCTTACTAACAGGAACATCCCATGAGGCCAGAAATGTAATGATATTAAACAGACAGCAGTACAGCATCTCTGCAGAGTTGCTTATCAAATCTCTTCAGCTTGATTCTAAAGTTTCTGCAAAACTGAAGCATGGTGAGAAGTTGACTTTGGAAATTGAGAGTGACTTAAAACTCCCAGAGACGACTTCTGTTCAAACACTCATCCTGAAATATGGTACATGTCCAGTAAAAAAGGCCTGTCGCGATTATTGAGGAATTGTCTGATTGTGGTAATATGGTCAAATTTAGATATGCGAAATAATTGTGCAGTTTAAATTTCAAATTTCAGTTTGCCATTCAAATAAGGAAATGTACGACCATGACAGTATAATTCTAGTGAATTATCTCTCTCAAAATATCTATTCTCAGAGAATGAAAAGATTGAGGCTGAATTGAAGTCTGATGTCAGATCTGAGATTCAAAGAATCATTCCCAACATCAATGCTACAGTCAAAAGCCTTCTTGATCGCCAGATTGGCCTGAATGAGTTGAAGGTCCGCGATGTTCTGGCAAAGGCAGTTGCGGTAAGAACTTCCCTCAATTTTTTTTCATCAGCATTTGAAAACACCCAAATAAATAAATACTTATTAAACTTAAAGTGATTGTTCACCTTAAAATGGACTAAAATTAAGTCATTTACTCACCCTGATGTTGTTCTGTTAATGGAGTATACCCTTCTTTCTTTTTCGGACCACAAAAGGAGAACATTTTATGTTTTAAAAATGAAGTGCTTGCTCTTGTCCAAATTATGGCAGTGAATAGCGACCAGCATCAAGCTTTTTAAAAAAAGATGCAAAAGCATCACAGAATGATCCCTTGTGACACGTCACATACTCCAAGTGTTCTGGGGGTTTACGATAGGGTTTGGTGAAAAACAAACCGAAATTTTATGTTTGATTTAACAAAAATCCTGACCTTGGCCGCTGGTCTTCTGTGCTCGACTGCATTCATGAGACTCTTATTAGCGAAGCGGTTCACTCCGACTCACCCAGAGAAACACATGTTGTGAGAAATCAAAATGAATTAAAACCCATTATGAAATACAACACCTATTAATCACAAAAAGTATCCAAGAACTTTCTTTACTGAATCAAATATACCCTCAATTGGAACTCAGTTTGTCTGATGATAGATGTGAACAAGATAATTTTTTGTTACGACAAACACAAAAAAGTAGTCTACATGGATTGTATTTCATGTCGCTTGATTTCTTACAACCTGTGTGTCGGAGTGAACTGCGTCGCTAATAAGAGTCTCATGAACGCATGCAGTTGAGCACAGAAGATAAGCGGCCAAGGTAAGGATTTTCGCTAAATAATACATTAAATTACGGTTTCTTTTCCACCAAGCTCTATCGTAAAACCCCAGAACACTTGGAATATATGACATGTGATGCATCGGATCATTCTTTGATACTTTTGTGTCTTTCTATGAAAGTTTTCTATTGTCTGCCATTATATGGACAAGCGCGAGCAGGACTTTTTTTATTCTTTTTTTTGTGGTCTAAAAAAGAAAGAACGGCATACTGCATTAGAACAACAGCAGGGTGAGTATATTATGACTTAATTTTCATTTAAAATATTCTTTTTTTTTTTTTTTTTTACACATGTGCAGAATTTGGGAGTTCACACCGTGCCTGTGATCACTCTTCCTGAAAGATTGTTCCTGAATGCGTGAGTTAATGTCACCATATTCACCAGTATTTCAATTCAATTCACAGTTACCAGTTAAAATTAACACATGCTTTTTAAACAGAGAGGCTGCTGTTAAATATCACTTTGGCCAGCATTACTATACCATCACTCTTCCCTTGCCCTTGGGTGGAAAATCCACTAAGGATCTGAACTTTCCCACAACCCTCTCCACACCAAACCTGATTGTACCTCATCTCGGTCTGGAATTTGTATCTGCTAGCGTTAACCTTCCAGAGTTCTTCATTCCTGGGAGTGTGTCGCTGTCTGTGCCGACTCTCGGATTGGTAGAGTTGTCCGGAAAACTAAACAGCAACTTCTACAACTTAGAAGCAGCTGTGTCTGCAGCCAGAGATCCTGCTGAAAGTTATTCTGCTAAGTTTGAAGTCACCGGCACAAGTCCTGTTGACCTCCTCTCCATAAAGGTTGAAGGTAAACCTATAATTGAAGTACCACATGCACTGTATGCATGCACTTGTTTTGGATGGTTGCTTATTGATTGATTTATTTCACAGGATCTGCTCTAGTTGAGACCAAACCTGGCGATTCTCTCAAGGCTAACGTAAAGGCTGTGCTCCGCCACAAGATTATCAATGCCACGATTGGTGTTGAGGGGGAAGTGGAATTTGCTGAAAAACTCAGTGTGAAATCCAAAAGCAAGCTTGAAGTAATTAGCCGTGTTGGAGTGCAAATTTCGCTGGAGCACAATGGACAGTTTGGCGTTGATGCCGAGGAGATCTCTGGAGATGGAAACCTGGAAGGATTCTTCAAGGCTGGTTCAGTCCATGGTTCAGGAAACCTTTTGCAATCAGTCTCAGTCCTCCCTTTCAGACAAGAGGCAAAGATGAATTCTTCACTGAAAATAGATTCAAAACTTCTTCAGGCTCAGAACTCCTTTGCTGTAGCCTTTGCCAATGGAGAGCTGATAATTCTGTCCAACAACACAGCATTTGACAACCTTCTAACATTGCTAAACATTGCTAAAATAACCTTCAAGGAATCCCAGCTTGATCTAAATTCTCATACAAAAGCACAGGTTCTTGGCCTGAAGATCCAAAACATGGTTGAGACCAGAGCTGGTGTTGAAGCAGTTAGCATTAAGATAGAGACCTCAACTTACAGCATTGAAGAACGTATCCATTCCCTGGTCACAGGAGCACTGGACATCAGTGGTCTAGCTATTCACAGTGACGCCTCTTTTAAACTCACAGGACACCAAGCTGTCCACAAAGCCATTTTGAAACTCAATAAAGATGGCCTGAGAACCAATGGCACAACCTCACTGCAAAGCCTCCTGAGTCTCCAGGAGCTTAAGCACACCTTCGAGATCACCTACAAAAACAAAACTGCCACTGCTCAGTGCAAAACCATTGGAGAAATCGTGGGAAGTCGCATTAACCACAACACTGAACTAGAGATTGCTGGACTTTCCTGTAAAATCAAAAATCATATACGTTTCAACTCAAAATCATTTGATTTTGACACCAACACTGATGGTACAACTATTCCATTCCGATTCAATTTTGATGCCAGTGTTAATGGTAAGGATGACACATACTTCTTGCATGGAGATGCAAGTCATGATTTTATTGCAAAAGTCTTTCTACAAGCAGAACCACAATCCATAGCTCACTCTCATGAATGCAAGATCTCAACCCACCTTAACCTAGACTACGTCATCAATGTCAACATTAAATCACAATTTGAAAGCATGTCTGACACATTGCTTATCCCCTCTGAACAAAGGATTAAAGTGAAAATTAAGGCTGAAGTGAACGACTATGCCATTGAACAGAAAATCAGCGCTTACAACAGTCCAGGCCGGCTTGGGCTGGAAGGGTCTGGAAAAGTGCACACCAATCTGTTCAACACTGTCAGCACTTCTTATCAGGACTTTGCAGTCTCTGGCTTCCTAAAGTATGACAAAAGCACCGATACACAATCAATTAGCTTGCCTTTCATTGAAAGTCTTTCTCAAGTCCCTGACAACATCAGAATAACACTCGTGAGCATGGGCGAGACCCTGAGGAAATACATCAACCGAGAGGGGATTGCTTCCAAAATTCAGGACATACCTCATCATGTAAGTGACTTTGTGTCCAATTTGAACTTTGAGAGAAGAGCTGTGCAGCTGAAACATGCCTTGAAAACTCTATACCAAGAGAATACATTAAAGCTGAAATGTCTGATCAGTGCATTGGACAAATTAGCGAGTGATATGTTCAACCGTTTCAGTGAGGCTTTGGATATTTTGGGCGAATTGATTGTAATGGGTATGCATATTGACAAAGTTGTTGAAACCCTACCAAAACACATCAAGGTTTTGATATTTTCCATCATTGAGGATGTACAAAACATTCTTAGCTTGATCAAGACCCAAGGTTACACAAAGCTGAATGAAATCTTCCATCCTGCCAGTGCTGTGAACAAGCTTGACAGTCAGATTCCTGCAATTTCGACATCTCTTCTAGTGCCATCTTTTGGAAAACTGTATGGTGAATTCATAATCAGCAGCGCTCTCTACAACGCCAGAACCTCTGCAGAGTTCAAGAACGGCTCAAAGAGATACCCTTTTTTCACAGCTTGCTTTAACTCTAAAGGAACCTCTGCAAACCTCAACATTCTGAGTTACGATCTAGAATCTACAGCACAGATATCGATCCCCGAGACGAGTCCTGTAATGGTGTCTGAAACTTTCAAGTTAACACACATTGAATTGACTTTAGACCAACATGCATGGTTGACTCTGAATGGATCTGCCTCTAACAATACTTTCTTTCTTGAAACTTCATACAAGAACCAGGTGAACATCCCCTCGCACTCACTGTCTGGTGAAGTCATGCTGATTCAGAAGGCTATAGCTTGCCAGGATGATGCTGCATTCACACTGACAGTTAAAAATGAAGGAACTGGCAGATTTGCCCTTCAAGACTTCTCTGAGGAAGGTACCCATGAGAGTGACCTGCATTTGAACATGGGCCTTGGCGCCGCCAAGCTGTCTTTTACTGGCCACACTGATAGTGATGCTTTGCAGATCAAGATGAAGATGAAAGTGAATGCTGATGCTGTTGCTCTAAGCCACCTTGAATTCAATGCTAGTGTTGATACTGAGTCTCCGTTTATCAAGAACAGTTTTCTGGTTGCTTCTGGGAAGGCTCGCTTGGGCGATATGATGGTGGAAATCAAGGCATCCCATGTCACATCGGTTGTCGGAGCTGTCAGTGGTGTCCTCTCTAATGCCGCCAACATCATAACTTGTCCTAGTAAGGTTGCTATTGACTTTCAGAACAGGGGTATTGCTAAGATCAACCTCTTCGAGTGTTTTTCAGCCGATGTTGATGTCCAGAAAGACTACGCTGTTACCTTCAACTCTGACATGCAAGAAATCAGCAGTGTGGTAGTCGCCTACTTAAACAATTACAAGTACAGCCATAACTTCACAGCCAGCAATAACAAAGCTGAGATGGGTATTTACGCTGTTGTGAATAGTTTGGCCAGCTTTGGGTACTTAAATGCTGCAGAAATGTTTGTGCCAGCCATTTTCAAGATTCCATCAATCAGAGAGCGGAACTTGAATGATAATACTGGCCTATGGCGTGACTTTACCACAAACAACCAGCCTGTTGATCTAAGAGCCAAACTTGTCTACCAGAAGAGTTGGTTTGCTCCTATTATTGATTTGGGTCTGATTGTTCCTTCATTGGGTAACCTGGTCTCTGACGTGTCTTTCAAGTCCTCTATTCTCAACTTCAATGCTAATGCAGGTATTTATCCGAAGGATTACTGGATGCGTATTAGTGCCACAACTGCATCCGTGTTTCAGGGATTGAAGGCCAAGCTTGATGGAACCACTAGCCTGACCACAAAAAGTGGATTGAAATTGGCCTCTTCTTTGTCTTTGGAGAATGCCCACATTGGCGGTAATCACGAGAGTACCTTGACTCTGCAAGAAATCTATGAGGCTGTATTGTCTGTGGACACATTTGCTAAGATTAATCTGACAAGGTTCACTATTGATGCTACTCATCAACTTTCTGCGGACACCAAGGCCCACCCAAAGGCAGCATCAAACTTAAAGATCAAGTACACTTTTGATCGTCCAGATTCAGAGGCTGCTGGACATGGAGATGCTGAGAATACCTTGAAGCTGGATGCAACTCTTTCCTTTATCTCTATTGAGTCTGCAACCCAAATAACCACAGATGCTACATTGCCTGATGATATCAAACTTAAGGGGAAAATGGATAATCAAGCTAACATCTATGTGAACGCTGATGGTCTGAAATCCAATCTGAAGACTACTGGAAATGGTTACTTTGATTTTAAATATTCCACGTTTGGGTTTGACATTAGTGACCAGCTGACCTGGGAGGGAGATCTTGACCGTATTTATTCTTTGCTAGAAATCAATTCAAACTATACATATATCTATTACAATTATACTGAAATTGCAATAAACCACACTGCTCTTGGTAAAGTTGAACTGGTTCCCCTGAGCACCCTCTTGGCTGCTGTAGACATATACTTGACTCAGCCAAGTCACAGTGATTTTGATGTAAGAGATACACAAAGAGGATATATTTTATCATGGCATGGGTTCAATAGCAAAAGAGAGATTTTCTCCCGTTGGTACAATTCTAGTACAGCAATAACAGTAGAGTATAGTGATTTACCCGTCCTAAAGGGTGTGTTTGGGTTCTCTTCTAATCTCACATCTCCATCTACACTTCAGGAGTATCAGGGTGAATTAAGTGTAAGTCTAACTGGCTTCAAATAATTATTTCACCCATTTCAACATTAATCTTTATTGAAAGTGGGTCATATATGTTGTCGAAATGTAAAATAAATTTTGAATTTGGTGCCCTCTTGAGGAAAGACAGAAAATAACTTTAGGGCGCATTTGTATGAAAGACAACAACTCCCACAATGCACCACATTGCAAAGGTCCGCAAGCCACTCCCACTAATCCAGAACAGCGCCTATGAGGTATCCGCCTATCCGAGAAATCACACAAGGATAGCTGCCACCAGAGCTTGAAATTCATTTCATTTGAAATGGTGAATTATTGCATGATAATTGTTCCTCCATCAGCCTCAGCTGCTCTTCGCTATATTGCGGCTCGTAAAAGTAGCCACGAACGTCTGATTCGAGCATCAGACTTTCAAAATCCTCTTCTTCCATATCATATTGAGTAGCTGCATTTCGCCATTGTAACTTCACATCTGAATTTAATATTTCATTAAAGGATTGATTTCAACTAATCATTGGGCTTTATTTAATGAATGCTTTCTCACCTCAGGCCTCATAATCAGTGACATGAACAGATCCAGAATAACTTTAAAAGTCACTCACAAGCACAATGATGTAAACATGTTTGTTCAGTGATTGAAACCCTGAAATATTGCTGGTCCCATTTAAACACTACAATAAATGGATCACTTTACTATATAGACTCAACTCATCTTATTGATCTAGGCTACTTCATTGCCTATTTTACATTAAATTGTACATTAAGTGATGTTCATTGTTTATTTAATTGACATTCATATATTTAGTATAATTTTACCTTTGCAAAATAAAAAAGGATAAATATGACTTTTGGCAAAAGTTAGTTATTAATATTTCTAAGTTAAATGTTTTTTCTTTTGTAGTTTTTATATGAAAATGTAATAACTCCAGCATTTAAAGAACATGATGCAAATAGTGAACCGAAAAACAATATTTCCTCGACTAGATCTTCTGACCGGAAAATTTTCTGTTTTGAATTATTAAAAATTAGCCTACAGCTTCATCGGAATGGTACGAAAATATGTGACTTTTATGGCATTTGGAATGTGAACACACACAAAATAATTGAGGGCATGATTCGAGCAGGCTAAGGGGTCGTAAAAAATAGTACCACTTGTGCACTTGCTATAACGACCATAGGAAATAAATGGGAAATTGACAAAAACATAAAAATTCTGAGAATTTGTTTGTGTGTACAATCTACAAATCGGCCACGATGTAGAAAAAAAGTGAAGGGGTGAAACTCTCAAACATCAAGAGTGCAAAACAGACACACCCATTCACACTCACACACACACACACACACACACACACACACACACACACACACACACACACACACACACACACACACACACACACACACACACACACACACACACACACACCAATGAATTGTGATAAAAAAATCTGTTTTTAATTTTTAAAAATTAGTTTAATTGAAAAAAAAATCTCTACAAACAGCCATGATGCAGAAAAAAAGTGCTCAGCAATGAATGGGTGAAACACCAATAGTGAAAAACACACACACACACACACACACACACACACACACACACACACACACACACACACACACACACACACACACACACACACACACACACACACACACACACACACACACACACACCAATGAATTGTGATAAAAAAAATCTGTTTTTAATTTTTAAAAATTAGTTTCATTGGAAAAAAAAATCTCTACAAATCAGCCATGATGCAGAAAAAAAGTGCTCAGCAATGAATGGGTGAAACACCAATAGTGAAAAACACACACACACACACACACACCTCTTAGCTGTCCATCGTGTACGATGATGACGCTTGCTCCAGGAGGTGGGGGTGGGAGGGGGGTGGGTTTAGCGACCTTGCCGCTGGTGCCACTTCTCGTGGGCGTTGAGTCCGATCCTTGAGCCGCACACTCGACCGCAGATGGAGCAGGGGAAACCAGACACCAGGGGGGTACCAGCCGCCCACTGGTGTCTCTTGATGCGCCTCTCGGATCGTCGGTCTTGGTTGGTTTGATGTATTTGAGAGATTGCAGTTGCACAGGTGACATGCCAGGCAGGTCTGTCGAGTGCCAGTGATTCAAGCTGCGTGGGGGGAATGTTCGCTCTCTTTAGGATGTCCCTGGTGTAGTCCTTAAAGCGCTGCATTTGCCCTCCAGCGGACCGCTTTGCGCCCATTAGTTGACTGTAGAGGACTTGACGGGGCAATCGGTGTTCAGGCATGCGTATGGTGTGCCCTATCCAGCGCAGATGTTTTTTGGCAACAGCTGCTTCCATACAGATTGAGTCAGTGTTGCTGAGGATGACTGTATGGGGGATTCGGTCTTCCCAGGACAACCTGAGGATCTTCTGTAGGCAGCGAATATGGAAGGCCTCTAGGTTGATGATGTGCTGGCGGTATGGGGTCCATGACTCTGCCCCGTAGAGCAGAGTAGAGACACATACCGCATTGTAAACAGCAACCTTGGTACTGACCTTCAGGTTACGGTTTTCAAAAACCCTGTTACGTAGGCGTCCAAAAGATGATGAGGCTTTATTTATCCGGGTGTGTATTTCTTTGTCCAGGGAGCAGAATGAGGACAAAGTGGAGCCGAGGGAGGTAAAGTGGTCCACTGTTTTAAGTGGAACACCGTTTATGTGAAAACTGGGGGGTGTGGGGGCGGAGGTAGTGAGATGGGACATGACCTCAGTTTTTTGAATGTTGACCTGTAGGCCAAAGGATTGGTACAGACGGGATATTGTGTTGAGGGCGTGCTGCATAGAGTCTGGGCTGTGAGCTAAGACGGCACAGTCATCAGCATACTGAAGCTCACAGATTTGGCGGGTCTTTGTCTTTGTGCGGGCCTGGAGCCGACGTATGTTGAAGAGGCTTCCGTCAAGTCGGTATTCCACATGGACACCGTCTTCATGTCCCATGACACGGTGGAAGAGGCAGGTGATGGCAGAGAGGAGGATGTTAAAGAGCACCGGAGCCAAGACACAGCCTTGCTTCACCCCAACATTTACCTCGAAGGACTCTGACTGGAGTTCTCCAGTGAGCACTCTGGCTTGCATCCCGTCATGCAGTTGCTGTAGGATGCGGAGAAACTTGGGTGGTACCCCAAGTTTGGAGAGGTGTTTCCAGAGCAGTTCACGGTTGATGGTGTCAAAAGCTTTGCTGAGGTCGATGAAGGCAACGTAAAGGTCTTTGTGATGTTCTCGGCTCTTCTCCAACAGCTGCCTCAAGACAAAAACCATGTCTGTCGTGGATCTGGTCTTCCGGAAGCCACACTGAGTTTCCGGAAGCACAGCTTCCGAGATGTGATCAACCAGTCTGCTGAGCATGATCTTGGCCAGGACTTTCCCTGCGATGGACAGGAGAGATATCCCACGGCTGTTGCCGCAGACTGCACGGTCTCCTTTCTGCTTGTAAATTACCACGATGTTAGCATCCTTCCAGTCCTGTGGGAGGGTCCCATGTTCCCAGATGTTTTGGATCAGGAGGTGCAGGCGACGCGTGAGGAGGTATCCTCCGTATTTAAAAACCTCTGCAGGGATTCCATCGGGTCCAGCGCTTTTGTTGTTCTTCAGCCCTGCAATAGCTTCCCGGAGTTCTGAGTAAAGTGGTGGGGTGTCCAGGTGCATGGTAGGTGGCAGGTCTGGGAGATTATCCAGAATATGTGGGTCGACAGGGTTGACGTGGTTGAGGAGACTGTCAAAATGATTTGCCCAACGGGCAAGAATCTCGTGGCGGTCCTTAAAGAGGATCGCGCCGTCAGCTGATCGGACTGGGGCAATCACCCGCTTTCTGGGGCCGTACAATGCTTTTATGCCATCGTAAAAGCCATGACTGTTGTTGCAGTCTGCCAGGTTCTGGATTTCTCGCGCCTTTTGCACCCACCAGGTGTCCTCCATAGTCCTGAGGGCTCGCTGGGTTGCTGTTCTTGCAGCAATGAAGGAGGTTTTAAGGGTGGGAGATCCAGGGCAGGACAGGAGAGCTTTGTGGGCCTCATGTTTGGTTTTTAGGAGTGACTGTATCTCAGCTCAGATGCAGTCAAACCAGTCCTGGTGGTGTTTCCTTGATTGGCCTAGCGCCTCTGTGGCTGCGCTATGAATAGCCTGGCGCAGTGCTGGCCAGTCGGTTGATTCCTCTGGGATCTTGTTGAGGTTTTCAGCAAGTAGCCGTCGGAGGTTATCTTTGGTGGTAAGGCTATTCAGCGCTGTACAGTTGAGTTTCTTGTTTGGAGCCATCCTCGGGCCACGGGGTTGAATGCTAATGAGTAGTTTGGATCTGACCATGAGGTGGTCAGTCCAGCACTCAGCTCCGCGCATAACACGGGTCAAACACACACACACACACACACACAATTATAAACACAAATGAACTGGTAGGGCTATTACAATACAGCATAATTGAGTCAGAAGACTGAAATACGAGGCTGAAATGAGATCAGATCCAGATGGATTAAGCTGTAATTATTATTATAATAATAAAATATAAATAATAATTAATATAATTAATAATAATTAGAATGAATATATATATATATATATATATATATATATAAAATAATCATTAATATTAATATAATTATTAATTATAATAATAATAATATTTAAATAATAATAAGCTGTGATAAAGCATTCCTGTTTATTTTAGTAATTTTTGTATTGAATGTTAATGTTACCTGCTGTAACAATGCTTTCTCTGTATTCAGGTTTGACTGTACCGTAATAATAATGCAAAAACGTGTACACTTCACATCAAATTTTATTTTTATTTTTTTATAAACCTCGACTAAAAATTAGACTATTATTTGAGAATTTCTAAAAAAATAGCCTACATTTTAATCCACATCTTAAAAGTAATTTTGTCCAAAAACAACTAGAGTATCCGCAAGCCACTCCATAGAGAGCTATACAGGCATATTGGTAACACCAAGAAATTACATGTTTTATTTTATTTTATTTTCTATCAACAGATGGCGATAATTTGACTTCAAAATTGGATTTAAAAGGCCTGTCTCTAGTTTACACTGTCAGTGAAATGAGACCCAATTCCGATTTTTTGCTCATATGTGACACAGATCGGATGTGTTATGACCGTGTAAACCATTGAAAACCATTGAAGAATGTGTAAACGGACGGTCCAAAAAAAACGGGTATAGGCAACACATCAGAATTGGCCAGCAAGACCTTGGCCAGGAAGACACCAGCTTCAAGAACCTTTTGACTCTGAACTTCAAAACCCAGAAGACACACGGCATGACCACAATGCACGACTCTGCTACAAAGTTCCTAGTCAGCATAGGACATAAAACTTTTAAAGTAGATGAAAATGTGTGCTCAAAAGGAAGCAAGAGTTTGCATTAGTAAAATTAGAATTTTACTGATTTAAAGAAAATCTTGAATGCAGGTGTAAGCCTCACGTGCCAACAGACTATGCACTGCTTTTTGAAACATACAGACATTGTGCCAGCTGCTGGGTGAAATATACACTGCTGCACATTAGTTTCCATGACAATGACTTGTTACAGGAAATACAAACTCCAAATAGGGTATTCGTCACCCTAATGCCAGATAGTAAGCAAACCACCTAAGCTGGGAAAACTAGCATGACCTAGAGCCCCTTCGTAACTACTGTTATCCTAAAAGTGCTTATTTGATCATTCCGATCCAAATGGGACATGATATGCGATACACATTTTGATCACTAGCTGCTGGCTTGTCTAAATGCAGATAAAACGATAGCTGGAATTGACATCTCTACTTAATAAATAATAATAATAAAAATAAAAAAGGGGTCTTAACTGGTATCGGTAATTTCAGCATTAAAGGGTAAGTCTGTTTGACAAAGGAATCTCATCTCAGCGGCATGCAAACTGTCCCGGTATTTATTAGTCTGCTTTGGTTGAAGGAATCCAAATTGCAGTATTGCTTAATCTGTTTCTGACGAAGGAATCTCAGTACAGTGTTATATACACGTAGACTTGGGTGATGCTCCCCTTTCTACAAAGTAAAGACCTTACAAATGATTGTTAGATTGATGTAATTCACCTAAATTTTGGCTGCATCTACAAGCAGAGAGCTACCTAGCGATCAAAACTGTTCACTCGCTGAAAAGTCAGTATTTATGCACGAGATGGACGTAACTATATAGGCTTAGACAAGCTTTGACTTACAGCAAATCTATTTCCTTACTCTGTAAACAAATAGAATAAGTTGCGTAAAGTAAAGAGAAGAGTTCCATGAGTAAAATTTGCAAATGCCAAACCACATTTGCATTTTACTGAATGTAACATCAAGTTCTTGAAAGACTTAAAGTATAGGCGCCCCCTTTTAACCCGTTTAAACATGCATAACTCATTTAAAATGCGCAGACATTCTTCATGGACTGTTGAATTGGTCTGGCATGCACTGGTTCCCATGACAACGACTTGTCACAGGAAGTGCTAACTCGTGACGTCATTTTGTAAACAAACCAGCCTAGGTGGCTAAGCTAACTTAACCTAGCGTCCATCCAGCTTAGGCTAAGCTAAGCTAACCTAGCATCCATCCAGCTTAGGCTAAGCTACATAATAACTTCTACAGTTAGCGGTTAGCATCATTTACTTGAAGCCTTAATTACAGCTTTTATGTATACAGCACAAAGTATTCTAAAATACTTTCTTTAACCCCATTTAGGGTTTCAAATTTTTCTCTTTCCTTACTTTCAATTCTTCTCAGAAGAATTTCACCTTCACTAGTTTAGGCTAGGGATGGGACGATTACCGGTTTCACTATAAACCACGATAAAATGTACTGACGGTTGGTAATGTCGTTTAAAATTCAATTATCATTAAAACCGTGTTTGATTATCGTGATTTTAATAACTCTATGAATCCTGTCCATCCAGCAACAGTCTGACGCAGGCGCGCAATGTTGATTTTTTTTTTTTATTCGAGAAGGAATGGCGGACGCAGTGAACGTGTTCGGGAGATTTTTCAGCCTTTTAAGAGGACCAAATCTGAGGTGTGGTCGTATTTTGGCATTTACAAAAATCCTGAGGGAAACTTAATCGAGGATGGTCACTCTGTCTGCAGAACATGCACAAAAAAAGTCGCTGTGATACTTCAAATCTGCCGAGTCGTCTTGTGTGACCATAACACACTGTTGTAGCGAACACAAGGCAAGTTAACTTTGACCTCAATACTAAAACTTCGTCTGGGAAATAATTGGGCACAAAATATTGTTTTGAGTTGAAATATTTTATCTCACTCACTTGAAATAAACTTTAAGCTTCCGCGAAGAAAAGTTTGCAGCAATAAGTGGCTTTGAGCCAAAGACGAACGAACAAGTTCAAACAAGACTATTAAGAGTTACATTTAAGAGATGATAATGTATATTCATTGTACTCTTATTACACCAAGTTTTTTTTTACCACATAATTACAGGGACATATTGAATATAGATTAATGTCTCTATTCTTACCTGTTAAATCCATTTTGTACAGCGTACAAAACTGGTCCAGACAATATGATCACAACAATGTTATCAAATTCTGTAAACAATAAATCAACTCTGATTTCATTTTCAATACAATCAAAAAACGGAGACTCAAGATGACAAGTTGTATTTGAATGAAATGAGAGCGCGCGTCCGTTGTGATACATGGATGTGCGCTGAGTTATAATGCGTTGCTATTAACGACGGTCATTATAAGGAAGGAAATGCCACAGAATAGAATCTTGA
This sequence comes from Siphateles boraxobius, assembly GCF_051911475.1. Lineage (NCBI taxonomy): Eukaryota > Metazoa > Chordata > Actinopteri > Cypriniformes > Leuciscidae > Siphateles > Siphateles boraxobius. The sequence continues at coordinate 509,742 of NW_027508836.1, forward strand.
TTTAAAAAGTGCATAGAGCTGCTCGTTTTATTTGTTGTTTGTTGATTCTCAAATATAAAACTTGTTGAAATGTTTTCAGTGTGAGCATCAGTTCTTTAACACTTTCATCTTGTTTCAACTAAAACCGTGATAATATTGATAATCACGATAATTTCGGTCACTATAATCGTGATATGAAATTTTCATACCGTCCCATCCCTAGTTTAGGCATAGTCCTTGCTGAGCGCAGTAGGCTAAATTTGCAGATGCCCTGTCAATTAAACCCAAGTTTAATTACATGTAAGCTGTGTAGCTAGAGAAGAATTCTTATAGTTATGAGAATTTTCATCAGCATGTTGACTAAACCTTTGGAGGGACACACACGGTGTGGTCTTAAACACGCAACAGCTGTGACCCACTATGGAGTGTTGGTCCAGGCAAATCTAAAGGTTAGTCACTAGTGCTATTGATTATTCTCAATTTCAGATCATTCCTGCTGTTTTGATCACTTACTTAAGTCCGTTTTATTTTTATTTTACTTCGATAATAATAGCAGTCAGCTATTCACTTGTCTATTCTGTCATGTATATGATTTATTTCCATTTCTTCTCTTGTTCAAATGTGGTTCCATTTCCCATAGGGCCCAGAAAGGAACCAGAGACACCTTTATTTGTGATTTTGTTTATTTTCAACAAGTGCACTAATTTTTATGACCCTGCAACACAAGTAATTTCAACGATTACTAGGGCATAACTATAGTCCTGAGGATTGATAATAAGCATAATTTGAATAGGAAAGCTGTACTTTTTCCTCCTATTCTTCACTTCGTCAAGTCGTAGTGAACCACCAGTTAAGTCCAGAGAAAGATTTTAGTCATAAGAACCATCTTAAGTCATTTATTTCATCTCGGCTATGCCCTTTCCAGGAAATACTCTCGGAACCACACAAGTCTTAGCCTCCTAACATCCACAGCTAAGATGATAAGGATACAATACACACTTCACTAGCTAGCTACACATGAAATACCTAGCTTTATGCTACGTATCTAGCGAACCCATTAAACCGTGGCTTTGAACTTTCTAGGGTCATGCATTAGTCTCTCACCACAAGTGTGCCAAAATGTTGCAGATCCTCTGCTTAACCTGACCTTAACCGGACAGGAGACCGAAAAGACTGACAAGCCATCGCGAGGAACACTGTTCCACCCATGGCTGCTGACATCCGACGGCACCAGAGCCAACGGAACTGCACCATGAGAGAAGAGGACAAACGACCCATGACCCAAGCCAGAGTTACAGCCACACCGGGGTGATCAAGATTCTCATCTCCTTACCCCACCTTATGGGTATAAAACAGAAGGTAAACAACCTCACATAATAGATCACAACGTCCCACAAGGATAGGACCTGTGCCCAAAGCCTTACAGACCAGCTAGAGACTGAGGTTCGAACCAGATTCAATGCAGCTGGACAGAGCATGCCCAGGACCAGCACAGAACTGTCACCATGGCAACAACCCAGGTACCAGCCAAGCCCCTTGGAGAAGCCATGGAGGACAGTACCCTCAACCTGCAAACACCACTGGAGGACCAACGGCTGTCAACGACAGCATCCTCTTCCATACCCTTCACACAGGTGTCAATCTGAGGCTCCGCAAGGACAGCTGGACGCACCTGCCTCAGAGCTACTGGAGCCGCTGACACACGCAAAATAGCTCCCTGCACAGGACTCACCCAAGGAGTCCTGTAAGGTACAAGCTTCCGACTCCTTGCCCACCCCAGCTTAGGCAAGCTTGCGTCGGCACCACCATAAGGACAGAACAACACTTCAATCCTTCAGACCTCTCGTGACTGAGAGGCTAACAACCACCTTCTGACCTCCGGCCACCAGCACCAGGTCAGCTTGAAAACCTCTCTATGCTACATAGAGGCCTAACCACTTCCTGCAACCACAAGGAAACACCTGCCCCAAAACTAATGAACTTCAGAATGTCCCAACACCTGCTGCCTCAACACCTGCTGCAGAGACCTGGACTTGGCTACTGTCCACATCACCAGCCGTGGAACGACCACCGCTCCAGAAGACACGAGCGACCAGAGGCCACCATGGCCTTCCAGCCTTCTATGACAAGTGTGTGTCTACCCTCTCTGCACTTCCAACTTCGCTCGTGGTTGTCCTTGAGGGGGGACAACAACGATCGAACGGGGGGATCTGTAGGGTATGGACCAATCAGACACATACTAATTATTCATTATATACAAAGGTTTATGAAACTCCTCACACAGCCCAAATGAACAAACACAAGGGCAGAAACAGTGTCATGTTACAGGGTATGATAAGGAGATTTTACGACCTCCGAGGAATGTGGCCACATACTCAAGAGAGAGACTATGAAACAGAAACCCTCTTTAAAACAGACTTTGCTGCATTAATCATAGACTAACTGATCTATAAATGAACATGCATAAAACTGTGAAAGAAACAGTGTAAATGGTTTACTGTCTCGTGTACTATTAGGTATATATTATGGTATGTATCCTGGTATACAACCAACTAACGATCAATGTAACCTCATCTGTATCATGCCTCCTACCTAATTAATCCTCATTTAATGACTCACACTTTGATGTACATCACCTTCTTCTAGAATGCAGTGTGGATGTGTTATAGCTATCTGAGCATTAATGAAGGTATAATCATGCTAGGGACAAAGATCCGTAAATCAACTAAGAGCCACTTTCCCTCTCAGACATGTCACCTTTCTGATTGGTCGAGTTCAACCCTTAGGGGAGGATCTTTTCCAGGCCTTATTAGAGACAGTCCACATGTGACCTCCCTCTCTTAGTTCTTTCATCCAGCCGCAACACTGTTCTGGTTATACTGGGGAACCCCCTCCCCCTCCACGGGGGCCCCAGGGCCCAGCAGGCCTCGATCCAACCAGATATGGGCTCAGGCAGGAGAGAGATGACTCTCTCACAAAGAACCAAGGACAATCTCAAGAGTTTTGGAACAAAGACTCCAACCAACAACGACTCCAATCACCCATCCTTCCGACTTCCTCACTTCTCCTGGGTGCTCGGCGTGGCCTCAACAGAGTCCCAGGCCTTGACCAAACCAGCCATGCGTTCCTGGAGAAAGAGAACGCTCGCTCAACCAACTTCCACTTGACACTGCCGGAACCATCAACGACTTCAATTTTCAACAACTTCAAGAATTGTTCCCATTACAAATGCAAGTATTCAATTCAATGAAATGTGAAAATGAAATTCTGATGGTTCTTCTCATAGACCCTCTTCCGGTTTCCAATTTCATCCTATCACTAACCTATTTATGTATTCATGTGTGTATGTTGTTTAGTTTATTTATATTCATATAAATATCTATATTTAGTTAATAAAACTTGTACATAATATGTATTTGGTTCTGTTTTGTTTGCAATACAAGTCACTTTTCGATCACGGTTTTTGCTACTGGCTCAAAGTACTGTACAGGCGAAGAAATAATTATTCTTCTGTGGCCATGGAAGATACCCTTTTCTTAGAATAAATTAATAATCAAAAGAGTTTGTTGGAAGAACTGATTAATTGATTGTAATATTAATTCAGCCACATCAAGTTAATCCAATTAACTGACCCAAATATTTATAATTAATAATAACAAGATATTATTGATTATTAATATTTCCAAAAAGCTGAGTTCCTTACACCCACAACTCTTGCTGAGTTTGAAGTCAGTATAAAATAAGCCGCACAATATTAGAAAATACTGACATTGCGATATTTTGTGATGTATATTATGATATATTTTGAAGAAAATACAGGATAGACCGGTTTTAGAGGGAAGCACTATGTTCATTTACAAGCGTGCAGCTCACAGCGTCTCAGAACAGCTTGATTAACGGTAATTAGCTATGTTTTCATCCAAAATTGTGGATTTAACTTATACTGCCAATGTGTGATAGAAAACAAAATCGTCACTTCCTGGGAAATTGCTGCAAAATATCTGTAATAAAAATGCTGCAATTGGGTAAGAAACTTATGACTCTTTATTTCCGTACATCATAAATTTCTTGGTGATATTAAGTTATCTTGCGTTCTGATTCCTGTTGTTTTCTGAACGCAATCATGTGAGATGCTTCAAGGAGGGAATTAAACCAAATTATTCTGATGACAGACTTTGGCTTAGGCATTTCTGATCAAACCAACATCTGAGATGCTGTGATGTGATTGGTCCGCTGGTTAGTCCAGTTATCCAATCACATCTTCTGTTGAGCCAAGTCGAGTTTTTTTGTTGTGCATAGAGGAATTTATTCTGTAAGTGTTTATGCGTATGTCTTCTTATTGGATAAAAAAAATCCACCTCAATAAGTGCATACTTTTTTTATGAACATTTTTAGAATTTATCTGCATCTTGGGGTTTCCATCCAGTAATATCCCAAAAATAGATGGGTAGAAACAGCTAATGAGACTCATTTCATGGGTTTTACAGGGCCGAGAGGTGCTCATGCATGCTGTTCTGGACAGAGTCGCGTCCGTACAGAAGTGTGTAGCTGCGTATCTCATCTTGATGAAGAACCCCACGCCTGCTGAACTCGCTCAACTGGCAGCGGCTCTCCTTGTTGAGGAAAATCCTCAGGTCAAGAGCTTCATCACCTCTCATATCAGCAACATCTTGAGCTCTACCGCACCAGAGACAATGGAGTAAGTAAAAAAATTATAGGAAGAATAAGAACCTAATCTAATTTTCAGAAGAAAAGGTAATCTTGTTTTGTTTACTCCCTAGCTTGAGACTGAAGATTCGAGAGGCCTTTCAAGGCAATGAAATTGAAATGCTCATGGAACCAAACGAACTCTCTCGGTACTTCAGACTTGGATCTTTAGAGGGAAACATGATCTTTGAATCTCCTAAAGAACTTCCAAGGGAGGTCATGCTGGAGATGACCTTGAATGCTTTTGCGCTTGATTTGGACTTGATTGAGGTACAGAGTTCAATAAAACTCCAACATTTCCTTGATTATGGCCCTATGAAATAATTTTTTTTTGCCAAATTCTGTTTGCCATAATCAACCAGCCCTAATGTCTTGGATTCTTGCTTTCAGATTGGCATGGAGGGAAAGGGCTTTGAGCCCATTGTGGAGGCTATCTTTGGTGACAATAGATTCTTCCCAGATACTATCATGAAGACCACCTTATATGCCACCGACAAGATGCCCGTTGAACTCAGTGAGGTCTTGGACAACATGCTGCCATTCATGGGAAACGATAGGAAGAAGAGACAGGTATTAAATGTAGTGAAAGTTGCAAATGGATGTATTTCTTCACAGCTGGATTCCAATCTCAATCTCTTCTGTGTGCTGTAGGCTTCTCAAAACATAGTCAATGAAATCAGTCATAATGTCAACAAGCTTATCGAGGACTTAAAGGCCCAGGATGCTCCTGAAGCAATGGTGTACCTCAAGCTTCTGGGAGCTGAACTTGGGTATCTTGATACAAAAGATGGCAAGATGATTCACAATCTCCTTAAGATGATCCCCACTGACGTGAGTACAGTTTTACCAACCACAGCTGTCACCACATGGATTCTGTCATCAGAATTAGTAATGCAAACAATGCAGTTGTTATATCAACTTTTTAATAACACATTTATGTTTCTACTCCAATTTGTTGTTGAAATATAAGTAAACGGTGGCTGTACTAAAACTTGTTTTCGTGACAGATTTATTCAAACATACGTTACATAATGAAGACAACAGGATAAGTAAAAATATAATGAATATGTCATATAGTGCAAATATTTATCAAAAGGAATTTTTCTAGCTGACTATCAAGTTTATGGTAATTGAATGGCTTTTCTGAGGTAAATGTAACTACGTGACATTGTTCTCAAACTGTTTTATTGATGTCTTTCTGTGGTTGACACACTGATTACATGAGACATGATTGATTTCAGTAAGGTTTTCTGTTCTTTCTGATTTTCACTGATGTTTATTTGCTAGTAACTAGTAGAAAAGAGGCAGTTCAGTGATCTGTCACCACACAAATCCACATTTATTGTTTGAATTTTGTGATGAAATTGACAAAATTTGAAAGCTGAGACTTTGTTTCTAAACAAAAGTATCAAAGCCCAAAGATTATTTTGTTTATTGGTTGGGAGGCTCTACAAAAAATACGTAGTAAAGTTTTCTTCATGCATCAACAGAGAAAAGCATTGACCAAAAGATTGATCTTGAGATTTAAAGTGAAGTCAATTATTTTATCCTTTAAAACTCATCTTTGATAATCAAAATTATATATTTAAAAAATAAAATCCCGTGAAAATAATATCTTTGTGCCTTAAAAATAGCTTCAATGTAACTCAACACCCTTGTGCCATTTAGTATGGAATCATGAATATGCAGATTAGTCCCCACCTCCACACACTCACATTAAAAATTTGATGAAAAAATGATCAGTATAGATTAAAAATGAGAAATCGACATTGTTAATCCAGCACTAGCGTCCACACAGCTGACATGTTTACCCGTTGTAGTTTATCAACGTTGTGGAACAAAACAGACGCTGAACACGCCATTAGAGAAACGTTAATTAAACGTCACTGTTGGAGTCAATGATTTCTATACTCCAAAACCCTTTGCCCAAAACAACAATTTTCAGTCACTGAAATTTCTTTGCATTACTAATCAGCATTATATTTTTGAAATAGTTCCTCAAAAGACTGCTCTCAACTGTCGACAACGAGCTTTTCCTTCACTACATCTTCATGGATAATGAGTTTTATCTGCCCACCGGAGCTGGCTTTCCACTGAGAGTGGCTCTGTCTGGTACCTTTACTCCTGGAGTCAAAGGAGGATTGACCTTTAATCCAGGCAGGGTGAGTCCAACACACTTCAGTCGTGCACGTGTTATTGTCAACAACAGATTATCTTGCATTTCTACTATTATGCTCTAAGATGTGTTCATGTTTTTGAAAACTGCATTTATTTGATCAAAAATATAGTAAAATTGTGAAATATTATTAAAAGTTTAAATAGCTGTTGTCTATGTAAATATTTTGTACAATGTAATTTATACCTGTGATTAAAGCTGAATTTTCAGCATCATTACTCCAGTCTTCAGTGTCACATGATCCTTCAGAAATCACTATAATATGATGATTTGATGCTCAAGCAACATTTATGATTTCATCAATTTTGAAAAGCATTTATTTGAAATAGAATCTTTTGTAACATTATAAAGTTTTTTTTAATGTCACTTTTGAGCAGTTTAATGCCTATTTGTATAAAAGTATAGTTTTATTTTCACTTTTTAAAATCTTACTTTTTAAAATTTTTAAATGGTAGTTTTTCACGGTTTCCACAAAAATATGACTGAACACTGATGATAATCAGAAATATTACTTGAGCATCAAATCATCATATTAGAATGTTTTCTGAAGGATTATATGACACTAAAGACTGCAGTAATGATGCTGAAAATGTAGCTTTGATCACAGGAATAAAATATAGCTGCAAGCAGCGATTTTTCTCAGAAGTGGCTGTAGCGCAATGCAGAGCAGAAAAAAAACTGCTGAAATTGAACATGCATGGAAAAACAGCTGGTTCAGAAGTACAGGTGAAAATGAACTCAAAATTAACAGAACACAGAATTTTTATACAAAATTCTATAAGTATGAACAAAACACACTTATTTTTAATCAAAGAGGAAGAAAGAATAGTACAACCCTTACTCAGATAATAAAGGAATTGAAATGACGCAACATTACTCACAATTATAATGATAAAGTTTGAGCCTTTAATCTCTGGGTCAGGGTCAACTCAAGTGAGAATCAAGTCAAAATATATGTATATATAAATGAACCACATGTTATATTTTATGAGTTCCTTCTCAGATAGACAACATGTCTGAAACAGAAGCAACTTTTGCACCACTTCTGGCCACAGTACGGCATATGCCGCACAGGATTCAAACCCACAACCTGAGAGGTTCGGGGCTCATGGCACGGGGTTTAGCAACTTGCGCTACTCAGTTGATGCTGACTCGTCGAACTGCAGAGGAGAGCCTTGAGAGGTGTGAGACTGAGGACACAACAGCATTACTTAGCATGTTAACCAGATTAGCATGCTAAGCTAGTTTAATGCTAATGTAACTTTAACAGGTTAACCTGATAGCTGAAGAGCCACATTAGAAAGAATGGCATCTGGTTAGCATGCTAACCAATTAGCAAGGTCAACTTTGAAGACGAATATCTTGGGAACGGTGGTGAATATAAAAAATCCGTTCTGTTCTGTGCGGCTTGGTCCAAAGATCATCTGAGCCAATTTTTTACAAAATTAAGCAAAATTTGTCAACAGTTTTTCATTTGCTTCATTTGTTGGAAAATCGGAATCGGCAAAAACCAAGGCACATAATGGCATAAATCAAATTTTAAACAATGTTTTTAAAAGTTACAAGCATTTTTGCAAAAAATTTGTATCTCTGGAACACAAGGTGACACTGTGTTCAAACTTCTCGGGTACCTTCAGGACATACCCTTGATAAAGCGTACCAATTTTCGTTTCGATTGATCAAAGTTTAGCCAAGATAAAGCCTCAGAACCAATTTTGGGTTGACCTCCTTAAGTTTCTGACATCATCACTTTGAACAAAAATGAATTAAAAAAAAATCTGTTCATTCATTTCTGTGCGGCTCAGTCCAAAGATCATCTGAACCAATTATTATTATTATTATTATCTATAATTTATTTATAAACTTTTTCAAAGCATTAACAGAAAGCTTCATACAATTAAAGTTAGAACTTTCCCCCCATTATAATCCCTTCCCCCGAAATAATTAACCATACATTACATACAAGAAAAGACAACAGTAGTAATAGTAATCACAATTAAATTCAATTTAAAATAAATTTAAAATAAAAAAAAACATAAACATACATAGCCAATAATAAAAATTTCGGACATATTCGTGGTCCGTAAACAATTATAAAACAAAAACCACAATTGGTGGTCATATTTAACATTGATCAATAAGTGGGAGAGTCTTCATCTTCTCAAAATGTGTAAAAACCAATTCTTCTACAAATTTTCGACCGATCCTTTCATTAAATATTTAATTTTCTCTAATTTTAAGTACGTTACTAGATCACATAACCACATTTAGGCTTGAGGCAGGTTTGTTGACTTCCACTCCAATAATATTCTCCTTCTCACTAATAAGGTGGCAAAAGCAATAACATTTTTTACTTTATTTGTCAATCCATGTTCTGGTACTCCAAAAATAGCAACTTCAACACTGGGTTTTAATGTTTTAAATATGAATGTCCAATAGTCACTCAGCTTTTGACAAGCCCAAAACATAAGAAAAATGTCTACCTTGTCACCTTTGCATCAATCACACAAGTCATCAACATTTGGGTAAATTTTTGAAAGTCTGCATTTTGTGTAATAGGCACGATGGAGGTCTTTAAGTTGTATAAGGCTGAGGCGTGCGCAAGAGGTTGATCCATTTACTCTATTAAAAGCCTCATCACAAATTTCATCAGGTATTTCACTTCCTATGTCCTTTACCCACTTACCTCTTATTCTGTCAATTAAAACATCATTTGAGGACATAACCATCTTATTTATTGCTGCAATTTGACCTTTATGAAAAGTAGGAGACAGTAGAATTTTATCCAATAGTGAAGTAGGTGGCAAGTCAGGAAAAGTAGATTTGAAAGTAACGTTAGGTTGGACTGTGACAATTGGAATTTCTCTGAGAGGTCATTAAAACTGGCAAAGGTGTTGTTTATGTAAAAATCACTACACCCGGCCAAGCCTACCCTCTGCCATTGTGCATATGTGAGATCTATTTTACCAGCAGGAAACAAATATTTTTTACGGAGAGGGCTTAGCTTAGAAGAGTTGCTGAGTTTATGCCTTTGTCTAAACTGTGACCATATTTTAAGCGTAGAACGTACTACTGGGCTTGAAGAGTATTTAGAGGGAGAGAATGGTAGCTTCATTGTTATTAGAGCAGAAAGCAATGTAGAAATACAAGTATTTGCCTCCACCTTACACCAGAAGCAATGTAGAAATACAAGTATTTGCCTCCACCTTACACCAATCAACATCAGCGGAAGTATTCCAACAAATAATTTTTTGAAGATTTGCAGCCCAGTAGTAGCCCATAAGATTAGGAAGAACTAAGCCTCCCTGGGGCCTTTGCCTTTCGAGGAGCTCCTTACGAATTCTAGGGTTCCTTCCCCCCCACAAGAATGATAGTATGGGTTTATTTACAAAAAAGAAAAAAAATGTTTTTGGGATAAAAACTGGAAGGGACTAAAATAAGTATTAGAATCTAGGTAAGATATTCAAATTTACTCTGCCTGCTTTTATTTATTTTTTATTTAACCTTTATTTATCCAGGTAAACTGTTTGAGAACCACTTCTCATTTACAAACATGACCTGGCCAAGAGGCTACAGGAATAAATAAGAACATACTGTACAGCTGTACATAGTCAAACACATAACACATAAACAAGCAACTAAATTAAAAAAAGATAGACAACGAAGGGGAAAAAGAAAAGGAATAGAGTGCTTAAATATGTGTGTATAAATATGGTTCATGATTGTCAGCAGGAACAAGAGTCAACTATGTAATTTTCTAGGTTTTGCTTAAAGGTGGAGATTGGGATCAGAGATGTAAGTTTCAGGGTATTTTGTAGTATGTTCCAGTCATGTACTGATGCAAAGCGGAAGGCATTACGTCCAAAGGTAGTAGAAGTAGAGGGGATACTGAATTTAATCAAATTACTTGCTCTTGTGTGATAGGTGTTATGAGCGGCATGAAGTAGGGATGACAAATAGAGACGTGCCTTGCCCAGAATTGTCTTGTATATGAGGAGAAACCAATGATGGAGCCGCCGGGTATAAAGGGAGGGCCAACCCACCAGTTTATACAGGTCACAGTGATGAGTGTGAAAGGGTGCATTAATGGCAAAACGGATGGCTGAATGATAGATTGTGTCAAGTTTTTTTAGAGCCTGCTAGATACAAATGTAATGCATCCCATCTCTGAAGATCACATCTGAACCAATTTTCGTAAGAATTGATCAAAATTTAAAGGAGTAGTTAAAAAAACAGAATACTGTACTTTTCAAAATGGCCACTACTGTAATGGGCAGAGTCTTAATGTAAGATATTGAATGTGATCTGCATAATGAGAGAAATCCAGTGTACTAAGTTTCATTTTTCTAGAACAAAAGGTTCAAAAGTTATAACCATTTCAAAACTGGTGGTGGCGCTATAGAGTTGGTCCTAAAGACTCGTAAATTGGTCCAATAACTATTCTTTACCATCCCTACAAGTGTTGCCAAACTCCATAATTTTAATTTGTTCCGTTAGTTGGGCTGCCATAGACTCCCATTCGGGAGGAATAAGAAAAAGAAAAACTATAGGCGCTTGGCCCCTTATTAAAGTTTACTATAGTATATTCACATAGAAAACAGCTGTTTTACATTGTAATAATATTTTACTTTTTTTTTAATTCAAATAAATACTAAAACAATCTTAATACAAACTTTTGACTGGTAGTATACTAACATGAATTGACTACTACACAGAAGGAATTAGCTTTGACCCTGTCTGCTGGCATTGAGTTTGTGACTGAGATTGGGACTCACTTCCCCGACTATGTTCACTCTGGTCTGGAGATGCACACGAACATCTATCATGAGAGCAGTGTTAGAGTGAAGCTCTCTGTGACTGACAGCAAGCTCAGGCTCTCCATTCCAGCTCCTCGTGGGCCAATTGAGCTCATCAGCATCACGTAAGTGAAACTGGATTATCAATGCATAAAGGATTTAAAAGCCCTTCACATAGGAGTAGGGCTCTGCAATAATGGTTAAACTGATAATCATGATTATTCTCATTTGAATTTTTTACAGTTCATCAGAATTAATACACTTTCATTTGACCAAGAGAGTCAAGTTGATTATGATGTCAAAATTGTGAGATGTAAACTCAATTGCAAGAAAAGAATTGTGATACTAAGAAAAGTCCTTACCTTTATACATTTTATTCCTTAGCAGAAATAAATGGTTGAAAAAAAACAAGTCTGCACCCTGCAACAAAATACTGAGCTATACAGAAGCATAGGGGCCCAGGTTAACAACTATAGCTTGACGAGTACAGTAAAGTGGCTAGGGCATAAACTTGGCTTGTTCAGTTCAAGTCAAACACCCCAGTCAGAATGAACAACCATGCTAAAGGAACATTTTAACTTGATTTTAATAGTGTGGCCCAATAAATAAAACTGAGAACAGCCATGAAAGATCCAACTCCAGTTGAAAATCAATACCAGAGAGACTGTTGGGTTTCATGAAATTTATTAAATTAAATTCACATGACCAGTTTAACTTCTCCACTAGACACCACAGTTTGCCCACTAGAGACAGTTTTGATGGGAGTGTCCCTTCCTGTAGAAGTGGTAGAAGCATTAGCATTTAAATAAGAAATTCACAGTTCCTGAAGTCAGAATACAGCAAGCACTCACTTTTCCGACTGCAGCCTTGCTCACAGGAGCCAGAGGAGGGATGGCACACCGCTGTACTACAGTGGATGAAGATCTAACACAGGGGCAAAGGGTTAAGCCATAGAATTCACTGTAAAAAGCACTAATATTAAGGGTTGAGGTAAGGCTGCAGAGCATACGGTTTCCTGCAGAGGAGCCAGTGATGCTGGATCTACAAATGTGAACATCTTCACAACAAAGCGCTTGTAGTGGGTCGGGAACTGAAGACCAGATGATCCAGACACTGGAACCAATGTGGTCAGGTAACGATCATCCTGGTAAGGGCATCTGAAAGGCAAAGAGGCAGTCAGAAATGCCTTCCAGCACACTAGATGGATAAAGACTGGCCTTACTCACCCATCAACCAGAAGATCCCATTGGGGTAGACTGAGTGGACTGGGGGTTGATGTGGCCCAGCAATGTCCCAGCATCAGGACAATGTTGGGGTCGGTCCTCTCCAAAATGTGCACCTCAACATACACAGGCTCCCGCAGGACTTTTGTAACTGGATAATCAGCATCACTGTAGTAGGACGTGTATGCCTCGTCCCCTGAGGAAGAACGCAGTGTTTAACTAGAAACTGGTTTTAGAAAGGCTTTAGGCATACTCGGGACAAACACTTACCTTCTGCACAGCCTTTGGTGACACATTGACCATTTGCCAGTCTAAGCGCCACCCTGAGGGGTCCAGGAGCAGCTACTGGTGGAGGTGGAGGAACAGTGTTGACCTCCACAACCAGAGCTTCCACAGATGTACCAGAGTACCTACACTGGAAGAGAAGCCTGGACAACAAACAGTGAGCTTGTAGCATTTGTCAATGATTCACATTTACGATAAAGCATACATCACTTACTCAAAATGGCTGTCCCTTGTGATGGAACCAAGTGGTCCGATACCCACTTCATATGAGGAGGTCATTCTGTTTTCATACACCACATATCCACTGTCCTCCTGCAAATAGTAACACTGTTGGCATCCAATCCATTCTAAGCCAAGCAGAATAAAACCACAAGCAGCTACTCGCCATCATGCTTGTGCCACACGCAGTGACAGGGAACTGGTATATAGCAAAGAAAGGTGTGGATCCCACAGGACTGCAAGCTGGATCATTTCCACCCAGGAGACGGACTGAATCCAGGCTCAATCGAGGCAGCGTAACATCTCTAGCCACCACTACCACAAACTGCCCATCTCTTATACACTGGACAGTCACTGGAAAGAGTTACAAGAGCAGGTTATTGTGGAGGATCAGTTTAACATGAATGCCTCTACATTGACTACACTCTTACCTGCCTTCCCATAATAACACTGCTGGCCATTAAAGCAGCAGTTGATAGCAGCACACTCAGCACCACTGATACCAGGTGGTCCACATTGGATCTGCTCATAATCAGCTACAGTACATTTGTCAAAAGGCTCTGCCTGTGCCACTGGCTGCTTAAGTTGAAATTGCTGACTAGCTTGCTGTTGAACCTGCTGAGGAAACTGTTGACTAGCTTGTTGTTGAACTGACTGTTGAAACTGTTGACTTGCTTGTTGAACTGACGGTTGAAACTGCTGAGGAGACTGTTGACTAGCTTGCTGTTGAACTGACGGTTGAAACTGCTGAGGAAACTGTTGACTAGCTTGCTGTTGAACTGACTGTTGAAACTGTTGGCTAGCTTGTTGTTGAGCTGACGGTTGAAACTGCTGAGGAAACTGTTGACTAGCTTGCTGTTGAACTGGCTTTTGTACCAGCTGAGGAAACTGTTGGCTAGCTTGCTGTTGAACTGGCTTTTGTACCAGCTGAGGAAACTGTTGGCTAGCTTGCTGTTGAACTGGCTTTTGAACCTGCTGAGGAAACCACTGACTAGCTTGCTGTTGAACCGGCTGAGGAAACTGTTGACTAGCTTGCTGTTGAACTGGCTTTTGAAACCACTGGTCAGTTTGCTGGAACGTCAGAGCTTGAGGACTCTGGGGCAGATCACTCCACTTCGGAAGAGCATGACAGAAAGCACAGAACCAAACACAAAGTGCCAGAGACTGAACAGCACACCAACTTCTTGCCATTGTTCAACAGCTAGTCACACTGCTGAGATGCTGCCCTTTGGTCTTTTTGTACTCTACAGACTTTGGCTAATTAATGATAATCACTCCCTCTTCATTAACAGTCATGATTATCCAGACTTGTATGAGTGGGAGTTTATGCAAATGGGGCTTTTCATTTGTTCTTAAGATTCAATTTTCCTTTTTTTCCCACCCATTTTGAACATATATTGAATGAACATATTGAGCTGAATTCAGAATAGTTTACTAGTCCTATTTCTGCCGTTCCGAATTCAGCCTTTGTTTTATGCTTCATTATGTGAATATAATAGTGGATGTTTTGGCTATTCTGTATTGTTTTTTTTAAAAACATATCTTGGATTTCTCATGGCAACAGACGTGTATTCAGACTGACTCAAGTGTTTGATATGCAGGATAATGTTGCAATGATATGGAAGCCTTTATCAGCAATAGCTGGTTTATTCCAAAAATGTTAATCATTATAAAGAGAAAGTTATATAATAAAGGCTTTTAATATCCTGCACACACTGCAAGATCATTCAGTATAGCTCAATATTTTATGTAGCAGGCTGCAGACTAGACCTGAAATTGAGGCAATAATTTACCTCAAATTAATTTAAACATGCACATTTATTGTAATTTGAGTCTTGTCAGAAAAGAACAGGATCCGTTAAAGTCTCTCTTCACCAAAACATACAAAATGATTTTGCCTGCGTTCATCACCGTTGTCTCTGGTGGGTAAGAAATGGTCATACAAATAAAACTTGGTTTCACTACCAAAGCATTCATTCTCTAAACTGTGCTTGAATTAAATTATTAGAGTTCTCTTCATGAACTCATAAGGGCTGATCTTGGATGGCCACATATGCAATGCTCTCAGTTAACAACCAATGTGGGTTTCACCAGATTAGGAAAGTACCAGTCTACTGTTAAATAAACACTACTGGGACCACCCAGAAAAAGGTCCTGTCCTTCATCACAAGTTATGTGTAATGCAGTTTGATATTAATTTTGTTCCAGACACTTTCCATGATCAAATGTCACTACAAAAATGGGCAACACGTTACTTTAGACTTCAAAAGAACTTGGGCATGCTTGAGTATCAATACATGTATTTATGTTAGTCCAGCGATTAAGTCAAGGTAAAGACCCAAAAGAATTGCGTAATTTTCAAGCCCAAGCGTTTTTTCCCCCAATGCTTTCCAATCGTTTTTTCCCCCAACCCAACTCTTTCTGTTTTTTTTTTTACCCAAAACAAAAGAGTTTAAGGATTTAAACTCTTGACATCTGGTATCCGCAAGCAGGAAAGCTTGTGGAATGTGGAGGCTTGTTACTAATGCAATATAATGGAAATAATTATTTTTTAGGATGAATAAACAGCAGGCCAATGTCACTGCGTTTATGCTTAATTAATAGACAAGTAAAAATTGTGATCACAATGAAAATATGATTAATCGTACAGCCCTAGAAACAAGTCAAATTATTTTTCATACATTAAATGCTGTTATTTTCCCCCATCTATAGCAATTCTCTACCAAGGCTAAGCCCATTCCTGCCAAGGGCGAGTATATTAATATGAATAAATGCACTGCTTTTTTCCCTGGACTGAAGTACTGTACAGTCCTGAAGTATCCTGATGCAATGTCAAACGATGCTGCCCCTTACTTTCCTCTCACTGGTGACAGCAAGTAAGTGAAAATCATCTATATACTGATATCGAAATATTCCTTTTTCTCAAACATTTCATCCACACTATGAATGTGTTTAGATTTGCTGTTGAGCTCGATCCATCTGAAAAGGTCACAGAGTATATTGCCACCATCAGCTACGCATACGAGGATGAGGCAGACAAAGTCATGTTTAGCCTGATGGCTGAAGGTTGGAGACGGCTTAACAAAATACCTAACTGGAAAAAAAGAGAAAACACCAATGTTTAAAATAACCATCATTTGTCTTTTGCTTACTAACAGGAACATCCTATGAGGCCAGAAATGTAATGATATTAAACAGACAGAAGTACAGCATCTCTGCAGAATTGCTTATCGATACTCTTCAGCTTGATTCTAAAGTTTCTGCAAAACTGAAGCATGTTGAGAAGTTGACTTTGGAAATTGAGAGTGACTTAAAACTCCCAGAGACGACTTCTGTTCAAACACTCATCCTGAAATATGGTACATGTCCAGTAAAAAAGGCCTGTCGTGATTATTGATGAATTGTCTGATTGTGGTTATATGGTCAAATTTAGATATGCGAAATAATTGTGCAGTTTAAATTTCAAATTTCAGTTTGCCATTCAAATAAGGAAATGTAAGACCATGACAGTATAATTCTAGTGAATTATCTCTCTCAAAATATCTATTCTCAGAGAATGAAAAGATTGAGGCTGAATTGAAGTCTGATGTCAGATCTGAGATTCAAAGAATCATTCCCAACATCAATGCTACAGTCAAAAGCCTTCTTGATCGCCAGATTGGCCTGAATGAGTTGAAGGTCCGCGATGTTCTGGCAAAGGCAGTTGCGGTAAGAACTTCCCTCAATTTTTTTTCATCAGCATTTGAAAACACCCAAATAAATAAATGCTTATTAAACTTAAAGTGATTGTTCACCTAAAAATGGACTAAAATTAAGTCATTTACTCACCCTGATGTTGTTCTATTAATGGAGTATACCCTTCTTCCTTTTTCGGACCACAAAAGGAGAACATTTTAAGTTTTAAAAATGAAGTGCTTGCTCTTGTCCAAATTATGGCAGTGAATAGCGACCAGCATCAAGCTTTTTAAAAAAGATGCAAAAGCATCACAGAATGATCCCTTGTGACACGTCACATACTCAAAGTGTTCTGGGGGTTTACGATAGGGTTTGGTGAAAAACAAACCAAAATTTTATGTTTGATTTAACAAAAATCCTGACCTTGGCCGCTGGTCTTCTGTGCTCGACTGCATTCATGAGACTCTTATTAGCGAAGCAGTTCACTCCGACTCACCCAGAGAAACACATGTTGTGAGAAATCAAAATGAATTAGAACCCATTATGAAATACAACACCTATAAATCACAAAAAGTATCCAAGAACTTTCTTTACTGAATCAAATATACCCTCAATTGGAACTCAGTTTGTCTGATGATAGAGGTGAACGAGATAATTTTTTGTTACGACAAACACAAAAAAGTAGGCTACATGGATTGTATTTCATGTCGCTTGATTTCTCACAACCTGTGTGTCGGAGTGAACTGCGTCGCTAATAAGAGTCTCATGAATGCATGCAGTTGAGCACAGAAGATAAGCGGCCAAGGTAAGGATTTTCGTTAAATAATACATTAAATTACGGTTTCTTTTCCACCAAGCTCTATCGTAAAACCCCAGAACACTTGGAATATAAGACATGTGATGCATCGGATCATTCTTTGATACTTTTGTGTCTTTCTATGAAAGTTTTCTATTGTCTGCCATTATATGGACAAGCGAGAGCAGGACTTTTTTTATTCTTTTTTTTGTGGTCTAAAAAAGAAAGAACGGCATACTGCATTAGAACAACAGCAGGGTGAGTATATTATGACTTAATTTTCATTTAAAATGTTCTTTTTTTTTTTTTTTTACACATGTCCAGAATTTGGGAGTTCACACCGTGCCTGTGATCACTCTTCCTGAAAGATTGTTCCTGAATGCGTAAGTTAATGTCACCATATTCACCAGTATTTCAATTCAATTCACAGTTACCAGTTAAAATTAACACATGCTTTTTAAACAGAGAGGCTGCTGTTAAATATCACTTTGGCCAGCATTACTATACCATCACTCTTCCCTTGCCCTTGGGTGGAAAATCCACTAAGGATCTGAACTTTCCCACAACCCTCTCCACACCAAACCTGATTGTACCTCATCTCGGCCTGGAATTTGAATCTGCTAGCGTTAACCTTCCAGAGCTCTTCATTCCTGGGAGTGTGTCGCTGTCTGTGCCGACTCTCGGATTGGTAGAGTTGTCCGGAAAACTAAACAGCAACTTCTACAACTTAGAAGCTGCTGTGTCTGCAGCCAGAGATCCTGCTGAAAGTTATTCTGCTAAGTTTGAAGTCACCAGCACAAGTCCTGTTGACCTCCTCTCCATAAAGGTTGAAGGTAAACCTATAATTGAAGTACCACATGCACTGTATGCATGCACTTGTTTTGGATGGTTGCTATTTGATTGATTTATTTCACAGGATCTGCTCTAGTTGAGACCAAACCTGGCGATTCTCTCAAGGCTAACGTAAAGGCTGTGCTTTGCCACAAGATTATCAATGCCACGATTGGTGTTGAGGGGGAAGTGGAATTTGCTGAAAAACTCAGTGTGAAATCCAAAAGCAAGCTTGAAGTAATTAGCCACGTTGGAGTGCAAATTTCGCTGGAGCACAATGGACAGTTTGGCGTTGATGCCGAGGAGATCTCTGGAGATGGAAACCTGGAAGGATTCTTCAAGGCTGGTTCAGTCCATGGTTCAGGAAACCTTTTGCAATCAGTCTCAGTCCTCCCTTTCAGACAAGAGGCAAAGATGAATTCTTAACTGAAAATAGATTCAAAACTTCTTCAGGCTCAGAACTCCTTTGCTGTAGCCTTTGCCAATGGAGAGCTGATGATTCTGTCCAACAACACAGCATTTGACAACCTTCTAACATTGCTAAACATTGCTAAAATAACCTTCAAGGAATCCCAGCTTGATCTAAATTCTCATACAAAAGCACAGGTTCTTGGCCTGAAGATCCAAAACATGGTTGAGACCAGAGCTGGTGTTGAAGCAGTTAGCATTAAGATAGAGACCTCAACTTATAGCATTGAAGAACGTATCCATTCCCTGGTCACAGGAGCACTGGACATCAGTGGTCTAGCTATTCACAGTGACGCCTCTTTTAAACTCACAGGACACCAAGCTGTCCACAAAGCCATTTTGAAACTCAATAAAGATGGCCTGAGAACCAATGGCACAACCTCACTGCAAAGCCTCCTGAGTCTCCAGGAGCTTAAGCACACCTTCGAGATCACCTACAAAAACAAAACTGCCACTGCTCAGTGCAAAACCATTGGAGAAATCATGGGAAGTCGCATTAACCACAACACTGAACTAGAGATTGCTGGACTTTCCTGTAAAATCAAAAATCATATACGTTTCAACTCAAAATCATTTGATTTTGACACCAACACTGATGGTACAACTATTCCATTCCGGTTCAATTTTGATGCCAGTGTTAATGGTAAGGATGACACATACTTCTTGCATGGAGATGCAAGTCATGATTTTATTGCAAAAGTCTTTCTACAAGCAGAACCACAATCCATAGCTCACTCTCATGAATGCAAGATCTCAACCCACCTTAACCTAGACTACGTCATCAATGTCAACATTAAATCACAATTTGAAAGCATGTCTGACACTTTGCTTATCCCCTCTGAACAAAGGATTAAAGTGAAAATTAAGGCTGAAGTGAACGACTATGCCATTGAACAGAAAATCAGCGCTTACAACAGTCCAGGCCGGCTTGGGCTGGAAGGGTCTGGAAAAGTGCACACCAATCTGTTCAACACTGTCAGCACTTCTTATCAGGACTTTGCAGTCTCTGGCTTCCTAAAGTATGACAAAAGCACCGATACACAATCAATTAGCTTGCCTTTCATTGAAAGTCTTTCTCAAGTCCCTGACAACATCAGAATAACACTCGTGAGCATGGGCGAGACCATGAGGAAATACATCAACCGAGAGGGGATTGCTTCCAAAATTCAGGACATACCTCATCATGTAAGTGACTTTGTGTCCAATTTGAACTTTGAGAGAAGAGCTGTGCAGCTGAAACATGCCTTGAAAACTCTATACCAAGAGAATACATTAAAGCTGAAATGTCTGATCAGTGCATTGGACAAATTAGCGAGTGATATGTTCAACCGTTTCAGTGAGGCTTTGGATATTTTGGGCGAATTGATTGTAATGGGTATGCATATTGACTAAGTTGTTGAAACCCTACCAAAGCACATCAAGGTTTTGATATTTTCCATCATTGAGGATGTACAAAACATTCTTAGCTTGATCAAGACCCAAGGTTACACAAAGCTGAATGAAATCTTCCATCCTGCCAGTGCTGTGAACAAGCTTGACAGTCAGATTCCTGCAATTTCGACATCTCTTCTAGTGCCATCTTTTGGAAAACTGTATGGTGAATTCATAATCAGCAGCGCTCTCTACAACGCCAGAACCTCTGCAGAGTTCAAGAACGGCTCAAAAGAGATACCCTTTTTTCACAGCTTGCTTTAACTCTAAAGGAACCTCTGCAAACCTCAACATTCTGAGTTACGATCTAGAATCTACAGCACAGATATCGATCCCCGAGACGAGTCCTGTAATGGTGTCTGAAACTTTCAAGTTAACACACATTGAATTGACTTTAGACCAACATGCATGGTTGACTCTGAATGGATCTGCCTCTAACAATACTTTCTTTCTTGAAACTTCATACAAGAACCAGGTGAACATCCCCTCGCACTCACTGTCTGGTGAAGTCATGCTGATTCAGAAGGCTATAGCTTGCCAGGAGGATGCTGCATTCACACTGACAGTTAAAAATGAAGGAACTGGCAGATTTGCCCTTTAAGACTTCTCTGAGGAAGGTACCCATGAGAGTGACCTGCATTTGAACATGGGCCTTGGCGCCGCCAAGCTGTCTTTTACTGGCCACACTGATAGTGATGCTTTGCAGATCAAGATGAAGATGAAAGTGAATGCTGATGCTGTTGCTCTAAGCCACCTTGAATTCAATGCTAGTGTTGATACTGAGTCTCCGTTTATCAAGAACAGTTTTCTGGTTACTTCTGGGAAGGCTCGCTTGGGCGATATGATGGTGGAAATCAAGGCATCCCATGTCACATCGGTTGTCGGAGCTGTCAGTGGTGTCCTCTCTAATGCCGCCAACATCATAACTTGTCCTAGTAAGGTTGCTATTGACTTTCAGAACAGGGGTATTGCTAAGATCAACCTCTTCGAGTGTTTTTCAGCCGATGTTGATGTCCAGAAAGACTACGCTGTTACCTTCAACTCTGACATGCAAGAAATCAGCAGTGTGGTAGTCGCCTACTTAAACAATTACAACTACAGCCATAACTTCACAGCCAGCAATAATAAAGCTGAGATGGGTATTTACGCTGTTGTGAATAGTTTGGCCAGCTTTGGGTACTTAAATGCTGCAGAAATGTTTGTGCCAGCCATTTTCAAGATTCCATCAATCAGAGAGCGGAACTTGAATGATAATACTGGCCTATGGCGTGACTTTACCACAAACAACCAGCCTGTTGATCTAAGAGCCAAACTTGTCTACCAGAAGAGTTGGTTTGCTCCTATTATTGATTTGGGTCTGATTGTTCCTTCATTGGGTAACCTGGTCTCTGACGTGTCTTTCAAGTCCTCTATTCTCAACTTCAATGCTAATGCAGGTATTTATCCGAAGGATTACTGGATGCGTATTAGTGCCACAACTGCATCCGTGTTTCAGGGATTGAAGGCCAAGCTTGATGGAACCACTAGCCTGACCACAAAAAGTGGATTGAAATTGGCCTCTTCTTTGTCTTTGGAGAATGCCCACATTGGCGGTAATCACGAGAGTACCTTGACTCTGCAAGAAATCTATGAGGCTGTATTGTCTGTGGACACATTTGCTAAGATTAATCTGACAAGGTTCACTATTGATGCTACTCATCAACTTTCTGCGGACACCAAGGCCCACCCAAAGGCAGCATCAAACTTAAAGATCAAGTACACTTTTGATCGTCCAGATTCAGAGGCTGCTGGACATGGAGATGCTGAGAATACCTTGAAGCTGGATGCAACTCTTTCCTTTATCTCTATTGAGTCTGCAACCCAAATAACCACAGATGCTACATTGCCTGATGATATCAAACTTAAGGGGAAAATGGATAATCAAGCTAACATCTATGTGAACGCTGATGGTCTGAAATCCAATCTGAAGACTACTGGAAATGGTTACTTTGATTTTAAATATTCCACGTTTGGGTTTGACATTAGTGACCAGCTGACCTGGGAGGGAGATCTTGACCGTATTTATTCTTTGCTAGAAATCAATTCAAACTATACATATATCTATTACAATTATACTGAAATTGCAATAAACCACACTGCTCTTGGTAAAGTTGAACTGGTTCCCCTGAGCACCCTCTTGGCTGCTGTAGACATATACTTGACTCAGCCAAGTCACAGTGATTTTGATGTAAGAGATACACAAAGAGGATATATTTTATCATGGCATGGGTTCAATAGCAAAAGAGAGATTTTCTCCCGTTGGTACAATTCTAGTACAGCAATAACAGTAGAGTATAGTGATTTACCCGTCCTAAAGGGTGTGTTTGGGTTCTCTTCTAATCTCACATCTCCATCTACACTTCAGGAGTATCAGGGTGAATTAAGTGTAAGTCTAACTGGCTTCAAATAATTATTTCACCCATTTCAACATTAATCTTTATTGAAAGTGGGTCATATATGTTGTCGAAATGTAAAATAAATTTTGAATTTGGTGCCCTCTTGAGGAAAGACAGAAAATAACTTTAGGGCGCATTTGTATGAAAGACAACAACTCCCACAATGCACCACATTGCAAAGGTCCGCAAGCCACTCCCACTAATCCAGAACAGCGCCTATGAGGTATCCGCCTATCCGAGAAATCACACAAGGATAGCTGCCACCAGAGCTTGAAATTCATTTCATTTGAAATGGTGAATTATTGCATGATAATTGTTCCTCCATCAGCCTCAGCTGCTCTTCGCTATATTGCGGCTCGTAAAAGTAGCCACGAACGTCTGATTCGAGCATCAGACTTTCAAAATCCTCTTCTTCCATATCATATTGAGTAGCTGCATTTCGCCATTGTAACTTCACATCTGAATTTAATATTTCATTAAAGGATTGATTTCAACTAATCATTGGGCTTTATTTAATGAATGCTTTCTCACCTCAGGCCTCATAATCAGTGACATGAACAGATCCAGAATAACTTTAAAAGTCACTCACAAGCACAATGATGTAAACATGTTTGTTCAGTGATTGAAACCCTGAAATATTGCTGGTCCCATTTAAACACTACAATAAATGGATCACTTTACTATATAGACTCAACTCATCTTATTGATCTAGGCTACTTCATTGCCAATTTTACATTAAATTGTACATTAAGTGATGTTCATTGTTTATTTAATTGACATTCATATATTTAGTATAATTTTACCTTTGCAAAATAAAAAAGGATAAATATGACTTTTGGCAAAAGTTAGTTATTAATATTTCCAAGTTAAATGTTTTTTCTTTTGTAGTTTTTATATGAAAATGTAATAACTCCAGCATTTAAAGAACATGATGCAAATAGTGAACCGAAAAACAATATTTCCTCGACTAGATCTTCTGACCGGAAAATTTTCTGTTTTGAATTATTAAAAATTAGCCTACAGCTTCATCGGAATGGTACCAAAATATGTGACTTTTATGGCATTTGGAATGTGAACACACACAAAATAATTGAGGGCATGATTCGAGCAGGCTAAGGGGTCGTAAAAAAAGCGACCTATTTTAGCGACCTTGCCGCTGGTGCCACTTCTCGTGGGCGTTGAGTCCGATCCTTGAGCCGCACACTCGACCGCAGATGGAGCAGGGGAAACCAGACACCAGGGGGGTACCAGCCGTCCACTGGTGTCTCTTGATGCGCCTCTCGGATCGTCGGTCTTGGTTGGTTTGATGTATTTGAGAGATTGCAGTTGCACAGGTGACATGCCAGGCAGGTCTGTCGAGTGCCAGTGATTCAAGCTGCGTGGGGGGAATGTTCGCTCTCTTTAGGATGTCCCTGGTGTAGTCCTTAAAGCGCTGCATTTGCCCTCCAGAGGACGCTTTGCGCCCATTAGTTGACTGTAGAGGACTTGACGGGGCAATCGGTGTTCAGGCATGCGTATGGTGTGCCCTATCCAGCGCAGATGTTTTTTGGCAACAGCTGCTTCCATACAGATTGAGTCAGTGTTGCTGAGGATGACTGTATGGGGGATTCGGTCTTCCCAGGACAACCTGAGGATCTTCTGTAGGCAGCGAATATGGAAGGCCTCTAGGTTGATGATGTGCTGGTGGTATGGGGTCCATGACTCTGCCCCGTAGAGCAGAGTAGAGACACATACCGCATTGTAAACAGCAACCTTGGTACTGACCTTCAGGTTACGGTTTTCAAAAACCCTGTTGCGTAGGTGTCCAAAAGATGATGAGGCTTTATTTATCCGGGTGTGTATTTCTTTGTCCAGGGAGCAGAATGAGGACAAAGTGGAGCCAAGGTAGGTAAAGTGGACCACTGTTTTAAGTGGAACACCGTTTATGTGAAAACTGGGGGGTGTGGGGGCGGAGGTAGTGAGATGGGACATGACCTCAGTTTTTTGAATGTTGACCTGTAGGCCAAAGGATTGGTACAGACGGGATATTGTGTTGAGGGCGTGCTGCATAGAATCTGGGCTGTGAGCTAAGACGGCACAGTCATCAGCATACTGAAGCTCACAGATTTGGCGGTTCTTTGTCTTTGTGCGGGCCTGGAGCCGACGTGTGTTGAAGAGGCTTCCGTCAAGTCGGTATTCCACATGGACACCGTCTTCATGTCCCATGACACGGTGGAAGAGGCAGGTGATGGCAGAGAGGAGGATGTTAAAGAGCACCGGAGCCAAGACACAGCCTTGCTTCACCCCAACATTTACCTCGAAGGACTCTGACTGGAGTTCTCCAGTGAGCACTCTGGCTTGCATCCCGTCATGCAGTTGCTGTAGGATGCGGAGAAACTTGGGTGGTACCCCAAGTTTGGAGAGGTGTTTCCAGAGCAGTTCACGGTTGATGGTGTCAAAAGCTTTGCTGAGGTCGATGAAGGCAACGTAAAGGTCTTTGTGATGTTCTCGGCTCTTCTCCAACAGCTGCCTCAAGACAAAAACCATGTCTGTCGTGGATCTGGTCTTACGGAAGCCACACTGAGTTTCCGGAAGCACAGCTTCCGAGATGTGATCAACCAGTCTGCTGAGCATGATCTTGGCCAGGACTTTCCCTGCGATGGAGAGGAGAGATATCCCACGGCTGTTGCCGCAGACTGCACGGTCTCCTTTCTGCTTGTAAATTACCACGATGTTAGCATCCTTCCAGTCCTGTGGGAGGGTCCCATGTTCCCAGATGTTTTGGATCAGGAGGTGCAGGCGACGCGTGAGGAGGTATCCTCCGTATTTAAAAACCTCTGCAGGGATTCCATCGGGTCCAGCGCTTTTGTTGTTCTTCAGCCCTGCAATAGCTTGCCGGAGTTCTGAGTAAAGTGGTGGGGTGTCCAGGTGCATGGTAGGTGGCAGGTCTGGGAGATTATCCAGAATATGTGGGTCGACAGGGTTGACGTGGTTGAGGAGACTGTCAAAATGATTTGCCCAACGGGCAAGAATCTCGTGGCGGTCCTTAAAGAGGATCGCGCCGTCAGCTGATCGGACTGGGGCAATCACCCTCTTCCTGGGGCCGTACAATGCTTTTATGGCATCGTAAAAGCCATGACTGTTGTTGCAGTCTGCCAGGTTCTGGATTTCTCGCGCCTTTTGCACCCACCAGGTGTCCTCCATAGTCCTGAGGGCTCGCTGGGTTGCTGTTCTTGCAGCAATGAAGGAGGTTTTAAGGGTGGGAGATCCAGGGCAGGATAGGAGAGCTTTGTGGGCCTCATGTTTGGTTTTTAGGAGTGACTGTATCTCAGCTCAGATGCAGTCAAACCAGTCCTGGTGGTGTTTCCTTGATTGGCCTAGCGCCTCTGTGGCTGCGCTATGAATAGCCTGGCGCAGTGCTGGCCAGTCGGTTGATTCCTCTGGGATCTTGTTGAGGTTTTCAGCAAGTAGCCGTCGGAGGTTATCTTTGGTGGTAAGGCTATTCAGCGCTGTACAGTTGAGTTTCTTGTTTGGAGCCATCCTCGGGCCACGGGGTTGAATGCTCATGAGTAGTTTGGATCTGACCATGAGGTGGTCAGTCCAGCACTCAGCTCCGCGCATAACACGGGTCAAACACACACACACACACACACACACACACACACACACACACACACACACACACACACACACACACACAATTATAAACACAAATGAACTGGTAGGGCTATTACAATACAGCATAATTGAGTCAGAAGACTGAAATACGAGGCTGAAATGAGATCAGATCCAGATGGATTAAGCTGTAATTATTATTATAATAATAAAATATAAATAATAATTAATATAATTAATAATAATTAGAATGAA
The DNA here is from genome assembly GCF_051911475.1 of Siphateles boraxobius. Lineage (NCBI taxonomy): Eukaryota > Metazoa > Chordata > Actinopteri > Cypriniformes > Leuciscidae > Siphateles > Siphateles boraxobius. The sequence continues at coordinate 536,612 of NW_027508836.1, forward strand.
TATATATATATATATATATATAAATATATAAATAATCATTAATATTAATATAATTATTAATTATAATAATAATAATATTTAAATAATAAGCTGTGATAAAGGATTCCTGTTTATTTTAGTAATTTTTGTATTGAATGTTAATGTTACCTGCTGTAACAATGCTTTCTCTGTATTCAGGTTTGACTGTACTGTAATAATAATGCAAAAACGTGTACACTTCACATCAAATTTTATTTTTATTTTTTTATAAACCTCGACTAAAAATTAGACTATTATTTGAGAATTTCTAAAAAAATAGCCTACATTTTAATCCACACCTTAAAAGTAATTTTGTCCAAAAACAACTAGAGAATCCGCAAGCCACTCCATAGAGAGCTATACAGGCATATTGGTAACACCAAGAAATTACATGTTTTATTTTATTTTATTTTCTATCAACAGATGGCGATAATTTGACTTCAAAATTGGATTTAAAAGGCCTGTCTCTAGTTTACACTGTCAGTGAAATGAGACCCAATTCCGATTTTTTGCTCATATGTGACCTGTGATGGAGGAAGACACCAGCTTCAAGAACCTTTTGACTCTGAACTTCAAAACCCAGAAGACACACGGCATGACCACAATGCACGACTCTGCTACAAAGTTCCTAGTCAGCATAGGACATAAAACTTTTAAAGTAGATGAAAATGTGTGCTCAAAAGGAAGCAAGAGTTTGCATTAGTAAAATTAGAATTTTACTGATTTAAAGAAAATCTTGAATGCAGGTGTAAGCCTCACGTGCCAACAGACTATGCACTGCTTTTTGAAACATACAGACATTGTGCCAGCTGCTGGGTGAAATATACACTGCTGCACATTAGTTTTCCATGACAATGACTTGTTACAGGAAATACAAACTCCAAATAGGGTATTCGTCACCCTAATGCCAGATAGTAAGCAAACCACCTAAGCTGGGAAAACTAGCATGACCTAGAGCCCCTTCGTAACTACTGTTATCCTAAAAGTGCTTATTTGATCATTCCGATCCAAATGGGACATGATATGCGATACACATTTTGATCACTAGCTGCTGGCTTGTCTAAATGCAGATAAAACGATAGCTGGAATTGACATCTCTACTTAATAAATAATAATAATAAAAATAAAAAAGGGGTCTTAACTGGTATCGGTAATTTCAGCATTAAAGGGTAAGTCTGTTTGACAAAGGAATCTCATCTCAGCGGCATGCAAACTGTCCCGGTATTTATTAGTCTGCTTTGGTTGAAGGAATCCAAATTGCAGTATTGCTTAATCTGTTTCTGACGAAGGAATCTCAGTACAGTGTTATATACACGTAGACTTGGGTGATGCTCCCCTTTCTACAAAGTAAAGACCTTACAAATTATTGTTAGATTGATGTAATTCACCTAAATTTTGGCTGCATCTACAAGCAGAGAGCTACCTAGCGATCAAAACTGTTCACTCGCTGAAAAGTCAGTATTTATGCACGAGATGGACGTAACTATATAGGCTTAGACAAGCATTGACTTACAGCAAATCTATTTCCTTACTCTGTAAACAAATAGAATAAGTTGTGTAAAGTAAAGAGAAGAGTTCCATGAGTAAAATTTGCAAATGCCAAACCACATTTGCATTTTACTGAATGTAACATCAAGTTCTTGAAAGACTTAAAGTATAGGCGCCCCCTTTTAACCCGTTTAAACATGCATAACTCATTTAAAGTGTGCAGACATTCTTCATGGACTGTTGAATTGGTCTGGCATGCACTGGTTCCCATGACAACGACTTGTCACAGGAAGTGCTAACTCGTGACGTCATTTTGTAAACGAACCAGCCTAGGTGGCTAAGCTAACTTAACCTAGCGTCCATCCAGCTTAGGCTAAGCTAAGCTAACCTAGCATCCATCCAGCTTAGGCTATGCTACATAATAACTTCTACAGTTAGCGGTTAGCATCATTTACTTGAAGCCTTAATTACAGCTTTTATGTATACAGCACAAAGTATTCTAAAATACTTTCTTTAACCCCATTTAGGGTTTCTAATTTTTCTCTTTCCTTACTTTCAATTCTTCTCAGCAGAATTTCACCTTCACTAGTTTAGGCATAGTCCTTGCTGAGCGCTGTAGGCTAAATTTGCAGATGCCCTGTCAATTAAACCCAAGTTTAATTACATGTAAGCTGTGTACCTAGAGAAGAATTCTTATAGTTATGAGAATTTTCATCAGCATGTTGACTAAACCTTTGGAGGGACACACACGGTGTGGTCTTAAACACGCAACAGCTGTGACCCACTATGGAGTGTTGGTCCAGGCAAATCTAAAGGTTAGTCACTAGTGCTATTGATTACTCTCAATTTCAGATCATTCCCGCTGTTTTGATCACTTACTTAAGTCCTTTTTATTTTTATTTTACTTCGATAATAATAGCAGTCAGCTATTCACTTGTCTATTCTGTCATGTATATGATTTATTTCCATTTCCTCTCTTGTTCAAATGTGGTTCCATTTCCCATAGGGCCCAGAAAGGAACCAGAGACACCTTTATTTGTGATTTTGTTTATTTTCAACAAGTGCACTTATTTTTATGACCCTGCAACACAAGTAATTTCAACGATTACTAGGGCATAACTATAGTCCTGAGGATTGATAAAAAGCATAATTTGAATAGGAAAGCTGTCCTTTTTCCTCCTATTCTTCACTTCGTCAAGCCGTAGTGAACCACCAGTTAAGTCCAGAGAAATATTTTAGTCATAAGAACCATCTTAAGTCATTTATTTCATCTCGGCTATGCCCTTTCCAGGAAATACTCTCGGAACCACACAAGTCTTAGCCTCCTAACATCCACAGCTAAGATGATAAGGATACAATACACACTTCACTAGCTAGCTACACATGAAATACCTTATGCTACATATCTAGCGAACCCATTAAACCGTGGCTTTGAACTTTCTAGGGTCATGCATTAGTCTCTCACCACAAGTGTGCCAAAATGTTGCAGATCCTCTGCTTAACCTGACCTTAACCGGACAGGAGACCGAAAAGACTGACAAGCCATCGCGAGGAACACTGTTCCACCCATGGCTGCTGACATCCGACGGCACCAGAGCCAACGGAACTGCACCATGAGAGAAGAGGACAAACGACCCATGACCCAAGCCAGAGTTACAGCCACACCGGGGTGATCAAGATTCTCATCTCCTTACCCCACCTTATGGGTATAAAACAGAAGGTAAACAACCTCACATAATAGATCACAGCGTCCCACAAGGAGCGGACCTGTGCCCAAAGCCTTACAGACCAGCTAGAGACTGAGGTTCGAACCAGATTCAATGCAGCTGGACAGAGCATGCCCAGGACCAGCACAGAACTGTCACCATGGCAACAACCCAGGTACCAGCCAAGCCCCTTGGAGAAGCCATGGAGGACAGTACCCTCAACCTGCAAACACCACAGGAGGACAAACGGCTGTCAACGACAGCATCCTCTTCCATACCCTTCACACAGGTGTCAATCTGAGGCTCCGCAAGGACAGCTGGACGCACCTGCCTCAGAGCTACTGGAGGCGCTGACACACGCAAAATAGCTCCCTGCACAGGACTCACCCAAGGAGTCCTGTAAGGTACAAGCTTCCGACTCCTTGCCCACCCCAGCTTAGGCAAGCTTGCGTCGGCACCACCATAAGGACAGAACAACACTTCAATCCTTCAGACCTCTCGTGACTGAGAGGCTAACAACCACCTTCTGACCTCCGGCCACCAGCACCAGGTCAGCTTGAAAACCTCTCTATGCTACATAGAGGCCTAACCACTTCCTGCAACCACAAGGAAACACATGCCCCAAAACTAATGAACTTCAGAATGCCCCAACACCTGCTGCCTCAACACCTGCTGCAGAGACCTGGACTTGGCTACTGTCCACATCACCAGCCGTGGAACGACCACCGCTCCACAAGACACGAGCAACCAGAGGCCACCATGGCCTTCCAGCCTTCTATGACAAGTGTGTGTCTGATCTCTCCGCACTTCCAACTTCGCTCGTGGTTGTCCTTGAGGGGGGACAACAACGATCGAAAGGGGGGATCTGTAGGGTATGGACCAATCAGACACATACTAATTATTCATTATATACAAAGGTTTATGAAACTCCTCACACAGCCCAAATCAACAAACACAAGGGCAGAAACAGTGTCATGTTACAGGGCATGATAAGGAGATTTTACGACCTCCGAGGAATGTGGCCACATACTCAAGAGAGAGACTATGAAACAGAAACCCTCTTTAAAACAGACTTTGCTGCATTAATCATAGACTAACTGATCTATAAATGAACATGCATAAAACTGTGAAAGAAACAGTGTAAATGGTTTACTGTCTCGTGTACTATTAGGTATATATTATGGTTTGTATCCTGGTATACAACCAATTAACGATCAATGTAACCTCATCTGTATCATGCCTCCTACCTAATTAATCCTCATTTAATGACTCACACTTTGATGTACATCACCTTCTTCTAGAATGCAGTGTGGATGTGTTATAGCTATCTGAGCATTAATGAAGGTATAATCATGCTAGGGACAAAGATCCGTAAATCAACTAAGAGCCACTTTCCCTCTCAGACATGTCACCTTTCTGATTGGTCGAGTTCAACCCTTAGGGGAGGATCTTTTCCAGGCCTTATTAGAGACAGTCCACATGTGACCTCCCTCTCTTAGTTCTTTCATCCAGCCGCAACACTGTTCTGGTTATACTGGGGAACCCCCTCCCCCTCCACGGGGGCCCCAGGGCCCAGCAGGCCTCGATCCAACCAGATATGGGCTCAGGCAGGAGAGATATGACTCTCTCACAAAGAACCAAGGACAATCTCAAGAGTTTTGGAACAAAGACTCCAACCAACAACGACTCCAATCACCCATCCTTCCGACTTCCTCACTTCTCCTGGGTGCTCGGCGTGGCCTCAACAGAGTCCCAGGCCTTGACCAAACCAGCCATGCGTTCCTGGAGAAAGAGAACGCTCAACCAACTTCCACTTGACACTGCCGGAACCATCAACGACTTCAATTTTCAACAACTTCAAGAATTGTTCCCATTACAAATGCAAGTATTCAATTCAATGAAATGTGAAAATGAAATTCTGATGGTTCTTCTCATAGACCCTCTTCCGGTTTCCAATTTCATCCAATCACTAACATATTTATGTATTCATGTGTGTATGTTGTTTAGTTTATTTATATTCATATAAATATCTATATTTAGTTAATAAAACTTGTACATAATATGTATTTGGTTCTGTTTTGTTTGCAATACAAGTCACTTTTCGATCACGGTTTTTGCTACTGGCTCAAAGTACTGTACAGGCGAAGAAATAATTATTATTCTGTGGCCATGGAAGATACCCTTTTCTTAGAATAAATGAATAATCAAAAGAGTTCGTTGGAAGAACTGATTAATTGATTGTAATATTAATTCAGCCACATCAAGTCAATCCAATTAACTGACCAAAATATTTATAATTAATAATAACAAGATATTATTGATTATTAATATTTCCAAAAAGCTGAGTTCCTTACACCCACAACTCTTGCTGAGTTTGAAGTCAGTATAAAATAAGCCGCACAATATTAGAAAATACTGACATTGCGATATTTTGTGATGTATATTATGATATATTTTGAAGAAAATACAGGATAGACCGGTTTCAGAGGGAGGCACTATGTTCATTTAAACGCGTGCAGCACACAGTGTCTCAGAACAGCTTGATTAACGGTAATTAGCTATGTTTCCATCCAAAGTTGTGGATTTAAGTTATACTGCCAATGTGTGATAGAAAACAAAATCGTCACTTCCTGGGAAATTGCTGCAAAATATCTGTAATAAAAATGCTGCAATTGGGTAAGAAACTTATGACTCTTTATATCCGTACATCATAAATTTCTTGGTGATATTAAGTTATCTTGCGTTCGGATTCCTGTTGTTTTCTGAACGCAATCATGTGAGATGCTTCAAGGAGGGAATTAAACCAAATTATTCTGATGACAGACTTTGGCTTAGGCATTTCAGATCAAACCAACATCTGAGATGCTGTGATGTGATTGGTCCGCTGGTTAGTCCAGTTATCCAATCACATCTTCTGTTGAGCCAAGTCGAGTTTTTTTGTTGTGCATAGAGGAATTTATTCTGTAAATGTTTATGCGTATGTCTTCTTTTTGGATAAAAAAAATCCACCTCAATAAGTGCATACTTTTTTTATGAACATTTTTAGAATTTATCTGCATCTTGGGGTTTCCATCCAGTAATATCCCAAAAATAGATGGGTAGAAACAGCTAATGAGACTCATTTCATGGGTTTTACAGGGCCGAGAGGTGCTCATGCATGCTGTTCTGGACAGAGTCGCGTCCGTACAGAAGCGTGTAGCTGCGTATCTCATCTTGATGAAGAACCCCACGCCTGCTGAACTCGCTCAACTGGCAGCGGCTCTCCTTGTTGAGGAAAATCCTCAGGTCAAGAGCTTCATCACCTCTCATATCAGCAACATCTTGAGCTCTACCGCACCAGAGAAAATGGATTAAGTAAAAAAAATTATAGGAAGAATAAGAACCTAATCTAATTTTCAGAAGAAAAGGTAATCTTGTTTTGTTTACTCCCTAGCTTGAGACTGAAGATTCGAGAGGCCTTTCAAGGCAATGAAATTGAAATGCTCATGGAACCAAACGAACTCTCTCGGTACTTCAGACTTGGATCTTTACAGGGAAACATGATCTTTGAATCTCCTAAAGAACTTCCAAGGGAGGTCATGCTGGAGATGACCTTGAATGCTTTTGGGTTTGATTTGGACTTGATTGAGGTACAGAGTTCAATAAAACTCCAACATTTCCTTGATTATGGCCCTATGAAATAATTTTTTTTTGCCAAATTCTGTTTGCCATAATCAACCAGCCCTAATGTCTTAGATTCTTGCTTTCAGATTGGCATGGAGGGAAAGGGCTTTGAGCCCATTGTGGAGGCTATCTTTGGTGACGATGGATTCTTCCCAGATACTATCATGAAGACCACCTTATATGCCACCGACAAGATGCCCGTTGAACTCAATGAGGTCTTGGACAACATGCTGCCGTTCATGGGAAACGATAGGAAGAAGAGACAGGTATTAAATGTAGTGAAAGTTGCAAATGGATGTATTTCTTCACAGCTGGATTCCAATCTCAATCTCTTCTGTGTGCTGTAGGCTTCTCAAAACATAGTTTTCGTGACAGATTTATTCAAACATACGTTACATAATGAAGACAACAGGATAAGTAAAAATATAATGAATATGTCATATAGTGCAAATATTTATCAAAAGGAATTTTTCTAGCTGACTATCAAGTTTATGGTAATTGAATGGCTTTTCTGAGGTAAATGTAACTACGTGACATTGTTCTCAAACTGTTTTATTGATGTCTTTCTGTGGTTGAAACACTGATTACATGAGACATGATTGATTTCAGTAAGTTTTTCTGTTCTTTCTGATTTTCACTGATGTTTATTTGCTAGTAACTAGTAGAAAAGAGGCAGTTCAGTGATCTGTCACCACACAAATCCACATTTATTGTTTGAATTTTGTGATGAAATTGACAAAATTTGAAAGCTGAGACTTTGTTTCTAAACAAAAGTATCAAAGCCCAAAGATTATTTTGTTTATTGGTTGGGAGGCTCTACAAAAAATACGTAGTAAAGTTTTCTCCATGCATCTACAGAGAAAAGCATTGAGCAAAAGATTGATCTTGAGATTTAAAGTGAAGTCAATTATTTTATCCTTTAAAACTCATCTTTGATAATCAAAATTATATATTTAAAAAATAAAATCCCGTGAAAATAATATCTTTGTGCCTTAAAAATAGCTTCAATGTAACTCAACACCCTTGTGCCATTTAGTATGGAATCATGAATATGCAGATTAGTCCCCACCTCCACACACTTTTAATGTCACTTTTGAGCAGTTTAATGCCTATTTGTATAAAAGTATAGTTTTATTTTCACTTTTTAAAATCTTACTTTTGAAATTTTTTAAATGGTAGTTTTTTACGGTTTCCACAAAAATATGACTGAACACTGATGATAATCAGAAATATTACTTGAGCATCAAATCATCATATTAGAATGTTTTCTGAAGGATTATATGACACTAAAGACTGCAGTAATGATGCTGAAAATGTAGCTTTGATCACAGGAATAAAATATAGCTGCAAGCAGCGATTTTTCTCAGAAGTGGCTGTAGCGCAATGCAGAGCAGAAAAAAAACTGCTGAAATTGAACATGCATGGAAAAACAGCTGGTTCAGAAGTACAGGTGAAAATGAACTCAAAATTAACAGAACACAGAATTTTTATACAAAATTCTATAAGTATGAACAAAACACACTTATTTTTAATCAAAGAGGAAGAAAGAATAGTACAACCCTTAGATAATAAAGGAATTGAAATGACGCAACATTACATATAATTATAATTATAAAGTTTGAGCCTTTAATCTCTGGGTCAGGGTCAACTCAATTGAGAATTAACTCAAAATATATGTATATATAAATGAACCACATGTTATATTTTATGAGTTCCTTCTCAGATAGACAACATGTCTGAAACAGAAGCAACTTTTGCACCACTTCTGGCCACAGTACGCTGCACAGGATTCAAACCCACGACCTGAGAGGTTCGGGGCTCATGGCACGGGGTTTAGCAACTTGCGCTACTCAGTTGATGCTGACTCGCCGAACTGCAGAGGAGAGCCTTGAGAGGTGTGAGACTGAGGACACAACAGCATTACTTAGCATGTTAACCAGATTAGCATGCTAAGCTAGTTTAATGCTAATGTAACTTTAACAGGTTAACCTGATAGCTGAAGAGCCACATTAGAAAGAATGGCATCTGGTTAGCATGCTAACCAATTAGCAAGGTCAACTTTGAAGACGAATATCTTGGGAACGGTGGTGAATATAAAAAATCCATTCTGTTCTGTGCGGCTTGGTCCAAAGATCATCTGAGCCAATTTTTTGCAAAATTGAGCAAATTTTGTCAACAGTTTTTCATTTGCTTCATTTGTTGGAAAATCGGAATCGGCAAAAACCAAGGTACATAATGGCATAAATCAAATTTTAAACAATGTTTTCAAAAGTTACAAGCATTTTTGCAAAAAATTTGTATCTCTGGAACACAAGGTGACACTGTGTTCAAACTTCTCGGGTACCTTCAGGACATACCCTTGATAAAGCGTACCAATTTTCGTTTCGATTGATCAAAGTTTAGCCAAGATAAAGCCTCAGAACCAATTTTGGGTTGACCTCCTTAAGTTTCTGACATCATCACTTTGAACAAAAATGAATTAAAAAAAAATCTGTTCATTCATTTCTGTGCGGCTCAGTCCAAAGATCATCTGAACCAATTATTATTATTATTATTATTATTTATAATTTATTTATAAACTTTTTCAAAGCATTTACAGAAAGCTTCATACAATTAAAATTAGAACTTTCCCCCCATTATAACCCTTTCCGCCGAAAGGGGATACATTACATACAAGATAAGACAACAGTAGTAATAGTAATCACAATTAAATTCAATTTAAAATAAATTTAAAATAAAAAAAAACATATATACATACATAGCCAATAATAAAAATTTCGGACATATTCGTGGTCCGTAAACAATTATAAAACAAAAACCACAATTGGTGGTCATATTTAACATTGATCAATAAGTGGGAGAGTCTTCATCTTCTCAAAATGTGTAAAAACCAATTCTTCTACAAATTTTCGACCGATCCTTTCATTAAATATTTAATTTTCTCTAATTTTAAGTATGTTACTAGATCACATAACCACATTTAGGCTTTAGGCTGGTTTGTTGACTTCCACTCCAATAATATTCTCCTTCTCACTAATAAGGTGGCAAAAGCAATAACATTTTTTACTTTATTTGTCAATCCATGTTCTGGTACTCCAAAAATAGCAACTTCAACACTGGGTTTTATATCTAAGCTAAAGGCCTCATTTAATGTTTTAAATATGAATGTCCAATAGTCACTCAGCTTTTGACAAGCCCAAAACATAAGAAAAATGTCTACCTTGTCACCTTTGCATCAATCACACAAGTCATCAACATTTGGGTAAATTTTTGAAAGTCTGCATTTTGTGTAATAGGCACGATGGAGGACTTTAAGTTGTATAAGGCTGAGGCGTGCGCAAGAGGTAGATCCATTTACTCTATTAAAAGCCTCATCACAAATTTCGTCAGGTATTTCACTTCCTATGTCCTTTACCCACTTACCTCTTATTCTGTCAATTAAAACATCATTTGAGGACATAACCATCTTATTTATTGCTGCAATTTGACCTTTAAGAAAAGTAGGAGACAGTAGAATTTTATCCAATAGTGAAGTAGGTGGCAAGTCAGGAAAAGTAGATTTGAAAGTAACGTTAGGTTGGACTGTGCCAATTGGAATTTCTCTGAGAGGTCATTAAAACTGGCAAAGGTGTTGTTTATGTAAAAATCACTACACCCGGCCAAGCCTACCCTCTGCCATTGTGCATATGTGAGATCTATTTTACCAGCAGGAAACAAATGTTTTTTACGGAGAGGGCTTAGCTTAGAAGAGTTGCTGAGTTTATGCCTTTGTCTAAACTGTGACCATATTTTAAGCGTAGAACGTACTACTGGGCTTGAAGAGTATTTAGAGGGAGAGAATGGTAGCTTCATTGTTATTAGAGCAGAAAGCAATGTAGAAATACAAGTATTTGCCTCCACCTTACACCAGAAAGCAATGTAGAAATACAAGTATTTGCCTCCACCTTACACCAATCAACATCAGGGGAAGTATTCCAACAAATAATTTTTTGAAGATTTGCAGCCCAGTAGTAGCCCATAAGATTAGGAAGAGCTAAGCCTCCCTTGGGCCTTTGCCTTTCGAGGAGCTCCTTACGAATTCTAGGGTTCCTTGCCCCCCACAAGAATGATAGTATGGGTTTATTTACAAAAAAGAAAAAAAATGTTTTTGGGACAAAAACTGGAAGGGACTAAAATAAGTATTAGAATCTAGGTAAGATATTCAAATTTACTCTGCCTGCTAGATACAAATGTAATGCATCCCATCTCTGAAGATCACATCTGAACCAATTTTCGTAAGAATTGATCAAAATTTAAAGGAGCAGTTAAAAAAACAGAATACTGTACTTTTCAAAATGGCCACTACTGTAATGGGCAGAGTCTTAATGTAAGATATTGAATGTGATCTGCATAATGAGAGAAATCCGGTGTACTAAGTTTCATTTTTCTAGAACAAAAGGTTCAAACTTTATAACCATTTCAAAACTGGTGGTGGCGCTATAGAGTTGGTCCTAAAGACTCGTAAATTGATCCAATAACTATTCTTTACTATCCCTACCAGTGTTGCCAAACTCCATAATTTTACTATGTTCCGTTAGTTGGGCTGCCATAGACTCCCATTCGGGAGGAATAAGAAAAAGAAAAACTATAGGCGCTTGGCCCCTTATTAAAGTTTACTATAGTATATTCACATAGAAAACAGCTGTTTTACATTGTAATATTTTAATTTTTTTTATTCAAATAAATACTAAAACAATCTTAATCCAAACTTTTGACTGGTAGTATACTAACATGAATTGACTACTACACAGAAGGAATTAGCTTTGACCCTGTCTGCTGGCATTGAGTTTGTGACTGAGATTGGGACTCACTTCCCCAACTATGTTCACTCTGGTCTGGAGATGCACACGAACATCTATCATGAGAGCAGTGTTAGAGTGAAGCTCTCTGTGACTGACAGCAAGCTCAGGCTCTCCATTCCAGCTCCTCGTGGGCCAATTGAGCTCATCAGCGTCACGTAAGTGAAACTGGATTATCAATGCATAAAGGATTTAAAAGCCCTTCACATAGGAGTAGGGCTCTGCAATAATGGTTAAACTGATAATCATGATTATTCTCATTTGAATTTTTTACAGTTCATCAGAATTAATACACTTTCATTTGACCAAGAGAGTCAAGTTGATTATGATGTCAAAATTGTGAGATGTAAACTCAATTGCAAGAAAAGAATTGTGATACTAAGAAAAGTCCTTACCTTTATACATTTTATTCCTTAGCAGAAATAAATGGTTGAAAAAAACAAGTCTGCACCCTGCAACAAAATACTGAGCTATACAGAAGCATAGGGGCCCAGGTTAACAACTATAGCTTGACGAGTACAGTAAAGTGGCTAGGGCATAAACTTGGCTTGTTCAGTTCAAGTCAAACACCCCAGTCAGAATGAACAACCATGCTAAAGGAACATTTTAACTTGATTTTAGTAGTGTGGCCCAATAAATAAAACTGAGAACAGTCATGAAAGATCCAACTCCAGTTGAAAATCAATACCAGAGAGACTGTTGGGTTTCATGAAATTTATTAAATTAAATTCACATGACCAGTTTAACTTCTCCACTAGACACCACAGTTTGCCCACTAGAGAGAGTCTTGATGGGAGTGTCCCTTCCTGTAGAAGTGGTAGAAGCATTAGCATTTAAATAAGAAATTCACAGTTCCCGAAGTCAGAATACAGCAAGCACTCACTTTTCCGACTGCAGCCTTGCTCACAGGAGCCAGAGGAGGGATGGCACACCGCTGTACTACAGTGGATGAAGATCTAACACAGGGGCAAAGGGTTAAGCCATAGAATTCACTGTAAAAAGCACTAATATTAAGGGTTGAGGTAAGGCTGCAGAGCATACAGTTTCCTGCAGAGGAGCCAGTGATGCTGGATCTACAAATGTGAACATCTTCACAACAAAGCGCTTGTAGTGGGTCGGGAACTGAAGACCAGATGATCCAGACACTGGAACCAATGTGGTCAGGTAACGATCATCCTGGTAAGGGCATCTGAAAGGCAAAGAGGCAGTCAGAAATGCCTTACAGCACACTAGATGGATAAAGACTGGCCTTACTCACCCATCAACCAGAAGATCCCATTGGGGTAGACTGAGTGGACTGGGGGTTGATGTGGCCCAGCAATGTCCCAGCATCAGGACAATGTTGGGGTCGGTCCTCTCCAAAATGTGCACCTCAACATACACAGGCTCCCGCAGGACTTTTGTAACTGGATAATCAGCATCACTGTAGTAGGACGTGTATGCCTCGTCCCCTGAGGAAGAACGCAGTGTTTAACTAGAAACTGGAGTTTTAGAAAGGCTTTAGGCATACTCGGGACAAACACTTACCTTCTGCACAGCCTTTGGTGACACATTGACCATTTGCCAGTCTAAGCGCCACCCTGAGGGGTCCAGGAGCAGCTACTGGTGGAGGTGGAGGAACAGTGTTGACCTCCACAACCAGAGCTTCCACAGATGTACCAGAGTACCTACACTGGAAGAGAAGCCTGGACAACAAACAGTGAGCTTGTAGCATTTGTCAATGATTCACATTTACGATAAAGCATACATCACTTACTCAAAATGGCTGTCCCTTGTGATGGAACCAAGTGGTCCGATACCCACTTCATATGAGGAGGTCATTCTGTTTTCATACACCACATATCCACTGTCCTCCTGCAAATAGTAACACGGTTGGCATCCAATCCATTCTAAGCCATGCAGAATAAAACCACAAGCAGCTACTCGCCATCATGCTTGTGCCACACGCAGTGACAGGGAACTGGTATATAGCAAAGAAAGGTGTGGATCCCACAGGACTGCAAGCTGGATCATTTCCACCCAGGAGACGGACTGAATCCAGGCTCAATCGAGGCAGCGTAACATCTCTAGCCACCACTACCACAAACTGCCCATCTCTTATACACTGGACAGTTACTGGAAAGAGTTACAAGAGCAGGTTATTGCTGAGGATCAGTTTAACATGAATGCCTCTACATTGACTACACTCTTACCTGCCTTCCCATAATAACACTGCTGGCCATTAAAGCAGCAGTTGATAGCAGCACACTCAGCACCACTGATACCAGGTGGTCCACATTGGATCTGCTCATAATCAGCTACAGTACATTTGTCAAGGTTCTCTGCCTGTGCCACTGGCTGCTTAAGTTGAAATTGCTGACTAGCTTGCTGTTGAACCTGCTGAGGAAACTGTTGACTAGCTTGTTGTTGAACTGACTGTTGAAACTGTTGACTTGCTTGTTGAACTGACGGTTGAAACTGCTGAGGAAACTGCTGACTAGCTTGTTGTTGAACTGACGGTTGAAACTGCTGAGGAAACTGTTGACTAGCTTGCTGTTGAACTGGCTTTTGTACCAGCTGAGGAAACTGTTGGCTAGCTTGCTGTTGAACTGGCTTTTGTACGAGCTGAGGAAACTGTTGGCTAGCTTGCTGTTGAACTGGCTTTTGAACCTGCTGTGGAAACCACTGACTAGCTTGCTGTTGAACCGGCTGAGGAAACTGTTGACTAGCTTGCTGTTGAACTGGCTTTTGAAACCACTGGTCAGTTTGCTGGAACGTCAGAGCTTGACGACTCTGGGGCAGATCACTCCACTTCGGAAGAGCATGACAGAAAGCACAGAACCAAACACAAAGTGCCAGAGACTGAACAGCACACCAACTTCTTGCCATTGTTCAACAGCTAGTCACACTGCTGAAATCTTCTTCTTCTTCTTCTTCTTCTCTTTCTATGGCGGTTGGCAACCAGCTTTTTGGTGCATTACCGCCACCATCTGGACTGGAGTGTGGATCAATGAGTCAGACTCCTACACTGTAAACGAATCAGACTAACCTTTTTACATTCTTTTAATTAACCCAGTTGTCTTTAAAAAAGAAAACAAAAAATTAAAACACATTTCTCCAGACTCTCTTTGCATTATATCATGTACATTTAGGGAAATCTGATTCTCACCTAGTTGTGATAACAATCTTTGTCTAGCTTGATGGTATTTAGGACAATTCATAATTACATGTTCTACTGTCTCTTGACTATTGCAATATTCACATTTTCCATCAACATGCTTATTCATTATAAATAACGTTCTATTTAAACCTGTATGTCCTAATCTTATTCTAGACACCACATCTTCTTCGCGCCCTTTTCTGTATGTATTCCTGCTCTTTCCCACTTTTCCTTGAATACTATACAAGTATCTCCCATTTTGTTCATTGTCCCAAAGAAACTGCCATTTTTCATTAATTTTAGTTTTAATTATACTTTTAACTTCAGCTTTACTGTATTTAATATCCATCTCTATAAAAGAATTCTCTGCTGCTTTCTTCGCACATTTGTCTGCCAACTCATTACCTCCTACACCTATATGAGCTGGCACCCATATAAATGTAGTACTAATACCAGACTTTAGAAGATTGTTAGCTAAATGGATTATTTCAAACACTATATCCTGTCTAGACTCAGAGTGACAATGCTTGAGACTTATTAATGCTGAACTGGAGTCTGACGCAATCACAACTTGCTTAGGTTTATTGCTCTCTATCCACATCATTGCCATCCATATTGCCACCATTTCTGCTGTATATACTGCTAAATCATCATTAATTCTTTTAGCATATTCAATATTTAATTTAGGGATAACATAAGCAATTCCCATTTTCTTATCTTTCTGCTTTGATGCATCAGTATATAAAATAATTCCTTCTTTATATTTACTATTTATGTAATTCTGAGTCCTGCAACGATCCACTCCATTAACCTCCTTTTCCTCCAATAATCCTAAGTCAACTGGAACTTCCGACAGCAGCCAAGGAGGTACAACTGGAAATACCACTGTAGGGCTTATCTTTAATGTACTAATTCCAATTGTTATTATCTTCTGCCTTATTGTCCATCCAAAACTTTTGATTAGATTATTCTCTCTCTCTTGACATTCCCATAAAACTGTCTGACTCATATGTTTTTCAGTATGACCTCTCAGATTTGCCCAATACACAAGAGATAGCTGGTCTCTTCTTAGATGTAGCGGCATCTCCCCCATCTCTACCTGGATTGCTGCCACTGACGAGGTCTTAAATGCCCCACAGCATAACCTCAAACCTTGGTTCTGGATTACATCTAGTTTCTTTAATAAAGTTTTGGCAGCAGATCCATACACTATACACCCATAATCAAATACCGACCTGATCATCCCTGAATAAATAGCTTTCAACGCAGGTCTGCTTGCTCCCCATTCTACTCCACGCAAGCATCTCATCACATTCAACACTTTCTTACATTTATCAATCATTTTCTGGATATGCATTGTCCAAGTTAGTCTTTTGTCGAACCAAATTCCCAAATATTTAAAGAATTCCACTCGTTCTAATTCTACTCCAGATAATTTGATTTTTACATTCAAATCTATTTTCTTCCTAGAGAAAAATAACGTCTTTGTTTTGTCTATTGAGATTCTAAACCCCCATTGAATAGCCCACTCTTGGACTCTATTTACTGCTTGTTGCATCTTATCCACCACAAAATCTATATTCCTTCCCTTTTTCCACATTGCTCCATCGTCTGCAAACAATGCTACCCCGACTGAATTTTGTACATCCTTAAAAACATCATCAATCATGATTGAAAATAAAAGTGGACTGATAATGCTCCCTTGTGGAACACCATTTTCCACACTGTAACTTTCACTTACTTTCCCATTTATTTTAATTTGAATTACTCTATCAGATAAAAACCCTTCCATCCACCTAAACATCTTTCCCTTAATTCCCAATAGTTTTAGTTTAATCAGCATGCCTTCTTTCCACAACATATCGTATGCTTTTTCGATATCAAAAAACACTACCACTACAGATTCTTTATTCACCTGAGCCTTCCTTATTATATCTTCAAGGCATACAATAGGATCCATGGTACTTCTACCTTTCCTGAATCCACTTTGATAATTTTGCATCAATCCTTTTGTTTCTATCCAATACTTAAGCCTGTCATTTATCATTCTCTCCATAGTTTTTCCCATCTGGGACGTTAACGCAATAGGTCTATAATTATTTGCTATTTGGGGATCCTTCCCATGTTTCCTAATAGGAACAATTATAGACTCCTTCCATGCTCTAGGAATACATCCCTCTATCCATACTTTATTATAAAGATTTAACAAAACATCCTTCCCCTTATCACTTAAGTTGTCCAACATAGAATAACAGATTTTATCTCTCCCTGGCGATGTCTTACCTGCTTTCCTCAATGCCATGTTGAGTTCTGACTTTGTAAACAATACATCCAATTCCCCTCCCTCACTATCCTCATTGCCAAACACATACTGATATTTTCCAACTGTTTCTTTCCTTCCTCTCTTTTCCTCATTATTTAAATTTCCTGAACTATGCACCTTGACGAATATTTTTGCTATAACTTCTGCTTTTTCCTTATTACTAGTGATAGTTCTTTGCCCCTCAATCAGCATAGGATATCCATATTCCCTTCCATTCCCTTTCATTTTTTTAATCATATTCCAAATTCTCCCCACTGGAGTAGTTCTCCCAATAGAATCACAGAACCTCTTCCAGTACTCTTTTTTAGCTTGCCTTATTATTTTCCTGACTTTTGCCTGGGTTCTTTTATATTGAACTAAATTCTGAAAATTGTGTGTTCTCTTTAACTCTTTAAATGCTCTATTTCTATTTGTAATTGCTTCCTTACAGTCTTTTGACCACCACGGAACTATTTTATTTAATGTCTTAGGCTTAGTTTTTGGAATTGATACTCCTGCTGCAATAATTATACTATTACTAATTTTATAACATAATTCCTCAATATCTAGATTTTTATCAATAGATAATAACTCATCGCTAGCTTCTCTATACTTATTCCAATCTGCTTTTTCTAGAATCCACCTCTCTTCTCTTACTTCATGTTCATTCCCTACTTCCATTCCTATCTGAATTCTAATAGGATAGTGATCACTCCCTACCGTACTTTCCTTCACTACCTCCCATTCACATTTATCTGCAATTGTTTTTGTGACAATAGTAAGATCTATTGCTGACTCTGTGCCTCTTGCCACATCTATTCTTGTACCAGAACCATCATTCAGACACACTAACTCTTTTTCTTCCATAAATTCTTCAACTACATTTCCATTCCCATCATCCTTCTCTCCCCATAATGTACTATGTGCATTAAAATCCCCACACCAGATAATTTTCCCTGTTAAATCCTTCCAAATGTTCTCAAGTTGTTTTTTCTCCACTGGTCTACATGGATTATAAAAATGTATTATTGTCACCTTATCCTCACTTGACCTTACTTCTGTAGCAATGTATTCCAAGTCATTCCCCTTCTTAATCTCTCTATACTGAAGTCCTCTTTGTATAAAAATTGCAACTCCTCCTCCTTTACCCATATCCCTATCTCTTCTTAACGAATTGTATCCCTTAATTACAAAATCCAACCTGGGCACTAGCCAGGTCTCTTGTACACAAATAATATTAGGTTTATCTTTTAAATTTTCAACATATACCTTAAATTCTTGACCATTTGCAATTAGACTCCTAGCATTCCACTGGAGTATAATTAAAACCATTATGCAGCCCCAATCCATGTCTGTGAATGTTGTTCTTCATCCTTAAGAATATCTCTAACTCTTTCCCAATTCATTCCCTTTACATCCAAGTATTTTTCGGCTGATTTAACAATTATTTTGATTCTTTCAGTCCTACTACTGGTCTGCGCAGAACAATTGATTATCTCAGCCATGAAGATCACAAAATCTCCTTTGTTCACAATCAGTGTTTCTTCTTTTAGTTTATCACACTTTACACATTCCCCTACCTCTTTAGTCCTCTCCTTTATTATTTCAACAGGCACCACTTTTTGAACTTTCTTAGTTGCTTCTGCATATGAGACCCCTTGAACTACTTTAATTCGCTGTACCTCCTTCATTCTTTTGTTAGCTTCACATCCACCATATGCTGCACTATGCTCCCCTCCACAATTACAGCATTTTAACTTTGCCCCCTCTTCACACTTTCCGTATTCATGTTCACCACTGCATTTACTACACCTTTGTTTTCCCTTACATATCGCAGCTACATGCCCATACCTTTGGCACTTAAAACACCGCAGTGGTGGTGGAATGTAAACCCTGACATCGTAGCTCATGTATCCAATAAAGACTTTTCCTGGAAGATTTTCTTCCTCAAAAGTTATCAAGATTGAAAGACTGTCACAGATATTTCCATTCCTTCTAATTTTTAGTCGTTTTGCTTCCCTGACCTTCACATTGTTTATTCCTTTTTTCACTGAATCAACTGACTCACTCAGAGGAATCCCTGTGATTACACCTCTAACAAGCTTCTTGTCATACACCATTGAACACTTCACTCGCTTTCCATTCAATTTATTTATCTTTATTGCTTTCTGTTGTTGCTCCACACTTTTACATATTACCAGTAAAGAACCATTTCTCAATTTTTTAGCGTTCCTAATTTCCCCAATTTCTTTGTGTAAAGTTTTGGTTAGTAGGGTTGGACTCCACTCATCAAAAGTAGTCCCCTCTTGCAACAGCTTGATAAATACCTTGAATTCATCTTCACTCCTTTTCACCATTGTTCTCCCCTTGTCGATGTCAATACAATCTGATTCGTCTCTATCTTTACTTTTACGTTTTTTCTTTACTACTTTCCATTCTTCCAATTTCCCGCTTCCAACATCCATCTCCCCATCCTCACTTCCTGATCCGTCACTTCCTGACCCCTGTCCATTCCCAGCCCAGTTGTTGCCAACCGCCTGATGTCCTCGATCAACAGACAATTGTCTATGCTCCTTTCCTCCAGATGCCGCCATTCTCCTCCTCGTGTCAATCGATCGCTCGTCCTCCACACTGCTGAAATGCTGCCCTTTGGTCTTTTTGTACTCTACAGACTTTGGCTAATTAATGATAATCACTCCCTCTTCATTAACAGTCATGATTCTCCAGACTTGTATGAGTGGGAGTTTATGCACATGGGGGTTTTCATTTGTTCTTAAGATTCAATTTTCCTTTTTTTCCCACCCATTTTGAACATATATTGAATGCACATATTGAGCTGAATTCAGAATAGTTTACTAGTCCTATTTCTGCCGTTCCGAATTCAGCCTTTGTTTTATGCTTCATTATGTGAATATAATAGTGGATGTTTTGGCTATTCTGTATTGTTTTTTTTAAAACACATCTTGGATTTCTCATGGCAACAGACGTGTATTCAGACTGACTCAAGTGTTTGATATGCAGGATTATGTTGCAATGATATGGAAGCCTTTATCAGCAATAGCTGGTTTATTCCAAAATTTTTAATCATTATAAAGAGAAAGTTATATAATAAAGGCTTTTAATATCCTGCACACACTGCAAGATCATTCAGTATAGCTCAATATTTTATGTAGCAGGCTGCAGACTAGACCTGAAATTGAGGCAATAATTTACCTCAAATTAATTTAAACATGCACATTTATTGTAATTTGAGTCTTGTCAGAAAAGAACAGGATCCGTTAAAGTCTCTCTTCACCAAAACATACAAAATTATTTTGCCTGCGGTCATCACCGTTGTCTCTGGTGGGTAAGAAATGGTCATACAAATAAAACTTGGTTTCACTACCAAAGCATTCATTCTCTAAACTATGCTTGAATTAAATTATTAGAGTTCTCCTCATGAACTCATAAGGGCTGATCTTGGATGGCCACATATGCAATGCTCTCAGTTAACAACCAATGTGGGTTTCACCAGATTAGGAAAGCACCAGTCTACTGTTAAATAAACACTACTGGGACCACCCAGAAAAAGGTCCTGTCCTTCATCGCAAGTTATGTGTAATGCAGTTTGATATTAATTTTGTTCCAGACACTTTTTCCATGATCAAATGTCACTACAAAAATGGGCAACACGTTACTTTAGACTTCAAAAGAACTTGGGCATGCTTGAGTATCAATACATGTATTTATGTTAGTCCAGCGATTGAGTCAAGGTAAAGACCCAAAAGAATTGCGTAATTTTCAAACCCAAGCGTTTTTTCCCCCAACCCAACTCTTTCTGTTTTTTTTTTACCCAAAACAAAAGAGTTTAAGGATTTAAACTCTTGACATCTGGTATCCGCAAGCAGGAAAGCTTGTGGAATGTGGAGGCTTGTTACTAATGCAATATAATGGAAATAATTATTTTTTAGGATGAATAAACAGCAGGCCAATGTCACTGCGTTTATGCTTAATTAATAGACAAGTAAAAATTGTGATCACAATGAAAATATGATTAATCGTACAGCCCTAGAAACAAGTCAAATTATTTTACATACATTAAATGCTGTTATTTTCCCCCATCTATAGCAATTCTCTGGTGTCTGTTGTTGGTGCCAAGGCTGAGCCCATTCCTGCCAAGGGCAAGTATATTAATATGAATAAATGCACTGCTTTTTTCCCTGGACTGAAGTACTGTACAGTCCTGAAGTATCCTGATGCAATGTCAAACGATGCTGCCCCTTACTTTCCTCTCACTGGTGACAGCAAGTAAGTGAAAATCATCTATATACTGATATCGAAAAATTCCTTTTTCTCAAACATTTCATCCACACTATGTATGTGTTTAGATTTGCTGTTGAGCTCGATCCATCTGAAAAGGTCACAGAGTATATTGCCACCATCAGCTACGCATACGAGGATGAGGCAGACAAAGTCACGTTTAGCCTGATGGCTGAAGGCTGGAGACGGCTTAACAAAATACCTAACTGGAAAAAAAGAGAAAACACCAATGTTTAAAATAACCATCATTTGTCTTCCCATGAGGCCAGAAATGTAATGATATTAAACAGACAGCAGTACAGCATCTCTGCAGAATTGCTTATCGATTCTCTTCAGCTTGATTCTAAAGTTTCTGCAAAACTGAAGCATGTTGAGAAGTTGACTTTGGAAATTGAGAGTGACTTAAAACTCCCAGAGACGACTTCTGTTCAAACACTCATCCTGAAATATGGTACATGTCCAGTAAAAAAGGCCTGTCGTGATTATTGATGAATTGTCTGATTGTGGTTATATGGTCAAATTTAGATATGCGAAATAATTGTGCAGTTTAAATTTCAAATTTCAGTTTGCCATTCAAATAAGGAAATGTAAGACCATGACAGTATAATTCTAGTGAATTATCTCTCTCAATATATCTATTCTCAGAGAATGAAAAGATTGAGGCTGAATTGAAGTCTGATGTCAGATCTGAGATTCAAAGAATCATTCCCAACATCAATGCTACAGTCAAAAGCCTTCTTGATCGCCAGATTGGCCTGAATGAGTTGAAGGTCCGCGATGTTCTGGCAAAGGCAGTTGCGGTAAGAACTTCCCTCAATTTTTTTTCATCAGCATTTGAAAACACCCAAATAAATAAATGCTTATTAAACTTAAAGTGATTGTTCACCTAAAAATGGGCTAAAATTAAGTCATTTACTCACCCTGATGTTGTTCTGTTAATGGAGTATACCCTTCTTCCTTTTTCGGACCACAAAAGGAGAACATTTTATGTTTTAAAAATGAAGTGCTTGCTCTTGTCCAAATTATTGCAGTGAATAGCGACCAGCATCAAGCTTTTTAAAAAAGATACAAAAGCATCACAGAATGATCCCTCGTGACACGTCACATACTCCAAGTGTTCTGGGGGTTTACGATAGGGTTTGGTGAAAAACAAACCGAAATTTTATGTTTGATTTAACAAAAATCCTGACCTTGGCCGCTGGTCTTCTGTGCTCGACTGCATTCATGAGACTCTTATTAGCGAAGCGGTTCACTCCGACTCACCCAGAGAAACACATGTTGTGAGAAATCAAAATGAATTAAAACCCATTATGAAATACAACACCCATAAATCCCAAAAAGTATCCAAGAACTTTCTTTACTGAATCAAATATGACCTCAATTGGAACTCAGTTTGTCTGATGATAGAGGTGAACGAGATCATTTTTTGTTACGACAAACACAAAAAAGTAGGCTACATGGATTGTATTTCATGTCGCTTGATTTCTCACAACCTGTGTGTCGGAGTGAACTGCGTCGCTAATAAGAGTCTCATGAATGCATGCAGTTGAGCACAGAAGATAAGCGGCCAAGGTAAGGATTTTCGTTAAATAATACATTAAATTACGGTTTCTTTTCCACCAAGCTCTGTCGTAAACCCCAGAACACTTGGAATATAAGACATGTGATGCATCGAATCATTCTTTGATACTTTTGTGTCTTTCTATGAAAGTTTTCTATTGTCTGCCATTATATGGACAAGCGAGAGCAGGACTTTTTTTATTCTTGTTTTTGTGGTCTAAAAAAGAAAGAACGGCATACTGCATTAGAACAACAGCAGGGTGAGTATATTATGACTTAATTTTCATTTAAAATGTTCTTTTTTTTTTTTTTTACACATGTCCAGAATTTGGGAGTTCACACCGTGCCTGTGATCACTCTTCCTGAAAGATTGTTCCTGAATGCGTGAGTTAATGTCACCATATTCTCCAGTATTTCAATTCAATTCACAGTTACCAGTTAAAATTAACACATGCTTTTTAAACAGAGAGGCTGCTGTTAAATATCACTTTGGCCAGCATTACTATACCATCACTCTTCCCTTGCCCTTGGGTGGAAAATCCACTAAGGATCTGAACTTTCCCACAACCCTCTCCACACCAAACCTGATTGTACCTCATCTCGGCCTGGAATTTGAATCTGCTAGCGTTAACCTTCCAGAGTTCTTCATTCCTGGGAGTGTGTCGCTGTCTGTGCCGACTCTCGGATTGGTAGAGTTGTCCGGAAAACTAAACAGCAACTTCTACAACTTAGAAGCAGCTGTGTCTGCAGCCAGAGATCTTGCTGAAAGTTATTCTGCTAAGTTTGAAGTCACCGGCACAAGTCCTGTTGACCTCCTCTCCATAAAGGTTGAAGGTAAACCTATAATTGAAGTACCACATGCACTGTATGCATGCACTTGTTTTGGATGGTTGCTTATTGATTTATTTATTTCACAGGATCTGCTCTAGTTGAGACCAAACCTGGCGATTCTCTCAAGGCTAACGTAAAGGCTGTGCTTCGCCACAAGATTATCAATGCCACGATTGGTGTTGAGGGGGAAGTGGAATTTGCTGAAAAACTCAGTGTGAAATCCAAAAGCAAGCTTGAAGTAATTAGCCACGTTGGAGTGCAAATTTCGCTGGAGCACAATGGACAGTTTGGCGTTGATGCCGAGGAGATCTCTGGAGATGGAAACCTGGAAGGATTCTTCAAGGCTGGTTCAGTCCATGGTTCAGGAAACCTTTTGCAATCAGTCTCAGTCCTCCCTTTCAGACAAGAGGCAAAGATGAATTCTTCACTGAAAATAGATTCAAAACTTCTTCAGGCTCAGAACTCCTTTGCTGTAGCCTTTGCCAATGGAGAGCTGATAATTCTGTCCAACAACACAGCATTTGACAACCTTCTAACATTGCTAAACATTGCTAAAATAACCTTCAAGGAATCCCAGCTTGATCTAAATTCTCATACAAAAGCACAGGTTCTTGGCCTGAAGATCCAAAACATGGTTGAGACCAGAGCTGGTGTTGAAGCAGTTAGCATTAAGATAGAGACCTCAACTTACAGCATTGAAGAACGTATCCATTCCCTGGTCACAGGAGCACTGGACATCAGTTGTCTAGCTATTCACAGTGACGCCTCTTTTAAACTCACAGGACACCAAGCTGTCCACAAAGCCATTTTGAAACTCAATAAAGATGGCCTGAGAACCAATGGCACAACCTCACTGCAAAGCCTCCTGAGTCTCCAGGAGCTAAAGCACACCTTCGAGATCACCTACAAAAACAAAACTGCCACTGCTCAGTGCAAAACCATTGGAGAAATCATGGGAAGTCGCATTAACCACAACACTGAACTAGATATTGCTGGACTTTCCTGTAAAATCAAAAATCATATACGTTTCAACTCAAAATCATTTGATTTTGACACCAACACTGATGGTACAACTATTCCATTCCGGTTCAATTTTGATGCCAGTGTTAATGGTAAGGATGACACATACTTCTTGCATGGAGATGCAAGTCATGATTTTATTGCAAAAGTCTTTCTACAAGCAGAACCACAATCCATAGCTCACTCTCATGAATGCAAGATCTCAACCCACCTTAACCTAGACTACGTCATCAATGTCAACATTAAATCACAATTTGAAAGCATGTCTGACACATTGCTTATCCCCTCTGAACAAAGGATTAAAGTGAAAATTAAGGCTGAAGTGAACGACTATGCCATTGAACAGAAAATCAGCGCTTACAACAGTCCAGGCCGGCTTGGGCTGGAAGGGTCTGGAAAAGTGCACACCAATCTGTTCAACACTGTCAGCACTTCTTATCAGGACTTTGCAGTCTCTGGCTTCCTAAAGTATGACAAAAGCACCGATACACAATCAATTAGCTTGCCTTTCATTGAAAGTCTTTCTCAAGTCCCTGACAACATCAGAATAACACTCGTGAGCATGGGCGAGACCCTGAGGAAATACATCAACCGAGAGGGGATTGCTTCCAAAATTCAGGACATACCTCATCATGTAAGTGACTTTGTGTCCAATTTGAACTTTGAGAGAAGAGCTGTGCAGCTGAAACATGCCTTGAAAACTCTATACCAAGAGAATACATTAAAGCTGAAATGTCTGATCAGTGCATTGGACAAATTAGCGAGTGATATGTTCAACCGTTTCAGTGAGGCTTTGGATATTTTGGGCGAATTGATTGTAATGGGTATGCATATTGACAAAGTTGTTGAAACCCTACCAAAACACATCAAGGTTTTGATATTTTCCATCATTGAGGATGTACAAAACATTCTTAGCTTGATCAAGACCCAAGGTTACACAAAGCTGAATGAAATCTTCCATCCTGCCAGTGCTGTGAACAAGCTTGACAGTCAGATTCCTGCAATTTCGACATCTCTTCTAGTGCCATCTTTTGGAAAACTGTATGGTGAATTCATAATCAGCAGCGCTCTCTACAACGCCAGAACCTCTGCAGAGTTCAAGAACGGCTCAAAGAGATACCCTTTTTTCACAGCTTGCTTTAACTCTAAAGGAACCTCTGCAAACCTCAACATTCTGAGTTACGATCTAGAATCTACAGCACAGATATCGATCCCCGAGACGAGTCCTGTAATGGTGTCTGAAACTTTCAAGTTAACACACATTGAATTGACTTTAGACCAACATGCATGGTTGACTCTGAATGGATCTGCCTCTAACAATACTTTCTTTCTTGAAACTTCATACAAGAACCAGGTGAACATCCCCTCGCACTCACTGTCTGGTGAAGTCATGCTGATTCAGAAGGCTATAGCTTGCCAGGAGGATGCTGCATTCACACTGACAGTTAAAAATGAAGGAACTGGCAGATTTGCCCTTTAAGACCTCTCTGAGGAAGGTACCCATGAGAGTGACCTGCATTTGAACATGGGCCTTGGCGCCGCCAAGCTGTCTTTTACTGGCCACACTGATAGTGATGCTTTGCAGATCAAGATGAAGATGAAAGTGAATGCTGATGCTGTTGCTCTAAGCCACCTTGAATTCAATGCTAGTGTTGATACTGAGTCTCCGTTTATCAAGAACAGTTTTCTGGTTGCTTCTGGGAAGGCTCGCTTGGGCGATATGATGGTGGAAATCAAGGCATCCCATGTCACATCGGTTGTCGGAGCTGTCAGTGGTGTCCTCTCTAATGCCGCCAACATCATAACTTGTCCTAGTAAGGTTGCTATTGACTTTCAGAACAGGGGTATTGCTAAGATCAACCTCTTCGAGTGTTTTTCAGCCGATGTTGATGTCCAGAAAGACTACGCTGTTACCTTCAACTCTGACATGCAAGAAATCAGCAGTGTGGTAGTCGCCTACTTAAACAATTACAACTACAGCCATAACTTCACAGCCAGCAATAACAAAGCTGAGATGGGTATTTACGCTATTGTGAATAGTTTGGCCAGCTTTGGGTACTTAAATGCTGCAGAAATGTTTGTGCCAGCCATTTTCAAGATTCCATCAATCAGAGAGCGGAATGATAATACTGGCCTATGGCGTGACTTTACCACAAACAACCAGCCTGTTGATCTAAGAGCCAAACTTGTCTACCAGAAGAGTTGGTTTGCTCCTATTATTGATTTGGGTCTGATTGTTCCTTCATTGGGTAACCTGGTCTCTGACGTGTCTTTCAAGTCCTCTATTCTCAACTTCAATGCTAATGCAGGTATTTATCCGAAGGATTACTGGATGCGTATTAGTGCCACAACTGCATCCGTGTTTCAGGGATTGAAGGCCAAGCTTGATGGAACCACTAGCCTGACCACAAAAAGTGGATTGAAATTGGCCTCTTCTTTGTCTTTGGAGAATGCCCACATTGGCGGTAATCACGAGAGTACCTTGACTCTGCAAGAAATCTATGAGGCTGTATTGTCTGTGGACACATTTGCTAAGATTAATCTGACAAGGTTCACTATTGATGCTACTCATCAACTTTCTGCGGACACCAAGGCCCACCCAAAGGCAGCATCAAACTTAAAGATCAAGTACACTTTTGATCGTCCAGATTCAGAGGCTGCTGGACATGGAGATGCTGAGAATACCTTGAAGCTGGTTGCAACTCTTTCCTTTATCTCTGTTGAGTCTGCAACCCAAATAACCACAGATGCTACATTGCCTGATGATATCAAACTTAAGGGGAAAATGGATAATCAAGCTAACATCTATGTGAACGCTGATGGTCTGAAATCCAATCTGAAGACTACTGGAAATGGTTACTTTGATTTTAAATATTCCATGTTTGGGTTTGACATTAGTGACCAGCTGACCTGGGAGGGAGATCTTGACCGTATTTATTCTTTGCTAGAAATCAATTCAAACTATACATATATCTATTACAATTATACTGAAATTGCAATAAACCACACTGCTCTTGGTAAAGTTGAACTGGTTCCCCTGAGCACCCTCTTGGCTGCTGTAGACATATACTTGACTCAGCCAAGTCACAGTGATTTTGATGTAAGAGATACACAAAGAGGATATATTTTATCATGGCATGGGTTAAATAGCAAAAGAGAGATTTTCTCCCGTTGGTACAATTCTAGTACAGCAATAACAGTAGAGTATAGTGATTTACCCGTCCTAAAGGGTGTGTTTGGGTTCTCTTCTAATCTCACATCTCCATCTACACTTCAGGAGTATCAGGGTGAATTAAGTGTAAGTCTAACTGGCTTCAAATAATTATTTCACCCATTTCAACATTAATCTTTATTGAAAGTGGGTCATATATGTTGTCGAAATGTAAAATAAATTTTGAATTTGGTGCCTTCTTGAGGAAAGACAGAAAATAACTTTAGGGCGCATTTGTATGAAAGACAACAACTCCCACAATGCACCACATTGCAAAGGTCCGCAAGCCACTCCCACTAATCCAGAACAGCGCCTATGAGGTATCCGCCTATCCGAGAAATCACACAAGGATAGCTGCCACTAGAGCTTGAAATTCATTTAATTTGAAATGGTGAATTATTGCATGATAATTGTTCCTCCATCAGCCTCAGCTGCTCTTCGCTATATTGCGCCTCGTAAAAGTAGCCACGAACGTCTGATTCGAGCATCAGACTTTCAAAATCCTCTTCTTCCATATCATATTGAGTAGCTGCATTTCGCCATTGTAACTTCACATCTGAATTTAATATTTCATTAAAGGATTGATTTCAACTAATCATTGGGCTTTATTTAATGAATGCTTTCTCACCTCAGGCCTCATAATCAGTGACATGAACAGATCCAGAATAACTTTAAAAGTCACGCACAAGCACAATGATGTAAACATGTTTGTTCAGTGATTGAAACCCTGAAATATTGCTGGTCCCATTTAAACACTACAATAAATGGATCACTTTACTATATAGACTCAACTCATCTTATTGATCTAGGCTACTTCATTGCCTATTTTACATTAAATTGTACATTAAGTGATGTTCATTGTTTATTTAATTGACATTCATTTATTTAGTATAATTTCACCTTTGCAAAATAAAAAAGTATAAATATGACTTTTGGCAAAAGTTAGTTATTAATATTTCCAAGTTAAATGTTTTTTCTTTTGTAGTTTTTATATGAAAATGTAATAACTCCAGCATTTAAAGAACATGATGCAAATAGTGAACCGAAAAACAATATTTCCTCGACTAGATCTTCTGACCGGAAAATTTTCTGTTTTGAATTATTAAAAATTAGCCTACAGCTTCATCGGAATGGTACGAAAATATGTGACTTTTATGGCATTTGGAATGTGAACACACACAAAATAATTGAGGGCATGATTCGAGCAGGCTAAGGGGTCGTAAAAAAAATAGTACCACTTGTGCACTTGCTATAACGACCATAGGAAATAAATGGGAAATTGACAAAAACAAAAATTCTGAGAATTTGTTTGTGTGTACAATCTACAAATCGGCCACGATGTAGAAAAAAAGTGAAGGGGTGAAACTCTAAAACATCAAGAGTGCAAAACAGACACACCCATTCACACACACACACACACACACACACACACACACACACACACACACACACACACACACACACACACACACACACACACACACACACACACACACACGCACACAGTGCTACTACTGTGCTACTACCACAGACATCAAGCAAGCTACCTCGGAGCGTGCAACGAACCTGTGATGGAGGAAGACACCAGCTTCAAGAACCTTTTGACTCTGAACTTCAAAACCCAGAAGACACACGGCATGACCACAATGCACGACTCTGCTACAAAGTTCCTAGTCAGCATAGGACATAAAACTTTTAAAGTAGATGAAAATGTGTGCTCAAAAGGAAGCAAGAGTTTGCATTAGTAAAATTTGAATTTTACTGATTTAAAGAAAATCTTGAATGCAGGTGTAAGCCTCACGTGCCAACAGACTATGCACTGCTTTTTGAAACATACAGACATTGTGCCAGCTGCTGGGTGAAATATACACTGCTGCACATTAGTTTCCATGACAATGACTTGTTACAGGAAATACAAACTCCAAATAGGGTATTCGTCACCCTAATGCCAGATAGTAAGCAAACCACCTAAGCTGGGAAAACTAGCATGACCTAGAGCCCCTTCGTAACTACTGTTATCCTAAAAGTGCTTATTTGATCATTCCGATCCAAATGGGACATGATATGCGATACATATTTTGATCACTAGCTGCTGGCTTGTCTAATTGCAGATAAAACGATAGCTGGAATTGACATCTCTACTTAATAAATAATAATAATAAAAATAAAAAAGGGGTCTTAACTGGTATCGGTAATTTCAGCATTAAAGGGTAAGTCTGTTTGACAAAGGAATCTCATCTCAGCGGCATGCAAACTGTACCGGTATTTATTAGTCTGCTTTGGTTGAAGGAATCCAAATTGCAGTATTGCTTAATCTGTTTCTGACGAAGGAATCTCAGTACAGTGTTATATACACGTAGACTTGGGCGATGCTCCCCTTTCTACAAAGTAAAGACCTTACAAATGATTGTTAGATTGATGTAATTCACCTAAATTTTGGCTGCATCTACAAGCAGAGAGCTACCTAGCGATCAAAACTGTTCACTCGCTGAAAAGTCAGTATTTATGCACGAGATGGACGTAACTATATAGGCTTAGACAAGCTTTGACTTACAGCAAATCTATTTCCTTACTCTGTAAACAAATAGAATAAGTTGCGTAAAGTAAAGAGAAGAGTTCCATGAGTAAAATTTGCAAATGCCAAACCACATTTGCATTTTACTGAATGTAACATCAAGTTCTTGAAAGACTTAAAGTATAGGCGCCCCCTTTTAACCCGTTTAAACATGCATAACTCATTTAAAGTGTGCAGACATTCTTCATGGACTGTTGAATTGGTCTGGCATGAACTGGTTCCCATGACAACGACTTGTCACAGGAAGTGCTAACTCGTGACGTCATTTTGTAAACAAACCAGCCTAGGTGGCTAAGCTAACTTAACCTAGCGTCCATCCAGCTTAGGCTAAGCTAAGCTAACCTAGCATCCATCCAGCTTAGGCTAAGCTACATAATAACTTCTACAGTTAGCGGTTAGCATCATTTACCTGAAGCCTTAATTACCGCTTTTATGTATACAGCGCAAAGTATTCTAAAATACTTTCTTTAACCCCATTTAGGGTTTCTAATTTTTCTCTTTCCTTACTTTAAATTCTTCTCAGCAGAATTTCACCTTCACTAGTTTAGGCATAGTCCTTGCTGAGCGCTGTAGGCTAAATTTGCAGATGCCCTGTCAATTAAACCCAAGTTTAATTACATGTAAGCTGTGTACCTAGAGAAGAATTCTTATAGTTATGAGAATTTTCATCAGCATGTTGACTAAACCTTTGGAGGGACACACACGGTGTGGTCTTAAACACGCAACAGCTGTGACCCACTATGGAGTGTTGGTCCAGGCAAATCTAAAGGTTAGTCACTAGTGCTATTGATTATTCTCAATTTCAGATCATTCCCGCTGTTTTGATCACTTACTTAAGTCCTTTTTATTTTTATTTTACTTCGATAATAATAGCAGTCAGCTATTCACTTGTCTATTCTGTCATGTATATGATTTATTTCCATTTCCTCTCTTGTTCAAATGTGGTTCCATTTCCCATAGGGCCCAGAAAGGAACCAGAGACACCTTTATTTGTGATTTTGTTTATTTTCAACAAGTGCACTAATTTTTATGACCCTGCAACACAAGTAATTTCAACGATTACTAGGGCATAACTATAGTCCTGAGGATTGATAATAAGCATAATTTGAATAGGAAAGCTGTACTTTTTCCTCCTATTCTTCACTTCGTCAAGCCGTAGTGAACCACCAGTTAAGTCCAGAGAAATATTTTAGTCATAAGAACCATCTTAAGTCATTTATTTAATCTCGGCTATGCCCTTTCCAGGAAATACTCTCGGAACCACACAAGTCTTAGCCTCCTAACATCCACAGCTAAGATGATAAGGATACAATACACACTTCACTAGCTAGCTACACATGAAATACCTAGCTTTATGCTACATATCTAGCGAACCGTGGCTTTGAACTTTCTAGGGTCATGCATTAGTCTCTCACCACAAGTGTGCCAAAATGTTGCAGATCCTCTGCTTAACCTGACCTTAACCGGACAGGAGACCTAAAAGACTGACAAGCCATCGCGAGGAACACTGTTCCACCCATGGCTGCTGACATCCGACGGCACCAGAGCCAACGGAACTGCACCATGAGAGAAGAGGACAAACGACCCATGACCCAAGCCAGAGTTACAGCCACACCGGGGTGATCAAGATTCTCATCTCCTTACCCCACCTTATGGGTATAAAACAGAAGGTAAACAACCTCACATAATAGATCACAGCGTCCCACAAGGAGCGGACCTGTGCCCAAAGCCTTACAGACCATCTAGAGACTGAGGTTCGAACCAGATTCAATGCAGCTGGACAGAGCATGCCCAGGACCAGCACAGAACTGTCACCATGGCAACAACCCAGGTACCAGCCAAGCCCCTTGGAGAAGCCATGGAGGACAGTACCCTCAACCTGCAAACACCACAGGAGGAACAAAGGC
This sequence comes from Siphateles boraxobius, assembly GCF_051911475.1. NCBI lineage: Eukaryota > Metazoa > Chordata > Actinopteri > Cypriniformes > Leuciscidae > Siphateles > Siphateles boraxobius. Next base: position 569,169 of record NW_027508836.1, read on the forward strand.
TGTCAACGACAGCATCCTCTTCCATACCCTCCACACAGGTGTCAATCTGAGGCTCCGCAAGGACAGCTGGACGCACCTGCCTCAGAGCTACTGGAGGCGCTGACACACGCAAAATAGCTCCCTGCACAGGACTCACCCAAGGAGTCCTGTAAGGTACAAGCTTCCGACTCCTTGCCCACCCCAGCTTAGGCAAGCTTGCGTCGGCACCACCATAAGGACAGAACCACACTTCAATCCTTCAGACCTCTCGTGACTGAGAGGCTAACAACCACCTTCTGACCTCCGGCCACCAGCACCAGGTCAGCTTGAAAACCTCTCTATGCTACATAGAGGCCTAACCACTTCCTGCAACCACAAGGAAACACATGCCCCAAAACTAATGAACTTCAGAATGCCCCAACACCTGCTGCCTCAACACCTGCTGCAGAGACCTGGACTTGGCTACTGTCCACATCACCAGCCGTGGAACGACCACCGCTCCAGAAGACACGAGCAACCAGAGGCCACCATGGCCTTCCAGCCTTCTATGACAAGTGTGTGTCTGATCTCTCTGCACTTCCAACTTCGCTCGTGGTTGTCCTTGAGGGGGGACAACAACGATCGAAAGGGGGGATCTGTAGGGTATGGACCAATCAGACACATACTAATTATTCATTATATACAAAGGTTTATGAAACTCCTCACACAGCCCAAATGAACAAACACAAGGGCAGCAACAGTGTCATGTTACAGGGCATGATAAGGAGATTGTACGACCTCTGAGGAATGTGGCCACATACTCAAGAGAGAGACTATGAAACAGAAACCCTCTTTAAAACAGACTTTGCTGCATTAATCATAGACTAACTGATCTATAAATGAACATGCATAAAACTGTGAAAGAAACAGTGTAAATGGTTTACTGTCTCGTGTACTATTAGGTATATATTATGGTATGTATCCTGGTATACAACCAACTAACGATCAATGTAACCTCATCTGTATCATGCCTCCTACCTAATTAATCCTCATTTAATGACTCACACTTTGATGTACATCACCTTCTTCTAGAATGCAGTGTGGATGTGTTATAGCTATCTGAGCATTAATGAAGGTATAATCATGCTAGGGACAAAGATCCGTAAATCAACTAAGAGCCACTTTCCCTCTCAGACATGTCACCTTTCTGATTGGTCGAGTTCAACCCTTAGGGGAGGATCTTTTCCAGGCCTTATTAGAGACAGTCCACATGTGACCTCCCTCTCTTAGTTCTTTCATCCAGCCGCAACACTGTTCTGGTTATACTGGGGAACCCCCTCCCCCTCCACGGGGGCCCCAGGGCCCAGCAGGCCTCGATCCAACCAGATATGGGCTCAGGCAGGAGAGAGATGACTCTCTCACAAAGAACCAAGGACAATCTCAGGAGTTTTGGAACAAAGACTCCAACCAACAACGACTCCAATCACCCATCCTTCCGACTTCCTCACTTCTCCTGGGTGTTCGGCGTGGTCTCAACAGAGTCCCAGGCCTTGACCAAACCAGCCATGCGTTCCTGGAGAAAGAGAACGCTCAACCAACTTCCACTTGACACTGCCGGAACCATCAACGACTTCAATTTTCAACAACTTCAAGAATTGTTCCCATTACAAATGCAAGTATTCAATTCAATGAAATGTGAAAATGAAATTCTGATGGTTCTTCTCATAGACCCTCTTCCGGTTTAAAATTTCATCCTATCACTAACCTATTTATGTATTCATGTGTGTATGTTGTTTAGTTTATTTATATTCATATAAATATCTATATTTAGTTAATAAAACTTGTACATAATATGTATTTGGTTCTATTTTGTTTGCAATACAAGTCACTTTACGATCACGGTTTTTGCTACTGGCTCAAAGTACTGTACAAGCGAAGAAATAATTATTCTTCTGAGGCCATGGAAGATACCCTTTTCTTAGAATAAATTAATAATCAAAAGAGTTTGTTGGAAGAACTGATTAATTGATTGTAATATTAATTCAGCCACATCAAGTTAATCCAATTAACTGACCCAAATATTTATAATTAATAATAACAAGATATTATTGATTATTAATATTTCCAAAAAGCTGAGTTTCTTACACCCACAACTCTTGCTGAGTTTGAAGTCAGTATAAAATAAGCTGCACAATATTAGAAAATACTGACATTGCGATATTTTGTGATGTATATTATGATATATTTTGAAGAAAATACAGGATAGACCGGTTTTAGAGGGAAGCACTATGTTCATTTACACGCGTGCAGCACACAGTGTCTCAGAACAGCTTGATTAACAGTAATTAGCTATGTTTCCATCCAAAATTGTGGATTTAACTTATACTGCCAATGTGTGATAGAAAACAAAATCGTCACTTCCTGGGAAATTGCTGCAAAATATCTGTAATAAAAATGCTGCAATTGGGTAAGAAACTTATGACTCTTTATTTCCGTACATCATAAATTTCTTGGTGATATTAAGTTATCTTGCGTTCGGATTCCTGTTGTTTTCTGAACGCAATCATGTGAGATGCTTCAAGGAGGGAATTAAACCAAATTATTCTGATGACAGACTTTGGCTTAGGCATTTCTGATCAAACCAACATCTGAGATGCTGTGATGTGATTGGTCCGCTGGTTAGTCCAGTTATCCAATCACATCTTCTGTTGAGCCAAGTCGAGTTTTTTTGTTGTGCATAGAGGAATTTATTATGTAAGTGTTTATGCGTATGTCTTCTTATTGGATAAAAAAATATCCACCTCAATAAGTGCATACTTTTTTTATGAACATTTTTAGAATTTATCTGCATCTTGGGGTTTCCATCCAGTAATATCCCAAAAATAGATGGGTAGAAACAGCTAATGAGACTCATTTCATGGGTTTTACAGGGCCGAGAGGTGCTCATGCATGCTGTTCTGGACAGAGTCGCGTCCGTACAGAAGCGTGTAGCTGCGTATCTCATCTTGATGAAGAACCCCACGCCTGCTGAACTCGCTCAACTGGCAGCGGCTCTCCTTGTTGAGGAAAATCCTCAGGTCAAGAGCTTCATCACCTCTCATATCAGCAACATCTTGAGCTCTACCGCACCAGAGACAATGGAGTAAGTAAAAAAATTATAGGAAGAATAAGAACCTAATCTAATTTTCAGAAGAAAAGGTAATCTTGTTTTGTTTACTCCCTAGCTTGAGACTGAAGATTCGAGAGGCCTTTCAAGGCAATGAAATTGAAATGCTCATGGAACCAAACGAACTCTCTCGGTACTTCAGACTTGGATCTTTAGAGGGAAACATGATCTTTGAATCTCCTAAAGAACTTCCAAGGGAGGTCATGCTGGAGATGACCTTGAATGCTTTTGGGTTTGATTTGGACTTGATTGAGGTACAGAGTTCAATAAAACTCCAACATTTCCTTGATTATGGCCCTATGAAATAATTTTTTTTTTGCCAAATTCTGTTTGCCATAATCAACCAGCCCTAATGTCTTAGATTCTTGCTTTCAGATTGGCATGGAGGGAAAGGGCTTTGAGCCCATTGTGGAGGCTATCTTTGGTGACGATGGATTCTTCCCAGATACTATCATGAAGACCACCTTATATGCCACCGACAAGATGCCCGTCGAACTCAGTGAGGTCTTGGACAACATGCTGCCGTTCATGGGAAACGATAGGAAGAAGAGACAGGTATTAAATGTAGTGAAAGTTGCAAATGGATGTATTTCTTCACAGCTGGATTCCAATCTCAATCTCTTCTGTGTGCTGTAGGCTTCTCAAAACATAGTCAATGAAATCAGTCATAATGTCAACAAGCTTATCGAGGACTTAAAGGCCCAGGATGCTCCTGAAGCAATGGTGTACCTCAAGCTTCTGGGAGCTGAACTTGGGTATCTTGATACAAAAGATGGCAAGATGATTCACAATCTCCTTAAAATGATCCCCACTGACGTGAGTACAGTTTTACCAACCACAGCTGTCACCACATGGATTCTGTCCTCAGAATTAGTAATGCAAACAATGCAGTTGTTATATCAACTTTTTAATAACACATTTATGTTTCTACTCCAATTTGTTGTTGAAATATAAGTAAACGGTGGCTGTACTAAAACTTGTTTTCGTGACAGATTTATTCAAACATACGTTACATAATGAAGACAACAGGATAAGTAAAAATATAATGAATATGTCATATAGTGCAAATATTTATCAAAAGGAATTTTTCTAGCTGACTATCAAGTTTATGGTATTTGAATGGCTTTTCTGAGGTAAATGTAACTACGTGACATTGTTCTCAAACTGTTTTATTGATGTCTTTCTGTGGTTGACACACTGATTACATGAGACATGATTGATTTCAGTAAGTTTTTCTGTTCTTTCTGATTTTCACTGATGTTTATTTGCTAGTAACTAGTAGAAAAGAGGCAGTTCAGTGATCTGTCACCACACAAATCCACGTTTATTGTTTGAATTTTGTGATGAAATTGACAAAATTTGAAAGCTGAGACTTTGTTTCTAAACAAAAGTATCAAAGCCCAAAGATTATTTTGTTTATTGGTTGGGAGGCTCTACAAAAAATACGTAGTAAAGTTTTCTTCATGCATCAACAGAGAAAAGCATTGACCAAAAGATTGATCTTGAGATTTAAAGTGAAGTCAATTATTTTATCCTTTAAAACTCATCTTTGATAATCAAAATTATATATTTAAAAAATAAAATCTCTTGTGCCTTAAAAATAGCTTCAATGTAACTCAACACCCTTGTGCCATTTAGTATGGAATCATGAATATGCAGATTAGTCCCCACCTCCACACACTCACATTAAAAATTTGATGAAAAAATGATCAGTATAGATTAAAAATGAGAAATCGACATTGTTAATCCAGCACTAGCGTCCACACAGCTGACATGTTTACCCGTTGTAGTTTATCAACGTTGTGGAACAAAACAGATGCTGAACACGCCATTAGAGAAACGTTAATTAAACGTCACTGTTGGGGTCAATGATTTCTATACTCCAAAACCCTTTGCCCAAAACAACAATTTTCAGTCACCGAAATTTCTTTGCATTACTAATCAGCATTATATATTTGAAATAGTTCCTCAAAAGACTGCTCTCAAGTGTCGACAACGAGCTTTTCCTTCACTACATCTTCATGGATAATGAGTTTTATCTGCCCACCGGAGCTGGCTTTCCACTGAGAGTGGCTCTGTCTGGTACCTTTACTCCTGGAGTCAAAGGAGGATTGACCTTTAATCCAGGCAGGGTGAGTCCAACACACTTCAGTCGTGCACGTGTTATTGTCAACAGCAGATTATCTTCCATTTCTACTATTATGCTCTAAGATGTGTTCATGTTTTTGAAAACTGCATTTATTTGATCAAAAATATAGTAAAAATTGTGAAATATTATTAAAAGTTTAAATAGCTGTTGTCTATGTAAATATATTGTACAATGTAATTTATACCTGTGATTAAAGCTGAATTTTCAGCATCATTACTCCAGTCTTCAGTGTCACATGATCCTTCAGAAATCACTATAATATGATGATTTGATGCTCAAGCAACATTTATGATTTCATCAATTTTGAAAAGCATTTATTTGAAATAGAATCTTTTGTAACATTATAAAGTTTTTTTTTAATGTCACTTTTGAGCAGTTTAATGCCTATTTGTATAAAAGTATAGTTTTATTTTCACTTTTTAAAATCTTACTTTTGAAAATTTTAAATGGTAGTTTTTCACGGTTTCCACAAAAATATGACTGAACACTGATGATAATCAGAAATATTACTTGAGCATCAAATTATCATATTAGAATGTTTTCTGAAGGATTATATGACACTAAAGACTGCAGTAATGATGCTGAAAATGTAGCTTTGATCACAGGAATAAAATATAGCTGCAAGCAGCGATTTTTCTCAGAAGTGGCTGTAGCGCAATGCAGAGCAGAAAAAAAACTGCTGAAATTGAACATGCATGGAAAAACAGCTGGTTCAGAAGTACAGGTGAAAATGAACTCAAAATTAACAGAACACAGAATTTTTATACAAAATTCTATAAGTATGAACAAAACACACTTATTTTTAATCAAAGAGGAAGAAAGAATAGTACAACCCTTACTCAGATAATAAAGGAATTGAAATGACGCAACATTACACACAATTATAATGATAAAGTTTGAGCCTTTAATCTCTGGGTCAGGGTCAACTCAAGTGAGAATCAACTCAAAATATATGTATATATAAATGCACCACATGTTATATTTTATGAGTTCCTTCTCAGATAGACAACATGTCTGAAACAGAAGCAACTTTTGCACCACTTCTGGCCACAGTACGGCATATGCTGCACAGGATTCAAACCCACGACCTGAGAGGTTCGGGGCTCATGGCACGGGGTTTAGCAACTTGCGCTACTCAGTTGATGCTGACTCGCCGAACTGCAGAGGAGAGCCTTGAGAGGTGTGAGACTGAGGACACAACAGCATTACTTAGCATGTTAACCAGATTAGCATGCTAAGCTAGTTTAATGCTAATGTAACTTTAACAGGTTAACCTGATAGCTGAAGAGCCACATTAGAAAGAATGGCATCTGGTTAGCATGCTAACCAATTAGCAAGGTCAACTTTGAAGACGAATATCTTGGGAACGGTGGTGAATATAAAAAATCCGTTCTGTTCTGTGCGGCTTGGTCCAAAGATCATCTGAGCCAATTTTTTGCAAAATTGAGCAAATTTTGTCAACAGTTTTTCATTTGCTTCATTTGTTGGAAAATCGGAATCGGCAAAAACCAAGGTACATAATGGCATAAATCAAATTTTAAACAATGTTTTCAAAAGTTACAAGCATTTTTGCAAAAAATTTGTATCTCTGGAACACAAGGTGACACTGTGTTCAAACTTCTCGGGTACCTTCAGGACATACCCTTGATAAAGCGTACCAATTTTCGTTTCGATTGATCAAAGTTTAGCCAAGATAAAGCCTCAGAACCAATTTTGGGTTGACCTCCTTAAGTTTCTGACATCATCACTTTGAACAAAAATGAATTAAAAAAAAATCTGTTCATTCATTTCTGTGCGGCTCAGTCCAAAGATCATCTGAACCAATTATTATTATTATTATTTTTTATAATTTATTTATAAACTTTTTCAAAGCATTAACAGAAAGCTTCATACAATTAAAGTTAGAACTTTCCCCCCATTATAACCCTTTCCGCCGAAAGGGGATACATTACATACAAGATAAGACAACAGTAGTAATAGTAATCACAATTAAATTCAATTGAAAATAAATTTAAAATAAAAAAAAACATATATACATACATAGCCAATAATAAAAATTTCGGACATATTCGTGGTCCGTAAACAATTATAAAACAAAAACCACAATTGGTGGTCATATTTAACATTGATCAATAAGTGGGAGAGTCTTCATCTTGTCAAAATGTGTAAAAACCAATTCTTCTACAAATTTTCGACCGATCCTTTCATTAAATATTTAATTTTCTCTAATTTTAAGTATGTTACTAGATCACATAACCACATTTAGGCTTTAGGCTGGTTTGTTGACTTCCACTCCAATAATATTCTCCTTCTCACTAATAAGGTGGCAAAAGCAATAACATTTTTTACTTTATTTGTCAATCCATGTTCTGGTACTCCAAAAATAGCAACTTCAACACTGGGTTTTATATCTAAGCTAAAGGCCTCATTTAATGTTTTAAATATGAATGTCCAATAGTCACTCAGCTTTTGACAAGCCCAAAACATAAGAAAAATGTCTACCTTGTCACCTTTGCATCAATCACACAAGTCATCAACATTTGGGTAAATTTTTGAAAGTCTGCATTTTGTGTAATAGGCACGATGGAGGACTTTAAGTTGTATAAGGCTGAGGCGTGCGCAAGAGGTAGATCCATTTACTCTATTAAAAGCCTCATCACAAATTTCGTCAGGTATTTCACTTCCTATGTCCTTTACCCACTTACCTCTTATTCTGTCAATTAAAACATCATTTGAGGACATAACCATCTTATTTATTGCTGCAATTTGACCTTTAAGAAAAGTAGGAGACAGTAGAATTTTATCCAATAGTGAAGTAGGTGGCAAGTCAGGAAAAGTAGATTTGAAAGTAACGTTAGGTTGGACTGTGACAATTGGAATTTCTCTGAGAGGTCATTAAAACTGGCAAAGGTGTTGTTTATGTAAAAATCACTACACCCGGCCAGGCCTACCCTCTGCCATTGTGCATATGTGAGATCTATTTTACCAGCAGGAAACAACTGTTTTTTACGGAGAGGGCTTAGCTTAGAAGAGTTGCTGAGTTTATGCCTTTGTCTAAACTGTGACCATATTTTAAGCGTAGAACGTACTACTGGGCTTGAAGAGTATTTAGAGGGAGAGAATGGTAGCTTCATTGTTATTAGAGCAGAAAGCAATGTAGAAATACAAGTATTTGCCTCCACCTTACACCAGAAAGCAATGTAGAAATACAAGTATTTGCCTCCACCTTACACCAATCAACATCAGGGGAAGTATTCCAACAAATAATTTTTTGAAGATTTGCAGCCCAGTAGTAGCCCATAAGATTAGGAAGAGCTAAGCCTCCCTTGGGCCTTTGCCTTTCGAGGAGCTCCTTACGAATTCTAGGGTTCCTTGCCCCCCACAAGAATGATAGTATGGGTTTATTTACAAAAAAGAAAAAAAATGTTTTTGGGACAAAAACTGGAAGGGACTAAAATAAGTATTAGAATCTAGGTAAGATATTCAAATTTCCTCTGCCTGCTAGATACAAATGTAATGCATCCCATCTCTGAAGATCACATCTGAACCAATTTTCGTAAGAATTGATCAAAATTTAAAGGAGCAGTTAAAAAAACAGAATAATGTACTTTTCAAAATGGCCACTACTGTAATGGGCAGAGTCTTAATGTAAGATATTGAATGTGATCTGCATAATGAGAGAAATCCGGTGTACTAAGTTTCATTTTTCTAGAACAAAAGGTTCAAACGTTATAACCATTTCAAAACTGGTGGTGGCGCTATAGAGTTGGTCCTAAAGACTCGTAAATTGGTCCAATAACTATTCTTTACCATCCCTACAAGTGTTGCCAAACTCCATAATTTTACTATGTTCCGTTAGTTGGGCTACCATAGACTCCCATTCGGGAGGAATAAGAAAAAGAAAAACTATAGGCGCTTGGCCCCTTATTAAAGTTTACTATAGTATATTCACATAGAAAACAGCTGTTTTACATTGTAATATTTTAATTTTTTTTATTCAAATAAATACTAAAACAATCTTAATCCAAACTTTTGACTGGTAGTATACTAACATGAATTGACTACTACACAGAAGGAATTAGCTTTGACCCTGTCTGCTGGCATTGAGTTTGTGACTGAGATTGGGACTCACTTCCCCGACTATGTTCACTCTGGTCTGGAGATGCACACGAACATCTATCATGAGAGCAGTGTTAGAGCGAAGCTCTCTGTGACTGACAGCAAGCTCAGGCTCTCCATTCCAGCTCCTCGTGGGCCAATTGAGCTCATCAGCGTCACGTAAGTGAAACTGGATTATCAATGCATAAAGGATTTAAAAGCCCTTCACATAGGAGTAGGGCTCTGCAATAATGGTTAAACTGATAATCATGATTATTCTCATTTGAATTTTTTACAGTTCATCAGAATTAATACACTTTCATTTGACCAAGAGAGTCAAGTTGATTATGATGTCAAAATTGTGAGATGTAAACTCAATTGCAAGAAAAGAATTGTGATACCAAGAAAAGTCCTTACCTTTATACATTTTATTCCTTAGCAGAAATAAATGGTTGAAAAAAACAAGTCTGCACCCTGCAACAAAATACTGAGCTATACAGAAGCATAGGGGCCCAGGTTAACAACTATAGGTTGACGAGTACAGTAAAGTGGCTAGGGCATAAACTTGGCTTGTTCAGTTCAAGTCAAACACCCCAGTCAGAATGAACAACCATGCTAAAGGAACATTTTAACTTGATTTTAATAGTGTGGCCCAATAAATAAAACTGAGAACAGCCATGAAAGATCCAACAAAATCAATACCAGAGAGACTGTTGGGTTTCATGAGGTTTATTAAATTAAATTCACATGACCAGTTTAACTTCTCCACTAGACACCACAGTTTGCCCACTAGAGACAGTCTTGATGGGAGTGTCCCTTCCTGTAGAAGTGGTAGAAGCATTAGCATTTAAATAAGAAATTCACAGTTCCCGAAGTCAGAATACAGCAAGCACTCACTTTTCCGACTGCAGCCTTGCTCACAGGAGCCAGAGGAGGGATGGCACACCGCTGTACTACAGTGGATGAAGATCTAACACAGGGGCAAAGGGTTAAGCCATAGAATTCACTGTAAAAAGCACTAATATTAAGGGTTGAGGTAAGGCTGCAGAGCATACAGTTTCCTGCAGAGGAGCCAGTGATGCTGGATCTACAAATGTGAACATCTTCACAACAAAGCGCTTGTAGTGGGTCGGGAACTGAAGACCAGATGATCCAGACACTGGAACCAATGTGGTCAGGTAACGATCATCCTGGTAAGGGCATCTGAAAGGCAAAGAGGCAGTCAGAAATGCCTTACAGCACACTAGATGGATAAAGACTGGCCTTACTCACCCATCAACCAGAAGATCCCATTGGGGTAGACTGAGTGGACTGGGGGTTGATGTGGCCCAGCAATGTCCCAGCATCAGGACAATGTTGGGGTCGGTCCTCTCCAAAATGTGCACCTCAACATACACAGGCTCCCGCAGGACTTTTGTAACTGGATAATCAGCATCACTGTAGTAGGACGTGTATGCCTCGTCCCCTGAGGAAGAACGCAGTGTTTAACTAGAAACTGGAGTTTTAGAAAGGCTTTAGGCATACTCGGGACAAACACTTACCTTCTGCACAGCCTTTGGTGACACATTGACCATTTGCCAGTCTAAGCGCCACCCTGAGGGGTCCAGGAGCAGCTACTGGTGGAGGTGGAGGAACAGTGTTGACCTCCACAACCAGAGCTTCCACAGATGTACCAGAGTACCTACACTGGAAGAGAAGCCTGGACAACAAACAGTGAGCTTGTAGCATTTGTCAATGATTCACATTTACGATAAAGCATACATCACTTACTCAAAATGGCTGTCCCTTGTGATGGAACCAAGTGGTCCGATACCCACTTCATATGAGGAGGTCATTCTGTTTTCATACACCACATATCCACTGTCCTCCTGCAAATAGTAACACTGTTGGCATCCAATCCATTCTAAGCCATGCAGAATAAAACCACAAGCAGCTACTCGCCATCATGCTTGTGCCACACGCAGTGACAGGGAACTGGTATATAGCAAAGAAAGGTGTGGATCCCACAGGACTGCAAGCTGGATCATTTCCACCCAGGAGACGGACTGAATCCAGGCTCAATCGAGGCAGCGTAACATCTCTAGCCACCACTACCACAAACTGCCCATCTCTTATACACTGGACAGTTACTGGAAAGAGTTACAAGAGCAGGTTATTGCTGAGGATCAGTTTAACATGAATGCCTCTACATTGACTACACTCTTACCTGCCTTCCCATAATAACACTGCTGGCCATTAAAGCAGCAGTTGATAGCAGCACACTCAGCACCACTGATACCAGGTGGTCCACATTGGATCTGCTCATAATCAGCTACAGTACATTTGTCAAGGGGCTCTGCCTGTGCCACTGGCTGCTTAAGTTGAAATTGCTGACTAGCTTGCTGTTGAACCTGCTGAGGAAACTGTTGACTAGCTTGTTGTTGAACTGACTGTTGAAACGGTTGACTTGCTTGTTGAACTGACGGTTGAAACTGCTGAGGAAACTGTTGACTAGCTTGCTGTTGAACTGACTGTTGAAACTGTTGACTAGCTTGTTGTTGAACTGACGGTTGAAACTGCTGAGGAAACTGTTGACTAGCTTGCTGTTGAACTGGCTTTTGTACCAGCTGAGGAAACTGTTGGCTAGCTTGCTGTTGAACTGGCTTTTGTACCAGCTGAGGAAACTGTTGGCTAGCTTGCTGTTGAACTGGCTTTTGAACCTGCTGAGGAAACCACTGACTAGCTTGCTGTTGAACCGGCTGAGGAAACTGTTGACTAGCTTGCTGTTGAACTGGCTTTTGAAACAACTGGTCAGTTTGCTGGAACGTCAGAGCTTGAGGACTCTGGGGCAGATCACTCCACTTCGGAAGAGCATGACAGAAAGCACAGAACCAAACACAAAGTGCCAGAGACTGAACAGCACACCAACTTCTTGCCATTGTTCAACAGCTAGTCACACTGCTGAAATGCTGCCCTTTGGTCTTTTTGTACTCTACAGACTTTGGCTAATTAATGATAATCACTCCCTCTTCATTAACAGTCATGATTCTCCAGACTTGTATGAGTGGGAGTTTATGCAAATGGGGTTTTCATTTGTTCTTAAGATTCAATTTTCCTTTTTTTCCCACCCATTTTGAACATATATTGAATGCACATATTGAGGTGAATTCAGAATAGTTTACTAGTCCTATTTCTGCCGTTCCGAATTCAGCCTTTGTTTTATGCTTCATTATGTGAATATAATAGTGGATGTTTTGGCTATTCTGTATTGTTTTTTTTTAAAACACATCTTGGATTTCTCATGGCAACAGACGTGTATTCAGACTGACTCAAGTGTTTGATATGCAGGATTATGTTGCAATGATATGGAAGCCTTTATCAGCAATAGCTGGTTTATTCCAAAATTTTTAATCATTATAAAGAGAAAGTTATATAATAAAGGCTTTTAATATCCTGCACACACTGCAAGATCATTCAGTATAGCTCAATATTTTATGTAGCAGGCTGCAGACTAGACCTGAAATTGAGGCAATAATTTACCTCAAATTAATTTAAACATGCACATTTATTGTAATTTGAGTCTTGTCAGAAAAGAACAGGATCCGTTAAAGTCTCTCTTCACCAAAACATACAAAATTATTTTGCCTGCGGTCATCACCGTTGTCTCTGGTGGGTAAGAAATGGTCATACAAATAAAACTTGGTTTCACTACCAAAGCATTCATTCTCTAAACTATGCTTGAATTAAATTATTAGAGTTCTCCTCATGAACTCATAAGGGCTGATCTTGGATGGCCACATATGCAATGCTCTCAGTTAACAACCAATGTGGGTTTCACCAGATTAGGAAAGTACCAGTCTACTGTTAAATAAACACTACTGGGACCACCCAGAAAAAGGTCCTGTCCTTCATCGCAAGTTATGTGTAATGCAGTTTGATATTAATTTTGTTCCAGACACTTTCCATGATCAAATGTCACTACAAAAATGGGCAACACGTTACTTTAGACTTCAAAAGAACTTGGGCATGCTTGAGTATCAATACATGTATTTATGTTAGTCCAGCGATTAAGTCAAGGTAAAGACCCAAAAGAATTGCGTAATTTTCAAACCCAAGCGTTTTTTCCCCCAATGCTTTCCAATCGTTTTTTCCCCCAACCCAACTCTTTCTGTTTTTTTTTTTTACCTAAAACAAAAGAGTTTAAGGATTTAAACTCTTGACATCTGGTATCCGCAAGCAGGAAAGCTTGTGGAATGTGGAGGCTTGTTACTAATGCAATATAATGGAAATAATTATTTTTTAGGATGAATAAACAGCAGGCCAATGTCACTGCGTTTATGCTTAATTAATAGACAAGTAAAAGTTGTGATCACAATGAAAATATGATTAATTGACAGCCCTAGAAACAAGTCAAATTATTTTACATACATTAAATGCTGTTATTTTCCCCCATCTATAGCAATTCTCTGGTGTCTGTTGTTGGTGCCAAGGCTAAGCCCATTCCTGCCAAGGGCGAGTATATTAATATGAATAAATGCACTGCTTTTTTCCCTGGACTGAAGTACTGTACAGTCCTGAAGTATCCTGATGCAATGTCAAACGATGCTGCCCCTTACTTTCCTCTCACTGGTGACAGCAAGTAAGTGAAAATCATCTATATACTGATATCGAAATATTCCTTTTTCTCAAACATTTCATCCACACTATGTATGTGTTTAGATTTGCTGTTGAGCTCGGTCCATCTGAAAAGGTCACAGAGTATATTGCCACCATCAGCTACGCATACGAGGATGAGGCAGACAAAGTCACGTTTAGCCTGATGGCTGAAGGTTGGAGACGGCTTAACAAAATACCTAACTGGAAAAAAAGAGAAAACACCAATGTTTAAAATAACCATCATTTGTCTTTTGCTTACTAACAGGAACATCCCATGAGGCCAGAAATGTAATGATATTAAACAGACAGAAGTACAGCATCTCTGCTGAATTGCTTATCGATTCTCTTCAGCTTGATTCTAAAGTTTCTGCAAAACTGAAGCATGTTGAGAAGTTGACTTTGGAAATTGAGAGTGACTTAAAACTCCCAGAGACGACTTCTGTTCAAACACTCATCCTGAAATATGGTACATGTCCAGTAAAAAAGGCCTGTCGTGATTATTGATGAATTGTCTGATTGTGGTTATATGGTCAAATTTAGATATGCGAAATAATTGTGCAGTTTAAATTTCAAATTTCAGTTTGACATTCAAATAAGGAAATGTAAGACCATGACAGTATAATTCTAGTGAATTATCTCTCTCAAAATATCTATTCTCAGAGAATGAAAAGATTGAGGCTGAATTGAAGTCTGATGTCAGATCTGAGATTCAAAGAATCATTCCCAACATCAATGCTACAGTCAAAAGCCTTCTTGATCGCCAGATTGGCCTGAATGAGTTGAAGGTCCGCGATGTTCTGGCAAAGGCAGTTGCGGTAAGAACTTCCCTCAATTTTTTTTCATCAGCATTTGAAAAAACCCAAATAAATAAATGCTTATTAAACTTAAAGTGATTGTTCACCTAAAAATGGACTAAAATTAAGTCATTTACTCACCCTGATGTTGTTCTATTAATGGAGTATACCCTTCTTCCTTTTTCGGACCACAAAAGGAGAACATTTTATGTTTTAAAAATGAAGTGCTTGCTCTTGTCCAAATTATGGCAGTGAATAGCGACCAGCATCAAGCTTTTTAAAAAAGATGCAAAAGCATCACAGAATGATCCCTTGTGACACGTCACATACTCAAAGTGTTCTGGGGGTTTACGATAGGATTTGGTGAAAAACAAACCGAAATTTTATGTTTGATTTAACAAAAATCCTGACCTTGGCCGCAGGTCTTCTGTGCTCGACTGCATTCATGAGACTCTTATTAGCGAAGCGGTTCACTCCGACTCACCCAGAGAAACACATGTTGTGAGAAATCAAAATGAATTAAAACCCATTATGAAATACAACACCTATAAATCACAAAAAGTATCCAAGAACTTTCTTTACTGAATCAAATATACCCTCAATTGGAACTCAGTTTGTCTGATGATAGAGGTGAACGAGATAATTTTTTGTTACGACAAACACAAAAAAGTAGGCTACATGGATTGTATTTCATGTCGCTTGATTTCTCACAACCTGTGTGTCGGAGTGAACTGCGTCGCTAATAAGAGTCTCATGAATGCATGCAGTTGAGCACAGAAGATAAGCGGCCAAGGTAAGGATTTTCGTTAAATAATACATTAAATTACGGTTTCTTTTCCACCAAGCTCTATCGTAAAACCCCAGAACACTTGGAATATATGACATGTGATGCATCGAATCATTCTTTGATACTTTTGTGTCTTTCTATGAAAGTTTTCTATTGTCTGCCATTATATGGACAAGCGCGAGCAGGACTTTTTTTATTCTTTTTTTTTGTGGTCTAAAAAAGAAAGAACGGCATACTGCATTAGAACAACAGCAGGGTGAGTATATTATGACTTAATTTTCATTTAAAATGTTCTTTTCTTTTTTTTTTTACACATGTCCAGAATTTGGGAGTTCACACCGTGCCTGTGATCACTCTTCCTGAAAGATTGTTCCTGAATGCGTGAGTTAATGTCACCATATTCACCAGTATTTCAATTCAATTCACAGTTACCAGTTAAAATTAACACATGCTTTTTAAACAGAGAGGCTGCTGTTAAATATCACTTTGGCCAGCATCACTATACCATCACTCTTCCCTTGCCCTTGGGTGGAAAATCCACTAAGGATCTGAACTTTCCCACAATCCTCTCCACACCAAACCTGATTGTACCTCATCTCGGCCTGGAATTTGAATCTGCTAGCGTTAACCTTCCAGAGTTCTTCATTCCTGGGAGTGTGTCGCTGTCTGTGCCGACTCTCGGATTGGTAGAGTTGTCCGGAAAACTAAACAGCAACTTCTACAACTTAGAAGCTGCTGTGTCTGCAGCCAGAGATCCTGCTGAAAGTTATTCTGCTAAGTTTGAAGTCACCGGCACAAGTCCTGTTGACCTCCTCTCCATAAAGGTTGAAGGTAAAGCTATAATTGAAGTACCACATGCACTGTATGCATGCACTTGTTTTGGATGGTTGCTTATTGATTGATTTATTTCACAGGATCTGCTCTAGTTGAGACCAAACCTGGCGATTCTCTCAAGGCTAACGTAAAGGCTGTGCTTCGCCACAAGATTATCAATGCCACGATTGGTGTTGAGGGGGAAGTGGAATTTGCTGAAAAACTCAGTGTGAAATCCAAAAGCAAGCTTGAAGTAATTAGCCACGTTGGAGTGCAAATTTCGCTGGAGCACAATGGACAGTTTGGCGTTGATGCCGAGGAGATCTCTGGAGATGGAAACCTGGAAGGATTCTTCAAGGCTGGTTCAGTCCATGGTTCAGGAAACCTTTTGCAATCAGTCTCAGTCCTCCCTTTCAGACAAGAGGCAAAGATGAATTCTTAACTGAAAATAGATTCAAAACTTCTTCAGGCTCAGAACTCCTTTGCTGTAGCCTTTGCCAATGGAGAGCTGATGATTCTGTCCAACAACACAGCATTTGACAACCTTCTAACATTGCTAAACATTGCTAAAATAACCTTCAAGGAATCCCAGCTTGATCTAAATTCTCATACAAAAGCACAGGTTCTTGGCCTGAAGATCCAAAACATGGTTGAGACCAGAGCTGGTGTTGAAGCAGTTAGCATTAAGATAGAGACCTCAACTTACAGCATTGAAGAACGTATCCATTCCCTGGTCACAGGAGCACTGGACATCAGTGGTCTAGCTATTCACAGTGACGCCTCTTTTAAACTCACAGGACACCAAGCTGTCCACAAAGCCATTTTGAAACTCAATAAAGATGGCCTGAGAACCAATGGCACAACCTCACTGCAAAGCCTCCTGAGTCTCCAGGAGCTTAAGCACACCTTCGAGATCACCTACAAAAACAAAACTGCCACTGCTCAGTGCAAAACCATTGGAGAAATCATGGGAAGTCACATTAACCACAACACTGAACTAGAGATTGCTGGACTTTCCTGTAAAATCAAAAATCATATACGTTTCAACTCAAAATCATTTGATTTTGACACCAACACTGATGGTACAACTATTCCATTCCGGTTCAATTTTGATGCCAGTGTTAATGGTAAGGATGACACATACTTCTTGCATGGAGATGCAAGTCATGATTTTATTGCAAAAGTCTTTCTACAAGCAGAACCACAATCCATAGCTCACTCTCATGAATGCAAGATCTCAACCCACCTTAACCTAGACTACGTCATCAATGTCAACATTAAATCACAATTTGAAAGCATGTCTGACACATTGCTTATCCCCTCTGAACAAAGGATTAAAGTGAAAATTAAGGCTGAAGTGAACGACTATGCCATTGAACAGAAAATCAGCGCTTACAACAGTCCAGGCCGGCTTGTGCTGGAAGGGTCTGGAAAAGTGCACACCAATCTGTTCAACACTGTCAGCACTTCTTATCAGGACTTTGCAGTCTCTGGCTTCCTAAAGTATGACAAAAGCACCGATACACAATCAATTAGCTTGCCTTTCATTGAAAGTCTTTCTCAAGTCCCTGACAACATCAGAATAACACTCGTGAGCATGGGCGAGACCCTGAGGAAATACATCAACCGAGAGGGGATTGCTTCCAAAATTCAGGACATACCTCATCATGTAAGTGACTTTGTGTCCAATTTGAACTTTGAGAGAAGAGCTGTGCAGCTGAAACATGCCTTGAAAACTCTATACCAAGAGAATACATTAAAGCTGAAATGTCTGATCAGTGCATTGGACAAATTAGCGAGTGATATGTTCAACCGTTTCAGTGAGGCTTTGGATATTTTGGGCGAATTGATTGTAATGGGTATGCATATTGACAAAGTTGTTGAAACCCTACCAAAACACATCAAGGTTTTGATATTTTCCATCATTGAGGATGTACAAAACATTCTTAGCTTGATCAAGACCCAAGGTTACACAAAGCTGAATGAAATCTTCCATCCTGCCAGTGCTGTGAACAAGCTTGACAGTCAGATTCCTGCAATTTCGACATCTCTTCTAGTGCCATCTTTTGGAAAACTGTATGGTGAATTCATAATCAGCAGCGCTCTCTACAACGCCAGAACCTCTGCAGAGTTCAAGAACGGCTCAAAAGAGATACCCTTTTTTCACAGCTTGCTTTAACTCTAAAGGAACCTCTGCAAACCTCAACATTCTGAGTTACGATCTAGAATCTACAGCACAGATATCGATCCCCGAGACAAGTCCTGTAATGGTGTCTGAAACTTTCAAGTTAACACACATTGAATTGACTTTAGACCAACATGCATGGTTGACTCTGAATGGATCTGCCTCTAACAATATTTTCTTTCTTGAAACTTCATACAAGAACCAGGTGAACATCCCCTCGCACTCACTGTCTGGTGAAGTCATGCTGATTCAGAAGGCTATAGCTTGCCAGGAGGATGCTGCATTCACACTGACAGTTAAAAATGAAGGAACTGGCAGATTTGCCCTTTAAGACTTCTCTGAGGAAGGTACCCATGAGAGTGACCTGCATTTGAACATGGGCCTTGGCGCCGCCAAGCTGTCTTTTACTGGCCACACTGATAGTGATGCTTTGCAGATCAAGATGAAGATGAAAGTGAATGCTGATGCTGTTGCTCTAAGCCACCTTGAATTCAATGCTAGTGTTGATACTGAGTCTCCGTTTATCAAGAACAGTTTTCTGGTTGCTTCTGGGAAGGCTCGCTTGGGCGATATGATGGTGGAAATCAAGGCATCCCATGTCACATCGGTTGTCGGAGCTGTCAGTGGTGTCCTCTCTAATGCCGCCAACATCATAACTTGTCCTAGTAAGGTTGCTATTGACTTTCAGAACAGGGGTATTGCTAAGATCAACCTCTTCGAGTGTTTTTCAGCCGATGTTGATGTCCAGAAAGACTACGCTGTTACCTTCAACTCTGACATGCAAGAAATCAGCAGTGTGGTAGTCGCCTACTTAAACAATTACAACTACAGCCATAACTTCACAGCCAGCAATAACAAAGCTGAGATGGGTATTTACGCTGTTGTGAATAGTTTGGCCAGCTTTGGGTACTTAAATGCTGCAGAAATGTTTGTGCCAGCCATTTTCAAGATTCCATCAATCAGAGAGCGGAACTTGAATGATAATACTGGCCTATGGCGTGACTTTACCACAAACAACCAGCCTGTTGATCTAAGAGCCAAACTTGTCTACCAGAAGAGTTGGTTTGCTCCTATTATTGATTTGGGTCTGATTGTTCCTTCATTGGGTAACCTGGTCTCTGACGTGTCTTTCAAGTCCTCTATTCTCAACTTCAATGCTAATGCAGGTATTTATCCGAAGGATTACTGGATGCGTATTAGTGCCACAACTGCATCCGTGTTTCAGGGATTGAAGGCCAAGCTTGATGGAACCACTAGCCTGACCACAAAAAGTGGATTGAAATTGGCCTCTTCTTTGTCTTTGGAGAATGCCCACATTGGCGGTAATCACGAGAGTACCTTGACTCTGCAAGAAATCTATGAGGCTGTATTGTCTGTGGACACATTTGCTAAGATTAATCTGACAAGGTTCACTATTGATGCTACTCATCAACTTTCTGCGGACACCAAGGCCCACCCAATGGGCAGCATCAAACTTAAAGATCAAGTACACTTTTGATCGTCCAGATTCAGAGGCTGCTGGACATGGAGATGCTGAGAATACCTTGAAGCTGGATGCAACTCTTTCCTTTATCTCTATTGAGTCTGCAACCCAAATAACCACAGATGCTACATTGCCTGATGATATCAAACTTAAGGGGAAAATGGATAATCAAGCTAACATCTATGTGAACGCTGATGGTCTGAAATCCAATCTGAAGACTACTGGAAATGGTTACTTTGATTTTAAATATTCCACGTTTGGGTTTGACATTAGTGACCAGCTGACCTGGGAGGGAGATCTTGACCGTATTTATTCTTTGCTAGAAATCAATTCAAACTATACATATATCTATTACAATTATACTGAAATTGCAATAAACCACACTGCTCTTGGTAAAGTTGAACTGGTTCCCCTGAGCACCCTCTTGGCTGCTGTAGACATATACTTGACTCAGCCAAGTCACAGTGATTTTGATGTAAGAGATACACAAAGAGGATATATTTTATCATGGCATGGGTTAAATAGCAAAAGAGAGATTTTCTCCCGTTGGTACAATTCTAGTACAGCAATAACAGTAGAGTATAGTGATTTACCCGTCCTAAAGGGTGTGTTTGGGTTCTCTTCTAATCTCACATCTCCATCTACACTTCAGGAGTATCAGGGTGAATTAAGTGTAAGTCTAACTGGCTTCAAATAATTATTTTACCCATTTCAACATTAATCTTTATTGAAAGTGGGTCATATATGTTGTCGAAATGTAAAATAAATTTTGAATTTGGTGCCCTCTTGAGGAAAGACATAAAATAACTTTAGGGCGCATTTGAATGAAAGACAACAACTCCCACAATGCACCACATTGCAAAGGTCCGCAAGCCACTCCCACTAATCCAGAACAGTGCCTATGAGGTATCCGCCTATCCGAGAAATCACACAAGGATAGCTGCCACCAGAGCTTGAAATTCATTTCATTTGAAATGGTGAATTATTGCATGATAATTGTTCCTCCATCAGCCTCAGCTGCTCTTCGCTATATTGCGGCTCGTAAAAGTAGCCACGAACGTCTGATTCGAGCATCAGACTTTCAAAATCCTCTTCTTCCATATCATATTGAGTAGCTGCATTTCGCCATTGTAACTTCACATCTGAATTTAATATTTCATTAAAGGATTGATTTCAACTAATCATTGGGCTTTATTTAATGAATGCTTTCTCACCTCAGGCCTCATAATCAGTGACATGAACAGATCCAGAATAACTTTAAAAGTCACTCACAAGCACAATGATGTAAACATGTTTGTTCAGTGATTGAAACCCTGAAATATTGCTGGTCCCATTTAAACACTACAATAAATGGATCACTTTACTATATAGACTCAACTCATCTTATTGATCTAGGCTACTTCATTGCCAATTTTACATTAAATTGTACATTAAGTGATGTTCATTGTTTATTTAATTGACATTCATATACTTAGTATAATTTTACCTTTGCAAAATAAAAAAGGATAAATATGACTTTTGGCAAAAGTTAGTTATTAATATTTCCAAGTTAAATGTTTTTTCTTTTGTAGTTTTTATATGAAAATGTAATAACTCCAGCATTTAAAGAACATGATGCAAATAGTGAACCGAAAAACAATATTTCCTCGACTAGATCTTCTGACCGGAAAATTTTCTGTTTTGAATTATTAAAAATTAGCCTACAGCTTCATCGGAATGGTACGAAAATATGTGACTTTTATGGCATTTGGAATGTGAACACACACAAAATAATTGAGGGCATGATTCGAGCAGGCTAAGGGGTCGTAAAAAAAGCGACCTATTTTAGCGACCTTGCCGCTGGTGCCACTTCTCGTGGGCGTTGAGTCCGATCCTTGAGCCGCACACTCGACCGCAGATGGAGCAGGGGAAACCAGACACCAGGGGGGTACCAGCCGTCCACTGGTGTCTCTTGATGCGCCTCTCGGATCGTCGGTCTTGGTTGGTTTGATGTATTTGAGAGATTGCAGTTGCACAGGTGACATGCCAGGCAGGTCTGTCGAGTGCCAGTGATTCAAGCTGCATGGGGGGAATGTTCGCTCTCTTTAGGATGTCCCTGGTGTAGTCCTTAAAGCGCTGCATTTGCCCTCTAGAGGACGCTTTGCGCCCATTAGTTGACTGTAGAGGACTTGACGGGGCAATCGGTGTTCAGGCATGCGTATGGTGTGCCCTATCCAGCGCAGATGTTTTTTGGCAACAGCTGCTTCCATACAGATTGAGTCAGTGTTGCTGAGGATGACTGTATGGGGGATTCGGTCTTCCCAGGACAACCTGAGGATCTTCTGTAGGCAGCGAATATGGAAGGCCTCTAGGTTGATGATGTGCTGGCGGTATGGGGTCCATGACTCTGCCCTGTAGAGACACATACCGCATTGTAAACAGCAACCTTGGTACTGACCTTCAGGTTACGGTTTTCAAAAACCCTGTTGCGTAGGCGTCCAAAAGATGATGAGGCTTTATTTATCCGGGTGTGTATTTCTTTGTCCAGGGAGCAGAATGAGGACAAAGTGGAGCCAAGGTAGGTAAAGTGGTCCACTGTTTTAAGTGGAACACCGTTTATGTGAAAACTGGGGGGTGTGGGGGCGGAGGTAGTGAGATGGGACATGACCTCAGTTTTTTGAATGTTGACCTGTAGGCCAAAGAGCCGACGTATGTTGAAGAGGCTTCCGTCAAGTCGGTATTCCACATGGACACCGTCTTCATGTCCCATGACACGGTGGAAGAGGCAGGTGATGGCAGAGAGGAGGATGTTAAAGAGCACCGGAGCCAAGACACAGCCTTGCTTCACCCCAACATTTACCTCGAAGGACTCTGACTGGAGTTCTCCAGTGAGCACTCTGGCTTGCATCCCGTCATGCAGTTGCTGTAGGATGCGGAGAAACTTGGGTGGTACCCCAAGTATGGAGAGGTGTTTCCAGAGCAGTTCACGGTTGATGGTGTCAAAAGCTTTGCTGAGGTCGATGAAGGCAACGTAAAGGTCTTTGTGATGTTCTCGGCTCTTCTCCAACAGCTGCCTCAAGACAAAAACCATGTCTGTCGTGGATCTGGTCTTACGGAAGCCACACTGAGTTTCCGGAAGCACAGCTTCCGAGATGTGATCAACCAGTCTGCTGAGCATGATCTTGGCCAGGACTTTCCCTGCGATGGAGAGGAGAGATATCCCACGGCTGTTGCCGCAGACTGCACGGTCTCCTTTCTGCTTGTAAATTACCACGATGTTAGCATCCTTCCAGTCCTGTGGGAGGGTCCCATGTTCCCAGATGTTTTGGATCAGGAGGTGCAGGCAACGCGTGAGGAGGTATCCTCCGTATTTAGAAACCTCTGCAGGGATTCCATCGGGTCCAGCGCTTTTGTTGTTCTTCAGCCCTGCAATAGCTTGCCGGAGTTCTGAGTAAAGTGGTGGGGTGTCCAGGTGCATGGTAGGTGGCAGGTCTGGGAGATTATCCAGAATATGTGGGTCGACAGGGTTGACGTGGTTGATGAGACTGTCAAAATGATTTGCCCAACGGGCAAGAATCTCGTGGCGGTCCTTAAAGAGGATCGCGCCGTCAGCTGATCGGACTGGGGCAATCACCCTCTTCCTGGGGCCGTACAATGCTTTTATGGCATCGTAAAAGCCATGACTGTTGTTGCAGTCTGCCAGGTTCTGGATTTCTCGCGCCTTTTGCACCCACCAGGTGTCCTCCATAGTCCTGAGGGCTCGCTGGGTTGCTGTTCTTGCAGCAATGAAGGAGGTTTTAAGGGTGGGAGATCCAGGGCAGGATAGGAGAGCTTTGTGGGCCTCATGTTTGGTTTTTAGGAGTGACTGTATCTCAGCTCAGATGCAGTCAAACCAGTCCTGGTGGTGTTTCCTTGATTGGCCTAGCGCCTCTGTGGCTGCGCTATGAATAGCCTGGCGCAGTGCTGGCCAGTCGGTTGATTCCTCTGGGATCTTGTTGAGGTTTTCAGCAAGTAGCCGTCGGAGGTTATCTTTGGTGGTAAGGCTATTCAGCGCTGTACAGTTGAGTTTCTTGTTTGGAGCCATCCTCGGGCCACGGGGTTGAATGCTCATGAGTAGTTTGGATCTGACCATGAGGTGGTCAGTCCAGCACTCAGCTCCGCGCATAACACGGGTCAAACACACACACACACACACACACACACACACACACACACACACACACACACACACACACACACACACACACACACACACACACACACACACACACACACACACAATTATAAACACAAATGAACTGGTAGGGCTATTACAATACAGCATAATTGAGTCAGAAGACTGAAATACGAGGCTGAAATGAGATCAGATCCAGATGGATTAAGCTGTAATTATTATTATAATAATAAAATATAAATAATAATTAATATAATTAATAAAAATTAGAATGAATATATATATATATATATATATATATATATAAATATATAAAATAATCATTAATATTAATATAATTATTAATTATAATAATAATAATATTTAAATAATAATAAGCTGTGATAAAGGATTCCTGTTTATTTTAGTAATTTTTGTATTGAATGTTAATGTTACCTGCTGTAACAATGCTTTCTCTGTATTCAGGTTTGACTGTACCGTAATAATAATGCAAAAACGTGTACACTTCACATCAAATTTTATTTTTATTTTTTTATAAACCTCGACTAAAAATTAGACTATTATTTGAGAATTTCTAAAAAAATAGCCTACATTTTAATCCACATCTTAAAAGTAATTTTGTCCAAAAACAACTAGAGAATCCGCAAGCCACTCCATAGAGAGCTATACAGGCATATTGGTAACACCAAGAAATTACATGTTTTATTTTATTTTATTTTCTATCAACAGATGGCGATAATTTGACTTCAAAATTGGATTTAAAAGGCCTGTCTCTAGTTTACACTGTCAGTGAAATGAGACCCAATTCCGATTTTTTACTCATATGTGACCTGTGATGGAGGAAGACACCAGCTTCAAGAACCTTTTGACTCTGAACTTCAAAACCCAGAAGACACACGGCATGACCACAATGCACGACTCTGCTACAAAGTTCCTAGTCAGCATAGGACATAAAACTTTTAAAGTAGATGAAAATGTGTGCTCAAAAGGAAGCAAGAGTTTGCATTAGTAAAATTAGAATTTTACTGATTTAAAGAAAATCTTGAATGCAGGTGTAAGCCTCATGTGCCAACAGACTATGCACTGCTTTTTGAAACATACAGACATTGTGCCAGCTGCTGGGTGAAATATACACTGCTGCACATTAGTTTTCCATGACAATGACTTGTTACAGGAAATACAAACTCCAAATAGGGTATTCGTCACCCTAATGCCAGATAGTAAGCAAACCACCTAAGCTGGGAAAACTAGCATGACCTAGAGCCCCTTTGTAACTACTGTTATCCTAAAAGTGCTTATTTGATCATTCCGATCCAAATGGGACATGATATGCGATACACATTTTGATCACTAGCTGCTGGCTTGTCTAAATGCAGATAAAACGATAGCTGGAATTGACATCTCTACTTAATAAATAATAATAATAAAAATAAAAAAGGGGTCTTAACTGGAATCGGTAATTTCAGCATTAAAGGGTAAGTCTGTTTGACAAAGGAATCTCATCTCAGCGGCATGCAAACTGTCCCGGTATTTATTAGTCTGCTTTGGTTGAAGGAATCCAAATTGCAGTATTGCTTAATCTGTTTCTGACGAAGGAATCTCAGTACAGTGTTATATACACGTAGACTTGGGTGATGCTCCCCTTTCTACAAAGTAAAGACCTTACAAATGATTGTTAGATTGATGTAATTCACCTAAATTTTGGCTGCATCTACAAGCAGAGAGCTACCTAGCGATCAAAACTGTTCACTCGCTGAAAAGTCAGTATTTATGCACGAGATGGACGTAACTATATAGGCTTAGACAAGCTTTGACTTACAGCAAATCTATTTCCTTACTCTGTAAACAAATAGAATAAGTTGTGTAAAGTAAAGAGAAGAGTTCCATGAGTAAAATTTGCAAATGCCAAACCACATTTGCATTTTACTGAATGTAACATCAAGTTCTTGAAAGACTTAAAGTATAGGCGCCCCCTTTTAACCCGTTTAAACATGCATAACTCATTTAAAGTGTGCAGACATTCTTCATGGACTGTTGAATTGGTCTGGCATGCACTGGTTCCCATGACAACGACTTGTCACAGGAAGTGCTAACTCGTGACGTCATTTTGTAAACGAACCAGCCTAGGTGGCTAAGCTAACTTAACCTAGCGTCCATCCAGCTTAGGCTAAGCTAAGCTAACCTAGCATCCATCCAGCTTAGGCTATGCTACATAATAACTTCTACAGTTAGCGGTTAGCATCACTTACTTGAAGCCTTAATTACAGCTTTTATGTATACAGCACAAAGTATTCTAAAATACTTTCTTTAAACCCATTTAGGGTTTCTAATTTTTCTCTTTCCTTACTTTCAATTCTTCTCAGCAGAATTTCACCTTCACTAGTTTAGGCATAGTCCTTGCTGAGCGCTGTAGGCTAAATTTGCAGATGCCCTGTCAATTAAACCCAAGTTTAATTACATGTAAGCTGTGTACCTAGAGAAGAATTCTTATAGTTATGAGAATTTTCATCAGCATGTTGACTAAACCTTTGGAGGGACACACACGGTGTGGTCTTAAACACGCAACAGCTGTGACCCACTATGGAGTGTTGGTCCAGGCAAATCTAAAGGTTAGTCACTAGTGCTATTGATTACTCTCAATTTCAGATCATTCCCGCTGTTTTGATCACTTACTTAAGTCCTTTTTATTTTTATTTTACTTCGATAATAATAGCAGTCAGCTATTCACTTGTCTATTCTGTCATGTATATGATTTATTTCCATTTCCTCTCTTGTTCAAATGTGGTTCCATTTCCCATAGGGCCCAGAAAGGAACCAGAGACACCTTTATTTGTGATTTTGTTTATTTTCAACAAGTGCACTTATTTTTATGACCCTGCAACACAAGTAATTTCAACGATTACTAGGGCATAACTATAGTCCTGAGGATTGATAATAAGCACAATTTGAATAGGAAAGCTGTACTTTTTCCTCCTATTCTTCACTTCGTCAAGCCGTAGTGAACCACCAGTTAAGTCCAGAGAAATATTTTAGTCATAAGAACCATCTTAAGTCATTTATTTCATCTCGGCTATGCCCTTTCCAGGAAATACTCTCAGAACCACACAAGTCTTAGCCTCCTAACATCCACAGCTAAGATGATAAGGATACAATACACACTTCACTAGCTAGCTACACATGAAATACCTAGCTTTATGCTACATATCTAGCGAACCCATTAAACCGTGGCTTTGAACTTTCTAGGGTCATGCATTAGTCTCTCACCACAAGTGTGCCAAAATGTTGCAGATCCTCTGCTTAACCTGACCTTAACCGGACAGGAGACCGAAAAGACTGACAAGCCATCGCGAGGAACACTGTTCCACCCATGGCTGCTGACATCCGACGGCACCAGAGCCAACGGAACTGCACCATGAGAGAAGAGGACAAACGACCCATGACCCAAGCCAGAGTTACAGCCACACCGGGGTGATCAAGATTCTCATCTCCTTACCCCAACTTATGGGTATAAAACAGAAGGTAAACAACCTCACATAATAGATCACAGCGTCCCACAAGGAGCGGACCTGTGCCCAAAGCCTTACAGACCAGCTAGAGACTGAGGTTCGAACCAGATTCAATGCAGCTGGACAGAGCATGCCCAGGACCAGCACAGAACTGTCACCATGGCAACAACCCAGGTACCAGCCAAGCCCCTTGGAGAAGCCATGGAGGACAGTACCCTCAACCTGCAAACACCACAGGAGGACAAACGGCTTTCAACGACAGCATCCTCTTCCATACCCTCCACACAGGTGTCAATCTGAGGCTCCACAAGGACAGCTGGACGCACCTGCCTCAGAGCTACTGGAGGCGCTGACACACGCAAAATAGCTCCCTGCACAGGACTCACCCAAGGAGTCCTGTAAGGTACAAGCTTCCGACTCCTTGCCCACCCCAGCTTAGGCAAGCTTGCGTCGGCACCACCATAAGGACAGAACAACACTTCAATCCTTCAGACCTCTCGTGACTGAGAGGCTAACAACCACCTTCTGACCTCCGGCCACCAGCACCAGGTCAGCTTGAAAACCTCTCTATGCTACATAGAGGCCTAACCACTTCCTGCAACCACAAGGAAACACATGCCCCAAAACTAATGAACTTCAGAATGCCCCAACACCTGCTGCCTCAACACCTGCTGCAGAGACCTGGACTTGGCTACTGTCCACATCACCAGCCGTGGAACGACCACCGCTCCAGAAGACACGAGCAACCAGAGGCCACCATGGCCTTCCAGCCTTCTATGACAAGTGTGTGTCTGATCTCTCCGCACTTCCAACTTCGCTCGTGGTTGTCCTTGAGGGGGGACAACAACGATCGAAAGGGGGGATCTGTAGGGTATGGACCAATCAGACACATACTAATTATTCATTATATACAAAGGTTTATGAAACTCCTCACACAGCCCAAATGAACAAACACAAGGGCAGAAACAGTGTCATGTTACAGGGCATGATAAGGAGATTTTACGACCTCCGAGGAATGTGGCCACATACTCAAGAGAGAGACTATGAAACAGAAACCCTCTTTAAAACAGACTTTGCTGCATTAATCATAGACTAACTGATCTATAAATGAACATGCATAAAACTGTGAAAGAAACAGTGTAAATGGTTTACTGTCTCGTGTACTATTAGGTATATATTATGGTTTGTATCCTGGTATACAACCAATTAACGATCAATGTAACCTCATCTGTATCATGCCTCCTACCTAATTAATCCTCATTTAATGACTCACACTTTGATGTACATCACCTTCTTCTAGAATGCAGTGTGGATGTGTTATAGCTATCTGAGCATTAATGAAGGTATAATCATGCTAGGGACAAAGATCCGTAAATCAACTAAGAGCCACTTTCCCTCTCAGACATGTCACCTTTCTGATTGGTCGAGTTCAACCCTTAGGGGAGGATCTTTTCCAGGCCTTATTAGAGACAGTCCACATGTGACCTCCCTCTCTTAGTTCTTTCATCCAGCCGCAACACTGTTCTGGTTATACTGGGGAACCCCCTCCCCCTCCAAGGGGGCCCCAGGGCCCAGCAGGCCTCGATCCAACCAGATATGGGCTCAGGCAGGAGAGAGATGACTCTCTCACAAAGAACCAAGGACAATCTCCAGAGTTTTGGAACAAAGACTCCAACCAACAACGACTCCAATCACCCATCCTTCCGACTTCCTCACTTCTCCTGGGTGCTCGGCGTGGCCTCAACAGAGTCCCAGGCCTTGACCAAACCAGCCATGCGTTCCTGGAGAAAGAGAACGCTCAACCAACTTCCACTTGACACTGCCGGAACCATCAACGACTTCAATTTTCAACAACTTCAAGAATTGTTCCCATTACAAATGCAAGTATTCAATTCAATGAAATGTGAAAATGAAATTCTGATGGTTCTTCTCATAGACCCTCTTCCGGTTTCCAATTTCATCCAATCACTAACATATTTATGTATTCATGTGTGTATGTTGTTTAGTTTATTTATATTCATATAAATATCTATATTTAGTTAATAAAACTTGTACATAATATGTATTTGGTTCTGTTTTGTTTGCAATACAAGTCACTTTTCGATCACGGTTTTTGCTACTGGCTCAAAGTACTGTACAGGCGAAGAAATAATTATTCTTCTGTGGCCATGGAAGATACCCTTTTCTTAGAATAAATGAATAATCAAAAGAGTTCGTTGGAAGAACTGATTAATTGATTGTAATATTAATTCAGCCACATCAAGTTAATCCAATTAACTGACCAAAATATTTATAATTAATAATAACAAGATATTATTGATTATTAATATTTCCAAAAAGCTGAGTTCCTTACACCCACAACTCTTGCTGAGTTTGTAGTCAGTATAAAATAAGCCGCACAATATTAGAAAATACTGACATTGCGATATTTTGTGATGTATATTATGATATATTTTGAAGAAAATACAGGATAGACCGGTTTTAGAGGGAAGCACTATGTTCATTTACACGCGTGCAGCACACAGTGTCTCAGAACAGCTTGATTAACGGTAATTAGCTATGTTTCCATCCAAAGTTGTGGATTTAACTTATACTGCCAATGTGTGATAGAAAACAAAATCGTCACTTCCTGGGAAATTGCTGCAAAATATCTGTAATAAAAATGCTGCAATTGGGTAAGAAACTTATGACTCTTTATATCCGTACATCATAAATTTCTTGGTGATATTAAGTTATCTTGCGTTCGGATTCCTGTTGTTTTCTGAACGCAATCATGTGAGATGCTTCAAGGAGGGAATTAAACCAAATTATTCTGATGACAGACTTTGGCTTAGGCATTTCAGATCAAACCAACATCTGAGATGCTGTGATGTGATTGGTCCGCTGGTTAGTCCAGTTATCCAATCACATCTTCTGTTGAGCCAAGTCGAGTTTTTTTGTTGTGCATAGAGGAATTTATTCTGTAAATGTTTATGCGTATGTCTTCTTTCTGGATAAAAAAAATACACCTCAATAAGTGCATACTTTGTTTATGAACATTTTTAGAATTTATATGCATCTTGGCGTTTCCATCTAGTAATATCCCAAAAATAGATGGGTAGAAACAGCTAATGAGACTCATTTCATGGGTTTTACAGGGCCGAGAGGTGCTCATGCATGCTGTTCTGGACAGAGCCGCGTCCGTACAGAAGCGTGTAGCTGCGTATCTCATCTTGATGAAGAACCCCACGCCTGCTGAACTCGCTCAACTGGCAGCGGCTCTCCTTGTTGAGGAAAATCCTCAGGTCAAGAGCTTCATCACCTCTCATATCAGCAACATCTTGAGCTCTACCGCACCAGAGAAAATGGATTAAGTAAAAAAAATTATAGGAAGAATAAGAACCTAATCTAATTTTCAGAAGAAAAGGTAATCTTGTTTTGTTTACTCCCTAGCTTGAGACTGAAGATTCGAGAGGCCTTTCAAGGCAATGAAATTGAAATGCTCATGGAACCAAACGAACTCTCTCGGTACTTCAGACTTGGATCTTTAGAGGGAAACATCATCTTTGAATCTCCTAAAGAACTTCCAAGGGAGGTCATGCTGGAGATGACCTTGAATGCTTTTGGGTTTGATTTGGACTTGATTGAGGTACAGAGTTCAATAAAACTCCAACATTTCCTTGATTATGGCCCTATGAAATAATTTTTTTTTGCCAAATTCTGTTTGCCATAATCAAGCAGCCCTAATGTCTTAGATTCTTGCTTTCAGATTGGCATGGAGGGAAAGGGCTTTGAGCCCATTGTGGAGGCTATCTTTGGTGACAATAGATTCTTCCCAGATACTATCATGAAGACCACCTTATATGCCACCGACAAGATGCCCGTTGAACTCAGTGAGGTCTTGGACAACATGCTGCCGTTCATGGGAAACGATAGGAAGAAGAGACAGGTATTAAATGTAGTGAAAGTTGCCAATGGATGTATTTCTTCACAGCTGGATTCCAATCTCAATCTCTTCTGTGTGCTGTAGGCTTCTCAAAACATAGTCAATGAAATCAGTCATAATGTCAACAAGCTTATCGAGGACTTAAAGGCCCAGGATGCTCCTGAAGCAATGGTGTACCTCAAGCTTCTGGGAGCTGAACTTGGGTATCTTGATACAAAAGATGGCAAGATGATTCACAATCTCCTTAAGAGGATCCCCACTGACGTGAGTACAGTTTTACCAACCACAGCTGTCACCACATGGATTCTGTCATCAGAATTAGTAATGCAAACAATGCAGTTGTTATATCAACTTTTTAATAACACATTTATGTTTCTACTTCAATTTGTTGTTGAAATATAAGTAAACGGTGGCTGTACTAAAACTTGTTTTCGTGACAGATTTATGCAAACATACGTTACATAATGAAGACAACAGGATAAGTAAAAATATAATGAATATGTGATATAGTGCAAATATTTATCAAAAGGAATTTTTCTAGCTGACTATCAAGTTTATGGTAATTAAATGGCTTTTCTGAGGTAAATGTAACTACGTGACATTGTTCTCAAACTGTTTTATTGATGTCTTTCTGTGGTTGAAACACTGATTACATGAGACATGATTGATTTCAGTAAGTTTTTCTGTTCTTTCTGATTTTCACTGATGTTTATTTGCTAGTAACTAGTAGAAAAGAGGCAGTTCAGTGATCTGTCACCACACAAATCCACATTTATTGTTTGAATTTTGTGATGAAATTGACAAAATTTGAAAGCTGAGACTTTGTTTCTAAACAAAAGTATCAAAGCCCAAAGATTATTTTGTTTATTGGTTGCGAGGCTCTACAAAAAATACGTAGTAAAGTTTTCTTCATGCCTCAACAGAGAAAAGCATTGACCAAAAGATTGATCTTGAGATTTAAAGTGAAGTCAATTATTTTATCCTTTAAAACTCATCTTTGATAATCAAAATTATATATTTAAAAAATAAAATCTCTTGTGCCTTAAAAATAGCTTCAATGTAACTCAACACCCTTGTGCCATTTAGTATGGAATCATGAATATGCAGATTAGTCCCCACCTCCACACACTCACATTAAAAATTTGATGAAAAAATGATCAGTATAGATTAAAAATGAGAAATCGACATTGTTAATCCAGCACTAGCGTCCACACAGCTGACATGTTTACCCGTTGTAGTTTATCAACGTTGTGGAACAAAACAGATGCTGAACACGCCATTAGAGAAACGTTAATTAAACGTCACTGTTGGGGTCAATGATTTCTATACTCCAAAACCCTTTGCCCAAAACAACAATTTTCAGTCACCGAAATTTCTTTGCATTACTAATCAGCATTATATATTTGAAATAGTTCCTCAAAAGACTGCTCTCAAGTGTCGACAACGAGCTTTTCCTTCACTACATCTTCATGGATAATGAGTTTTATCTGCCCACCGGAGCTGGCTTTCCACTGAGAGTGGCTCTGTCTGGTACCTTTACTCCTGGAGTCAAAGGAGGATTGACCTTTAATCCAGGCAGGGTGAGTCCAACACACTTCAGTCGTGCACGTGTTATTGTCAACAGCAGATTATCTTCCATTTCTACTATTATGCTCTAAGATGTGTTCATGTTTTTGAAAACTGCATTTATTTGATCAAAAATATAGTAAAAATTGTGAAATATTATTAAAAGTTTAAATAGCTGTTGTCTATGTAAATATATTGTACAATGTAATTTATACCTGTGATTAAAGCTGAATTTTCAGCATCATTACTCCAGTCTTCAGTGTCACATGATCCTTCAGAAATCACTATAATATGATGATTTGATGCTCAAGCAACATTTATGATTTCATCAATTTTGAAAAGCATTTATTTGAAATAGAATCTTTTGTAACATTATAAAGTTTTTTTTTAATGTCACTTTTGAGCAGTTTAATGCCTATTTGTATAAAAGTATAGTTTTATTTTCACTTTTTAAAATCTTACTTTTGAAAATTTTAAATGGTAGTTTTTCACGGTTTCCACAAAAATATGACTGAACACTGATGATAATCAGAAATATTACTTGAGCATCAAATTATCATATTAGAATGTTTTCTGAAGGATTATATGACACTAAAGACTGCAGTAATGATGCTGAAAATGTAGCTTTGATCACAGGAATAAAATATAGCTGCAAGCAGCGATTTTTCTCAGAAGTGGCTGTAGCGCAATGCAGAGCAGAAAAAAAACTGCTGAAATTGAACATGCATGGAAAAACAGCTGGTTCAGAAGTACAGGTGAAAATGAACTCAAAATTAACAGAACACAGAATTTTTATACAAAATTCTATAAGTATGAACAAAACACACTTATTTTTAATCAAAGAGGAAGAAAGAATAGTACAACCCTTACTCAGATAATAAAGGAATTGAAATGACGCAACATTACACACAATTATAATGATAAAGTTTGAGCCTTTAATCTCTGGGTCAGGGTCAACTCAAGTGAGAATCAACTCAAAATATATGTATATATAAATGCACCACATGTTATATTTTATGAGTTCCTTCTCAGATAGACAACATGTCTGAAACAGAAGCAACTTTTGCACCACTTCTGGCCACAGTACGGCATATGCTGCACAGGATTCAAACCCACGACCTGAGAGGTTCGGGGCTCATGGCACGGGGTTTAGCAACTTGCGCTACTCAGTTGATGCTGACTCGCCGAACTGCAGAGGAGAGCCTTGAGAGGTGTGAGACTGAGGACACAACAGCATTACTTAGCATGTTAACCAGATTAGCATGCTAAGCTAGTTTAATGCTAATGTAACTTTAACAGGTTAACCTGATAGCTGAAGAGCCACATTAGAAAGAATGGCATCTGGTTAGCATGCTAACCAATTAGCAAGGTCAACTTTGAAGACGAATATCTTGGGAACGGTGGTGAATATAAAAAATCCGTTCTGTTCTGTGCGGCTTGGTCCAAAGATCATCTGAGCCAATTTTTTGCAAAATTGAGCAAATTTTGTCAACAGTTTTTCATTTGCTTCATTTGTTGGAAAATCGGAATCGGCAAAAACCAAGGTACATAATGGCATAAATCAAATTTTAAACAATGTTTTCAAAAGTTACAAGCATTTTTGCAAAAAATTTGTATCTCTGGAACACAAGGTGACACTGTGTTCAAACTTCTCGGGTACCTTCAGGACATACCCTTGATAAAGCGTACCAATTTTCGTTTCGATTGATCAAAGTTTAGCCAAGATAAAGCCTCAGAACCAATTTTGGGTTGACCTCCTTAAGTTTCTGACATCATCACTTTGAACAAAAATGAATTAAAAAAAAATCTGTTCATTCATTTCTGTGCGGCTCAGTCCAAAGATCATCTGAACCAATTATTATTATTATTATTTTTTATAATTTATTTATAAACTTTTTCAAAGCATTAACAGAAAGCTTCATACAATTAAAGTTAGAACTTTCCCCCCATTATAACCCTTTCCGCCGAAAGGGGATACATTACATACAAGATAAGACAACAGTAGTAATAGTAATCACAATTAAATTCAATTGAAAATAAATTTAAAATAAAAAAAAACATATATACATACATAGCCAATAATAAAAATTTCGGACATATTCGTGGTCCGTAAACAATTATAAAACAAAAACCACAATTGGTGGTCATATTTAACATTGATCAATAAGTGGGAGAGTCTTCATCTTGTCAAAATGTGTAAAAACCAATTCTTCTACAAATTTTCGACCGATCCTTTCATTAAATATTTAATTTTCTCTAATTTTAAGTATGTTACTAGATCACATAACCACATTTAGGCTTTAGGCTGGTTTGTTGACTTCCACTCCAATAATATTCTCCTTCTCACTAATAAGGTGGCAAAAGCAATAACATTTTTTACTTTATTTGTCAATCCATGTTCTGGTACTCCAAAAATAGCAACTTCAACACTGGGTTTTATATCTAAGCTAAAGGCCTCATTTAATGTTTTAAATATGAATGTCCAATAGTCACTCAGCTTTTGACAAGCCCAAAACATAAGAAAAATGTCTACCTTGTCACCTTTGCATCAATCACACAAGTCATCAACATTTGGGTAAATTTTTGAAAGTCTGCATTTTGTGTAATAGGCACGATGGAGGACTTTAAGTTGTATAAGGCTGAGGCGTGCGCAAGAGGTAGATCCATTTACTCTATTAAAAGCCTCATCACAAATTTCGTCAGGTATTTCACTTCCTATGTCCTTTACCCACTTACCTCTTATTCTGTCAATTAAAACATCATTTGAGGACATAACCATCTTATTTATTGCTGCAATTTGACCTTTAAGAAAAGTAGGAGACAGTAGAATTTTATCCAATAGTGAAGTAGGTGGCAAGTCAGGAAAAGTAGATTTGAAAGTAACGTTAGGTTGGACTGTGACAATTGGAATTTCTCTGAGAGGTCATTAAAACTGGCAAAGGTGTTGTTTATGTAAAAATCACTACACCCGGCCAGGCCTACCCTCTGCCATTGTGCATATGTGAGATCTATTTTACCAGCAGGAAACAACTGTTTTTTACGGAGAGGGCTTAGCTTAGAAGAGTTGCTGAGTTTATGCCTTTGTCTAAACTGTGACCATATTTTAAGCGTAGAACGTACTACTGGGCTTGAAGAGTATTTAGAGGGAGAGAATGGTAGCTTCATTGTTATTAGAGCAGAAAGCAATGTAGAAATACAAGTATTTGCCTCCACCTTACACCAGAAAGCAATGTAGAAATACAAGTATTTGCCTCCACCTTACACCAATCAACATCAGGGGAAGTATTCCAACAAATAATTTTTTGAAGATTTGCAGCCCAGTAGTAGCCCATAAGATTAGGAAGAGCTAAGCCTCCCTTGGGCCTTTGCCTTTCGAGGAGCTCCTTACGAATTCTAGGGTTCCTTGCCCCCCACAAGAATGATAGTATGGGTTTATTTACAAAAAAGAAAAAAAATGTTTTTGGGACAAAAACTGGAAGGGACTAAAATAAGTATTAGAATCTAGGTAAGATATTCAAATTTCCTCTGCCTGCTAGATACAAATGTAATGCATCCCATCTCTGAAGATCACATCTGAACCAATTTTCGTAAGAATTGATCAAAATTTAAAGGAGCAGTTAAAAAAACAGAATAATGTACTTTTCAAAATGGCCACTACTGTAATGGGCAGAGTCTTAATGTAAGATATTGAATGTGATCTGCATAATGAGAGAAATCCGGTGTACTAAGTTTCATTTTTCTAGAACAAAAGGTTCAAACGTTATAACCATTTCAAAACTGGTGGTGGCGCTATAGAGTTGGTCCTAAAGACTCGTAAATTGGTCCAATAACTATTCTTTACCATCCCTACAAGTGTTGCCAAACTCCATAATTTTACTATGTTCCGTTAGTTGGGCTACCATAGACTCCCATTCGGGAGGAATAAGAAAAAGAAAAACTATAGGCGCTTGGCCCCTTATTAAAGTTTACTATAGTATATTCACATAGAAAACAGCTGTTTTACATTGTAATATTTTAATTTTTTTTATTCAAATAAATACTAAAACAATCTTAATCCAAACTTTTGACTGGTAGTATACTAACATGAATTGACTACTACACAGAAGGAATTAGCTTTGACCCTGTCTGCTGGCATTGAGTTTGTGACTGAGATTGGGACTCACTTCCCCGACTATGTTCACTCTGGTCTGGAGATGCACACGAACATCTATCATGAGAGCAGTGTTAGAGCGAAGCTCTCTGTGACTGACAGCAAGCTCAGGCTCTCCATTCCAGCTCCTCGTGGGCCAATTGAGCTCATCAGCGTCACGTAAGTGAAACTGGATTATCAATGCATAAAGGATTTAAAAGCCCTTCACATAGGAGTAGGGCTCTGCAATAATGGTTAAACTGATAATCATGATTATTCTCATTTGAATTTTTTACAGTTCATCAGAATTAATACACTTTCATTTGACCAAGAGAGTCAAGTTGATTATGATGTCAAAATTGTGAGATGTAAACTCAATTGCAAGAAAAGAATTGTGATACCAAGAAAAGTCCTTACCTTTATACATTTTATTCCTTAGCAGAAATAAATGGTTGAAAAAAACAAGTCTGCACCCTGCAACAAAATACTGAGCTATACAGAAGCATAGGGGCCCAGGTTAACAACTATAGGTTGACGAGTACAGTAAAGTGGCTAGGGCATAAACTTGGCTTGTTCAGTTCAAGTCAAACACCCCAGTCAGAATGAACAACCATGCTAAAGGAACATTTTAACTTGATTTTAATAGTGTGGCCCAATAAATAAAACTGAGAACAGCCATGAAAGATCCAACAAAATCAATACCAGAGAGACTGTTGGGTTTCATGAGGTTTATTAAATTAAATTCACATGACCAGTTTAACTTCTCCACTAGACACCACAGTTTGCCCACTAGAGACAGTCTTGATGGGAGTGTCCCTTCCTGTAGAAGTGGTAGAAGCATTAGCATTTAAATAAGAAATTCACAGTTCCCGAAGTCAGAATACAGCAAGCACTCACTTTTCCGACTGCAGCCTTGCTCACAGGAGCCAGAGGAGGGATGGCACACCGCTGTACTACAGTGGATGAAGATCTAACACAGGGGCAAAGGGTTAAGCCATAGAATTCACTGTAAAAAGCACTAATATTAAGGGTTGAGGTAAGGCTGCAGAGCATACAGTTTCCTGCAGAGGAGCCAGTGATGCTGGATCTACAAATGTGAACATCTTCACAACAAAGCGCTTGTAGTGGGTCGGGAACTGAAGACCAGATGATCCAGACACTGGAACCAATGTGGTCAGGTAACGATCATCCTGGTAAGGGCATCTGAAAGGCAAAGAGGCAGTCAGAAATGCCTTACAGCACACTAGATGGATAAAGACTGGCCTTACTCACCCATCAACCAGAAGATCCCATTGGGGTAGACTGAGTGGACTGGGGGTTGATGTGGCCCAGCAATGTCCCAGCATCAGGACAATGTTGGGGTCGGTCCTCTCCAAAATGTGCACCTCAACATACACAGGCTCCCGCAGGACTTTTGTAACTGGATAATCAGCATCACTGTAGTAGGACGTGTATGCCTCGTCCCCTGAGGAAGAACGCAGTGTTTAACTAGAAACTGGAGTTTTAGAAAGGCTTTAGGCATACTCGGGACAAACACTTACCTTCTGCACAGCCTTTGGTGACACATTGACCATTTGCCAGTCTAAGCGCCACCCTGAGGGGTCCAGGAGCAGCTACTGGTGGAGGTGGAGGAACAGTGTTGACCTCCACAACCAGAGCTTCCACAGATGTACCAGAGTACCTACACTGGAAGAGAAGCCTGGACAACAAACAGTGAGCTTGTAGCATTTGTCAATGATTCACATTTACGATAAAGCATACATCACTTACTCAAAATGGCTGTCCCTTGTGATGGAACCAAGTGGTCCGATACCCACTTCATATGAGGAGGTCATTCTGTTTTCATACACCACATATCCACTGTCCTCCTGCAAATAGTAACACTGTTGGCATCCAATCCATTCTAAGCCATGCAGAATAAAACCACAAGCAGCTACTCGCCATCATGCTTGTGCCACACGCAGTGACAGGGAACTGGTATATAGCAAAGAAAGGTGTGGATCCCACAGGACTGCAAGCTGGATCATTTCCACCCAGGAGACGGACTGAATCCAGGCTCAATCGAGGCAGCGTAACATCTCTAGCCACCACTACCACAAACTGCCCATCTCTTATACACTGGACAGTTACTGGAAAGAGTTACAAGAGCAGGTTATTGCTGAGGATCAGTTTAACATGAATGCCTCTACATTGACTACACTCTTACCTGCCTTCCCATAATAACACTGCTGGCCATTAAAGCAGCAGTTGATAGCAGCACACTCAGCACCACTGATACCAGGTGGTCCACATTGGATCTGCTCATAATCAGCTACAGTACATTTGTCAAGGGGCTCTGCCTGTGCCACTGGCTGCTTAAGTTGAAATTGCTGACTAGCTTGCTGTTGAACCTGCTGAGGAAACTGTTGACTAGCTTGTTGTTGAACTGACTGTTGAAACGGTTGACTTGCTTGTTGAACTGACGGTTGAAACTGCTGAGGAAACTGTTGACTAGCTTGCTGTTGAACTGACTGTTGAAACTGTTGACTAGCTTGTTGTTGAACTGACGGTTGAAACTGCTGAGGAAACTGTTGACTAGCTTGCTGTTGAACTGGCTTTTGTACCAGCTGAGGAAACTGTTGGCTAGCTTGCTGTTGAACTGGCTTTTGTACCAGCTGAGGAAACTGTTGGCTAGCTTGCTGTTGAACTGGCTTTTGAACCTGCTGAGGAAACCACTGACTAGCTTGCTGTTGAACCGGCTGAGGAAACTGTTGACTAGCTTGCTGTTGAACTGGCTTTTGAAACAACTGGTCAGTTTGCTGGAACGTCAGAGCTTGAGGACTCTGGGGCAGATCACTCCACTTCGGAAGAGCATGACAGAAAGCACAGAACCAAACACAAAGTGCCAGAGACTGAACAGCACACCAACTTCTTGCCATTGTTCAACAGCTAGTCACACTGCTGAAATGCTGCCCTTTGGTCTTTTTGTACTCTACAGACTTTGGCTAATTAATGATAATCACTCCCTCTTCATTAACAGTCATGATTCTCCAGACTTGTATGAGTGGGAGTTTATGCAAATGGGGTTTTCATTTGTTCTTAAGATTCAATTTTCCTTTTTTTCCCACCCATTTTGAACATATATTGAATGCACATATTGAGGTGAATTCAGAATAGTTTACTAGTCCTATTTCTGCCGTTCCGAATTCAGCCTTTGTTTTATGCTTCATTATGTGAATATAATAGTGGATGTTTTGGCTATTCTGTATTGTTTTTTTTTAAAACACATCTTGGATTTCTCATGGCAACAGACGTGTATTCAGACTGACTCAAGTGTTTGATATGCAGGAT
Source organism: Siphateles boraxobius (assembly GCF_051911475.1). Lineage (NCBI taxonomy): Eukaryota > Metazoa > Chordata > Actinopteri > Cypriniformes > Leuciscidae > Siphateles > Siphateles boraxobius. Next base: position 609,846 of record NW_027508836.1, read on the forward strand.
TATGTTGCAATGATATGGAAGCCTTTATCAGCAATAGCTGGTTTATTCCAAAATTTTTAATCATTATAAAGAGAAAGTTATATAATAAAGGCTTTTAATATCCTGCACACACTGCAAGATCATTCAGTATAGCTCAATATTTTATGTAGCAGGCTGCAGACTAGACCTGAAATTGAGGCAATAATTTACCTCAAATTAATTTAAACATGCACATTTATTGTAATTTGAGTCTTGTCAGAAAAGAACAGGATCCGTTAAAGTCTCTCTTCACCAAAACATACAAAATTATTTTGCCTGCGGTCATCACCGTTGTCTCTGGTGGGTAAGAAATGGTCATACAAATAAAACTTGGTTTCACTACCAAAGCATTCATTCTCTAAACTATGCTTGAATTAAATTATTAGAGTTCTCCTCATGAACTCATAAGGGCTGATCTTGGATGGCCACATATGCAATGCTCTCAGTTAACAACCAATGTGGGTTTCACCAGATTAGGAAAGTACCAGTCTACTGTTAAATAAACACTACTGGGACCACCCAGAAAAAGGTCCTGTCCTTCATCGCAAGTTATGTGTAATGCAGTTTGATATTAATTTTGTTCCAGACACTTTCCATGATCAAATGTCACTACAAAAATGGGCAACACGTTACTTTAGACTTCAAAAGAACTTGGGCATGCTTGAGTATCAATACATGTATTTATGTTAGTCCAGCGATTAAGTCAAGGTAAAGACCCAAAAGAATTGCGTAATTTTCAAACCCAAGCGTTTTTTCCCCCAATGCTTTCCAATCGTTTTTTCCCCCACCCAACTCTTTCTGTTTTTTTTTTTTACCTAAAACAAAAGAGTTTAAGGATTTAAACTCTTGACATCTGGTATCCGCAAGCAGGAAAGCTTGTGGAATGTGGAGGCTTGTTACTAATGCAATATAATGGAAATAATTATTTTTTAGGATGAATAAACAGCAGGCCAATGTCACTGCGTTTATGCTTAATTAATAGACAAGTAAAAGTTGTGATCACAATGAAAATATGATTAATTGACAGCCCTAGAAACAAGTCAAATTATTTTACATACATTAAATGCAGTTATTTTCCCCCATCTATAGCAATTCTCTGGTGTCTGTTGTTGGTGCCAAGGCTAAGCCCATTCCTGCCAAGGGCGAGTATATTAATATGAATAAATGCACTGCTTTTTTCCCTGGACTGAAGTACTGTACAGTCCTGAAGTATCCTGATGCAATGTCAAACGATGCTGCCCCTTACTTTCCTCTCACTGGTGACAGCAAGTAAGTGAAAATCATCTATATACTGATATCGAAATATTCCTTTTTCTCAAACATTTCATCCACACTATGTATGTGTTTAGATTTGCTGTTGAGCTCGGTCCATCTGAAAAGGTCACAGAGTATATTGCCACCATCAGCTACGCATACGAGGATGAGGCAGACAAAGTCATGTTTAGCCTGATGGCTGAAGGTTGGAGACGGCTTAACAAAATACCTAACTGGAAAAAAAGAGAAAACACCAATGTTTAAAATAACCATCATTTGTCTTTTGCTTACTAACAGGAACATCCCATGAGGCCAGAAATGTAATGATATTAAACAGACAGAAGTACAGCATCTCTGCTGAATTGCTTATCGATTCTCTTCAGCTTGATTCTAAAGTTTCTGCAAAACTGAAGCATGTTGAGAAGTTGACTTTGGAAATTGAGAGTGACTTAAAACTCCCAGAGACGACTTCTGTTCAAACACTCATCCTGAAATATGGTACATGTCCAGTAAAAAAGGCCTGTCGTGATTATTGATGAATTGTCTGATTGTGGTTATATGGTCAAATTTAGATATGCGAAATAATTGTGCAGTTTAAATTTCAAATTTCAGTTTGACATTCAAATAAGGAAATGTAAGACCATGACAGTATAATTCTAGTGAATTATCTCTCTCAAAATATCTATTCTCAGAGAATGAAAAGATTGAGGCTGAATTGAAGTCTGATGTCAGATCTGAGATTCAAAGAATCATTCCCAACATCAATGCTACAGTCAAAAGCCTTCTTGATCGCCAGATTGGCCTGAATGAGTTGAAGGTCCGCGATGTTCTGGCAAAGGCAGTTGCGGTAAGAACTTCCCTCAATTTTTTTTCATCAGCATTTGAAAAAACCCAAATAAATAAATGCTTATTAAACTTAAAGTGATTGTTCACCTAAAAATGGACTAAAATTAAGTCATTTACTCACCCTGATGTTGTTCTATTAATGGAGTATACCCTTCTTCCTTTTTCGGACCACAAAAGGAGAACATTTTATGTTTTAAAAATGAAGTGCTTGCTCTTGTCCAAATTATGGCAGTGAATAGCGACCAGCATCAAGCTTTTTAAAAAAGATGCAAAAGCATCACAGAATGATCCCTTGTGACACGTCACATACTCAAAGTGTTCTGGGGGTTTACGATAGGATTTGGTGAAAAACAAACCAAAATTTTATGTTTGATTTAACAAAAATCCTGACCTTGGCCGCAGGTCTTCTGTGCTCGACTGCATTCATGAGACTCTTATTAGCGAAGCGGTTCACTCCGACTCACCCAGAGAAACACATGTTGTGAGAAATCAAAATGAATTAAAACCCATTATGAAATACAACACCTATAAATCACAAAAAGTATCCAAGAACTTTCTTTACTGAATCAAATATACCCTCAATTGGAACTCAGTTTGTCTGATGATAGAGGTGAACGAGATAATTTTTTGTTACGACAAACACAAAAAAGTAGGCTACATGGATTGTATTTCATGTCGCTTGATTTCTCACAACCTGTGTGTCGGAGTGAACTGCGTCGCTAATAAGAGTCTCATGAATGCATGCAGTTGAGCACAGAAGATAAGCGGCCAAGGTAAGGATTTTCGTTAAATAATACATTAAATTACGGTTTCTTTTCCACCAAGCTCTATCGTAAAACCCCAGAACACTTGGAATATATGACATGTGATGCATCGAATCATTCTTTGATACTTTTGTGTCTTTCTATGAAAGTTTTCTATTGTCTGCCATTATATGGACAAGCGCGAGCAGGACTTTTTTTATTCTTTTTTTTTGTGGTCTAAAAAAGAAAGAACGGCATACTGCATTAGAACAACAGCAGGGTGAGTATATTATGACTTAATTTTCATTTAAAATGTTCTTTTCTTTTTTTTTTTACACATGTCCAGAATTTGGGAGTTCACACCGTGCCTGTGATCACTCTTCCTGAAAGATTGTTCCTGAATGCGTGAGTTAATGTCACCATATTCACCAGTATTTCAATTCAATTCACAGTTACCAGTTAAAATTAACACATGCTTTTTAAACAGAGAGGCTGCTGTTAAATATCACTTTGGCCAGCATCACTATACCATCACTCTTCCCTTGCCCTTGGGTGGAAAATCCACTAAGGATCTGAACTTTCCCACAATCCTCTCCACACCAAACCTGATTGTACCTCATCTCGGCCTGGAATTTGAATCTGCTAGCGTTAACCTTCCAGAGTTCTTCATTCCTGGGAGTGTGTCGCTGTCTGTGCCGACTCTCGGATTGGTAGAGTTGTCCGGAAAACTAAACAGCAACTTCTACAACTTAGAAGCTGCTGTGTCTGCAGCCAGAGATCCTGCTGAAAGTTATTCTGCTAAGTTTGAAGTCACCGGCACAAGTCCTGTTGACCTCCTCTCCATAAAGGTTGAAGGTAAAGCTATAATTGAAGTACCACATGCACTGTATGCATGCACTTGTTTTGGATGGTTGCTTATTGATTGATTTATTTCACAGGATCTGCTCTAGTTGAGACCAAACCTGGCGATTCTCTCAAGGCTAACGTAAAGGCTGTGCTTCGCCACAAGATTATCAATGCCACGATTGGTGTTGAGGGGGAAGTGGAATTTGCTGAAAAACTCAGTGTGAAATCCAAAAGCAAGCTTGAAGTAATTAGCCACGTTGGAGTGCAAATTTCGCTGGAGCACAATGGACAGTTTGGCGTTGATGCCGAGGAGATCTCTGGAGATGGAAACCTGGAAGGATTCTTCAAGGCTGGTTCAGTCCATGGTTCAGGAAACCTTTTGCAATCAGTCTCAGTCCTCCCTTTCAGACAAGAGGCAAAGATGAATTCTTAACTGAAAATAGATTCAAAACTTCTTCAGGCTCAGAACTCCTTTGCTGTAGCCTTTGCCAATGGAGAGCTGATGATTCTGTCCAACAACACAGCATTTGACAACCTTCTAACATTGCTAAACATTGCTAAAATAACCTTCAAGGAATCCCAGCTTGATCTAAATTCTCATACAAAAGCACAGGTTCTTGGCCTGAAGATCCAAAACATGGTTGAGACCAGAGCTGGTGTTGAAGCAGTTAGCATTAAGATAGAGACCTCAACTTACAGCATTGAAGAACGTATCCATTCCCTGGTCACAGGAGCACTGGACATCAGTGGTCTAGCTATTCACAGTGACGCCTCTTTTAAACTCACAGGACACCAAGCTGTCCACAAAGCCATTTTGAAACTCAATAAAGATGGCCTGAGAACCAATGGCACAACCTCACTGCAAAGCCTCCTGAGTCTCCAGGAGCTTAAGCACACCTTCGAGATCACCTACAAAAACAAAACTGCCACTGCTCAGTGCAAAACCATTGGAGAAATCATGGGAAGTCGCATTAACCACAACACTGAACTAGAGATTGCTGGACTTTCCTGTAAAATCAAAAATCATATACGTTTCAACTCAAAATCATTTGATTTTGACACCAACACTGATGGTACAACTATTCCATTCCGGTTCAATTTTGATGCCAGTGTTAATGGTAAGGATGACACATACTTCTTGCATGGAGATGCAAGTCATGATTTTATTGCAAAAGTCTTTCTACAAGCAGAACCACAATCCATAGCTCACTCTCATGAATGCAAGATCTCAACCCACCTTAACCTAGACTACGTCATCAATGTCAACATTAAATCACAATTTGAAAGCATGTCTGACACATTGCTTATCCCCTCTGAACAAAGGATTAAAGTGAAAATTAAGGCTGAAGTGAACGACTATGCCATTGAACAGAAAATCAGCGCTTACAACAGTCCAGGCCGGCTTGTGCTGGAAGGGTCTGGAAAAGTGCACACCAATCTGTTCAACACTGTCAGCACTTCTTATCAGGACTTTGCAGTCTCTGGCTTCCTAAAGTATGACAAAAGCACCGATACACAATCAATTAGCTTGCCTTTCATTGAAAGTCTTTCTCAAGTCCCTGACAACATCAGAATAACACTCGTGAGCATGGGCGAGACCCTGAGGAAATACATCAACCGAGAGGGGATTGCTTCCAAAATTCAGGACATACCTCATCATGTAAGTGACTTTGTGTCCAATTTGAACTTTGAGAGAAGAGCTGTGCAGCTGAAACATGCCTTGAAAACTCTATACCAAGAGAATACATTAAAGCTGAAATGTCTGATCAGTGCATTGGACAAATTAGCGAGTGATATGTTCAACCGTTTCAGTGAGGCTTTGGATATTTTGGGCGAATTGATTGTAATGGGTATGCATATTGACAAAGTTGTTGAAACCCTACCAAAACACATCAAGGTTTTGATATTTTCCATCATTGAGGATGTACAAAACATTCTTAGCTTGATCAAGACCCAAGGTTACACAAAGCTGAATGAAATCTTCCATCCTGCCAGTGCTGTGAACAAGCTTGACAGTCAGATTCCTGCAATTTCGACATCTCTTCTAGTGCCATCTTTTGGAAAACTGTATGGTGAATTCATAATCAGCAGCGCTCTCTACAACGCCAGAACCTCTGCAGAGTTCAAGAACGGCTCAAAAGAGATACCCTTTTTTCACAGCTTGCTTTAACTCTAAAGGAACCTCTGCAAACCTCAACATTCTGAGTTACGATCTAGAATCTACAGCACAGATATCGATCCCCGAGACAAGTCCTGTAATGGTGTCTGAAACTTTCAAGTTAACACACATTGAATTGACTTTAGACCAACATGCATGGTTGACTCTGAATGGATCTGCCTCTAACAATATTTTCTTTCTTGAAACTTCATACAAGAACCAGGTGAACATCCCCTCGCACTCACTGTCTGGTGAAGTCATGCTGATTCAGAAGGCTATAGCTTGCCAGGAGGATGCTGCATTCACACTGACAGTTAAAAATGAAGGAACTGGCAGATTTGCCCTTTAAGACTTCTCTGAGGAAGGTACCCATGAGAGTGACCTGCATTTGAACATGGGCCTTGGCGCCGCCAAGCTGTCTTTTACTGGCCACACTGATAGTGATGCTTTGCAGATCAAGATGAAGATGAAAGTGAATGCTGATGCTGTTGCTCTAAGCCACCTTGAATTCAATGCTAGTGTTGATACTGAGTCTCCGTTTATCAAGAACAGTTTTCTGGTTGCTTCTGGGAAGGCTCGCTTGGGCGATATGATGGTGGAAATCAAGGCATCCCATGTCACATCGGTTGTCGGAGCTGTCAGTGGTGTCCTCTCTAATGCCGCCAACATCATAACTTGTCCTAGTAAGGTTGCTATTGACTTTCAGAACAGGGGTATTGCTAAGATCAACCTCTTCGAGTGTTTTTCAGCCGATGTTGATGTCCAGAAAGACTACGCTGTTACCTTCAACTCTGACATGCAAGAAATCAGCAGTGTGGTAGTCGCCTACTTAAACAATTACAACTACAGCCATAACTTCACAGCCAGCAATAACAAAGCTGAGATGGGTATTTACGCTGTTGTGAATAGTTTGGCCAGCTTTGGGTACTTAAATGCTGCAGAAATGTTTGTGCCAGCCATTTTCAAGATTCCATCAATCAGAGAGCGGAACTTGAATGATAATACTGGCCTATGGCGTGACTTTACCACAAACAACCAGCCTGTTGATCTAAGAGCCAAACTTGTCTACCAGAAGAGTTGGTTTGCTCCTATTATTGATTTGGGTCTGATTGTTCCTTCATTGGGTAACCTGGTCTCTGACGTGTCTTTCAAGTCCTCTATTCTCAACTTCAATGCTAATGCAGGTATTTATCCGAAGGATTACTGGATGCGTATTAGTGCCACAACTGCATCCGTGTTTCAGGGATTGAAGGCCAAGCTTGATGGAACCACTAGCCTGACCACAAAAAGTGGATTGAAATTGGCCTCTTCTTTGTCTTTGGAGAATGCCCACATTGGCGGTAATCACGAGAGTACCTTGACTCTGCAAGAAATCTATGAGGCTGTATTGTCTGTGGACACATTTGCTAAGATTAATCTGACAAGGTTCACTATTGATGCTACTCATCAACTTTCTGCGGACACCAAGGCCCACCCAAAGGCAGCATCAAACTTAAAGATCAAGTACACTTTTGATCGTCCAGATTCAGAGGCTGCTGGACATGGAGATGCTGAGAATACCTTGAAGCTGGATGCAACTCTTTCCTTTATCTCTATTGAGTCTGCAACCCAAATAACCACAGATGCTACATTGCCTGATGATATCAAACTTAAGGGGAAAATGGATAATCAAGCTAACATCTATGTGAACGCTGATGGTCTGAAATCCAATCTGAAGACTACTGGAAATGGTTACTTTGATTTTAAATATTCCACGTTTGGGTTTGACATTAGTGACCAGCTGACCTGGGAGGGAGATCTTGACCGTATTTATTCTTTGCTAGAAATCAATTCAAACTATACATATATCTATTACAATTATACTGAAATTGCAATAAACCACACTGCTCTTGGTAAAGTTGAACTGGTTCCCCTGAGCACCCTCTTGGCTGCTGTAGACATATACTTGACTCAGCCAAGTCACAGTGATTTTGATGTAAGAGATACACAAAGAGGATATATTTTATCATGGCATGGGTTAAATAGCAAAAGAGAGATTTTCTCCCGTTGGTACAATTCTAGTACAGCAATAACAGTAGAGTATAGTGATTTACCCGTCCTAAAGGGTGTGTTTGGGTTCTCTTCTAATCTCACATCTCCATCTACACTTCAGGAGTATCAGGGTGAATTAAGTGTAAGTCTAACTGGCTTCAAATAATTATTTCACCCATTTCAACATTAATCTTTATTGAAAGTGGGTCATATATGTTGTCGAAATGTAAAATAAATTTTGAATTTGGTGCCCTCTTGAGGAAAGACATAAAATAACTTTAGGGCGCATTTGAATGAAAGACAACAACTCCCACAATGCACCACATTGCAAAGGTCCGCAAGCCACTCCCACTAATCCAGAACAGTGCCTATGAGGTATCCGCCTATCCGAGAAATCACACAAGGATAGCTGCCACCAGAGCTTGAAATTCATTTCATTTGAAATGGTGAATTATTGCATGATAATTGTTCCTCCATCAGCCTCAGCTGCTCTTCGCTATATTGCGGCTCGTAAAAGTAGCCACGAACGTCTGATTCGAGCATCAGACTTTCAAAATCCTCTTCTTCCATATCATATTGAGTAGCTGCATTTCGCCATTGTAACTTCACATCTGAATTTAATATTTCATTAAAGGATTGATTTCAACTAATCATTGGGCTTTATTTAATGAATGCTTTCTCACCTCAGGCCTCATAATCAGTGACATGAACAGATCCAGAATAACTTTAAAAGTCACTCACAAGCACAATGATGTAAACATGTTTGTTCAGTGATTGAAACCCTGAAATATTGCTGGTCCCATTTAAACACTACAATAAATGGATCACTTTACTATATAGACTCAACTCATCTTATTGATCTAGGCTACTTCATTGCCAATTTTACATTAAATTGTACATTAAGTGATGTTCATTGTTTATTTAATTGACATTCATATACTTAGTATAATTTTACCTTTGCAAAATAAAAAAGGATAAATATGACTTTTGGCAAAAGTTAGTTATTAATATTTCCAAGTTAAATGTTTTTTCTTTTGTAGTTTTTATATGAAAATGTAATAACTCCAGCATTTAAAGAACATGATGCAAATAGTGAACCGAAAAACAATATTTCCTCGACTAGATCTTCTGACCGGAAAATTTTCTGTTTTGAATTATTAAAAATTAGCCTACAGCTTCATCGGAATGGTACGAAAATATGTGACTTTTATGGCATTTGGAATGTGAACACACACAAAATAATTGAGGGCATGATTCGAGCAGGCTAAGGGGTCGTAAAAAAAGCGACCTATTTTAGCGACCTTGCCGCTGGTGCCACTTCTCGTGGGCGTTGAGTCCGATCCTTGAGCCGCACACTCGACCGCAGATGGAGCAGGGGAAACCAGACACCAGGGGGGTACCAGCCGTCCACTGGTGTCTCTTGATGCGCCTCTCGGATCGTCGGTCTTGGTTGGTTTGATGTATTTGAGAGATTGCAGTTGCACAGGTGACATGCCAGGCAGGTCTGTCGAGTGCCAGTGATTCAAGCTGCATGGGGGGAATGTTCGCTCTCTTTAGGATGTCCCTGGTGTAGTCCTTAAAGCGCTGCATTTGCCCTCCAGAGGACGCTTTGCGCCCATTAGTTGACTGTAGAGGACTTGACGGGGCAATCGGTGTTCAGGCATGCGTATGGTGTGCCCTATCCAGCGCAGATGTTTTTTGGCAACAGCTGCTTCCATACAGATTGAGTCAGTGTTGCTGAGGATGACTGTATGGGGGATTCGGTCTTCCCAGGACAACCTGAGGATCTTCTGTAGGCAGCGAATATGGAAGGCCTCTAGGTTGATGATGTGCTGGCGGTATGGGGTCCATGACTCTGCCCTGTAGAGCAGAGTAGAGACACATACCGCATTGTAAACAGCAACCTTGGTACTGACCTTCAGGTTACGGTTTTCAAAAACCCTGTTGCGTAGGCGTCCAAAAGATGATGAGGCTTTATTTATCCGGGTGTGTATTTCTTTGTCCAGGGAGCAGAATGAGGACAAAGTGGAGCCAAGGTAGGTAAAGTGGTCCACTGTTTTAAGTGGAACACCGTTTATGTGAAAACTGGGGGGTGTGGGGGCGGAGGTAGTGAGATGGGACATGACCTCAGTTTTTTGAATGTTGACCTGTAGGCCAAAGAGCCGACGTATGTTGAAGAGGCTTCCGTCAAGTCGGTATTCCACATGGACACCGTCTTCATGTCCCATGACACGGTGGAAGAGGCAGGTGATGGCAGAGAGGAGGATGTTAAAGAGCACCGGAGCCAAGACACAGCCTTGCTTCACCCCAACATTTACCTCGAAGGACTCTGACTGGAGTTCTCCAGTGAGCACTCTGGCTTGCATCCCGTCATGCAGTTGCTGTAGGATGCGGAGAAACTTGGGTGGTACCCCAAGTTTGGAGAGGTGTTTCCAGAGCAGTTCACGGTTGATGGTGTCAAAAGCTTTGCTGAGGTCGATGAAGGCAACGTAAAGGTCTTTGTGATGTTCTCGGCTCTTCTCCAACAGCTGCCTCAAGACAAAAACCATGTCTGTCGTGGATCTGGTCTTACGGAAGCCACACTGAGTTTCCGGAAGCACAGCTTCCGAGATGTGATCAACCAGTCTGCTGAGCATGATCTTGGCCAGGACTTTCCCTGCGATGGAGAGGAGAGATATCCCACGGCTGTTGCCGCAGACTGCACGGTCTCCTTTCTGCTTGTAAATTACCACGATGTTAGCATCCTTCCAGTCCTGTGGGAGGGTCCCATGTTCCCAGATGTTTTGGATCAGGAGGTGCAGGCAACGCGTGAGGAGGTATCCTCCGTATTTAGAAACCTCTGCAGGGATTCCATCGGGTCCAGCGCTTTTGTTGTTCTTCAGCCCTGCAATAGCTTGCCGGAGTTCTGAGTAAAGTGGTGGGGTGTCCAGGTGCATGGTAGGTGGCAGGTCTGGGAGATTATCCAGAATATGTGGGTCGACAGGGTTGACGTGGTTGATGAGACTGTCAAAATGATTTGCCCAACGGGCAAGAATCTCGTGGCGGTCCTTAAAGAGGATCGCGCCGTCAGCTGATCGGACTGGGGCAATCACCCTCTTCCTGGGGCCGTACAATGCTTTTATGGCATCGTAAAAGCCATGACTGTTGTTGCAGTCTGCCAGGTTCTGGATTTCTCGCGCCTTTTGCACCCACCAGGTGTCCTCCATAGTCCTGAGGGCTCGCTGGGTTGCTGTTCTTGCAGCAATGAAGGAGGTTTTAAGGGTGGGAGATCCAGGGCAGGATAGGAGAGCTTTGTGGGCCTCATGTTTGGTTTTTAGGAGTGACTGTATCTCAGCTCAGATGCAGTCAAACCAGTCCTGGTGGTGTTTCCTTGATTGGCCTAGCGCCTCTGTGGCTGCGCTATGAATAGCCTGGCGCAGTGCTGGCCAGTCGGTTGATTCCTCTGGGATCTTGTTGAGGTTTTCAGCAAGTAGCCGTCGGAGGTTATCTTTGGTGGTAAGGCTATTCAGCGCTGTACAGTTGAGTTTCTTGTTTGGAGCCATCCTCGGGCCACGGGGTTGAATGCTCATGAGTAGTTTGGATCTGACCATGAGGTGGTCAGTCCAGCACTCAGCTCCGCGCATAACACGGGTCAAACACACACACACACACACACACACACACACACACACACACACACACACACACACACACACACACACACACACACACACACACACACACACACACACACACACACAATTATAAACACAAATGAACTGGTAGGGCTATTACAATACAGCATAATTGAGTCAGAAGACTGAAATACGAGGCTGAAATGAGATCAGATCCAGATGGATTAAGCTGTAATTATTATTATAATAATAAAATATAAATAATAATTAATATAATTAATAAAAATTAGAATGAATATATATATATATATATATATATATATATATATATATAAATATATAAAATAATCATTAATATTAATATAATTATTAATTATAATAATAATAATATTTAAATAATAATAAGCTGTGATAAAGGATTCCTGTTTATTTTAGTAATTTTTGTATTGAATGTTAATGTTACCTGCTGTAACAATGCTTTCTCTGTATTCAGGTTTGACTGTACCGTAATAATAATGCAAAAACGTGTACACTTCACATCAAATTTTATTTTTATTTTTTTATAAACCTCGACTAAAAATTAGACTATTATTTGAGAATTTCTAAAAAAATAGCTTACATTTTAATCCACATCTTAAAAGTAATTTTGTCCAAAAACAACTACAGAATCCGCAAGCCACTCCATAGAGAGCTATACAGGCATATTGGTAACACCAAGAAATTACATGTTTTATTTTATTTTATTTTCTATCAACAGATGGCGATAATTTGACTTCAAAATTGGATTTAAAAGGCCTGTCTCTAGTTTACACTGTCAGTGAAATGAGACCCAATTCCGATTTTTTACTCATATGTGACCTGTGATGGAGGAAGACACCAGCTTCAAGAACCTTTTGACTCTGAACTTCAAAACCCAGAAGACACACGGCATGACCACAATGCACGACTCTGCTACAAAGTTCCTAGTCAGCATAGGACATAAAACTTTTAAAGTAGATGAAAATGTGTGCTCAAAAGGAAGCAAGAGTTTGCATTAGTAAAATTAGAATTTTACTGATTTAAAGAAAATCTTGAATGCAGGTGTAAGCCTCACGTGCCAACAGACTATGCACTGCTTTTTGAAACATACAGACATTGTGCCAGCTGCTGGGTGAAATATACACTGCTGCACATTAGTTTTCCATGACAATGACTTGTTACAGGAAATACAAACTCCAAATAGGGTATTCGTCACCCTAATGCCAGATAGTAAGCAAACCACCTAAGCTGGGAAAACTAGCATGACCTAGAGCCCCTTTGTAACTACTGTTATCCTAAAAGTGCTTATTTGATCATTCCGATCCAAATGGGACATGATATGCGATACACATTTTGATCACTAGCTGCTGGCTTGTCTAAATGCAGATAAAACGATAGCTGGAATTGACATCTCTACTTAATAAATAATAATAATAAAAATAAAAAAGGGGTCTTAACTGGAATCGGTAATTTCAGCATTAAAGGGTAAGTCTGTTTGACAAAGGAATCTCATCTCAGCGGCATGCAAACTGTCCCGGTATTTATTAGTCTGCTTTGGTTGAAGGAATCCAAATTGCAGTATTGCTTAATCTGTTTCTGACGAAGGAATCTCAGTACAGTGTTATATACACGTAGACTTGGGTGATGCTCCCCTTTCTACAAAGTAAAGACCTTACAAATGATTGTTAGATTGATGTAATTCACCTAAATTTTGGCTGCATCTACAAGCAGAGAGCTACCTAGCGATCAAAACTGTTCACTCGCTGAAAAGTCAGTATTTATGCACGAGATGGACGTAACTATATAGGCTTAGACAAGCTTTGACTTACAGCAAATCTATTTCCTTACTCTGTAAACAAATAGAATAAGTTGCGTAAAGTAAAGAGAAGAGTTCCATGAGTAAAATTTGCAAATGCCAAACCACATTTGCATTTTACTGAATGTAACATCAAGTTCTTGAAAGACTTAAAGTATAGGCGCCCCCTTTTAACCCGTTTAAACATGCATAACTCATTTAAAATGTGCAGACATTCTTCATGGACTGTTGAATTGGTCTGGCATGCACTGGTTCCCATGACAACGACTTGTCACAGGAAGTGCTAACTCGTGACGTCATTTTGTAAACAAACCAGCCTAGGTGGCTAAGCTAATTTAACCTAGCGTCCATCCAGCTTAGGCTAAGCTAAGCTAACCTAGCATCCATCCAGCTTAGGCTAAGCTACATAATAACTTCTACAGTTAGCGGTTAGCGTCATTTACTTGAAGCCTTAATTACAGCTTTTATGTATACAGCGCAAAGTATTCTAAAATACTTTCTTTAACCCCATTTAGGGTTTCTAATTTTTCTCTTTCCTTACTTTCAATTCTTCTCAGCAGAATTTCACCTTCACTAGTTTAGGCATAGTCCTTGCTGAGCGCTGTAGGCTAAATTTGCAGATGCCCTGTCAATTAAACCCAAGTTTAATTACATGTAAGCTGTGTAGCTAGAGAAGAATTCTTATAGTTATGAGAATTTTCATCAGCATGTTGACTAAACCTTTGGAGGGACACACACGGTGTGGTCTTAAACACGCAACAGCTGTGACCCACTATGGAGTGTTGGTCCAGGCAAATCTAAAGGTTAGTCACTAGTGCTATTGATTATTCTCAATTTCAGATCATTCCCGCTGTTTTGATCACTTACTTAAGTCCTTTTTATTTTTATTTTACTTCGATAATAATAGCAGTCAGCTATTCACTTGTCTATTCTGTCATGTATATGATTTATTTCCATTTCCTCTCTTGTTCAAATGTGGTTCCATTTCCCATAGGGCCCAGAAAGGAACCAGAGACACCTTTATTTGTGATTTTGTTTATTTTCAACAAGTGCACTAATTTTTATGACCCTGCAACACAAGTAATTTCAACGATTACTAGGGCATAACTATAGTCCTGAGGATTGATAATAAGCATCATTTGAATAGGAAAGCTGTCCTTTTTCCTCCTATTCTTCACTTCGTCAAGCCGTAGTGAACCACCAGTTAAGTCCAGAGAAATATTTTAGTCATAAGAACCATCTTAAGTCATTTATTTCATCTCGGCTATGCCCTTTCCAGGAAATACTCTCGGAACCACACAAGTCTTAGCCTCCTAACATCCACAGCTAAGATGATAAGGATACAATACACACTTCACTAGCTAGCTACACATGAAATACCTAGCTTTATGCTACATATCTAGCGAACCCATTAAACCGTGGCTTTGAACTTTCTAGGGTCATGCATTAGTCTCTCACCACAAGTGTGCCAAAATGTTGCAGATCCTCTGCTTAACCTGACCTTAACCGGACAGGAGACCGAAAAGACTGACAAGCCATCGCGAGGAACACTGTTCCACCCATGGCTGCTGACATCCGACGGCACCAGAGCCAACGGAACTGCACCATGAGAGAAGAGGACAAACGACCCATGACCCAAGCCAGAGTTACAGCCACACCGGGGTGATCAAGATTCTCATCTCCTTACCCCACCTTATGGGTATAAAACAGAAGGTAAACAACCTCACATAATAGATCACAGCGTCCCACAAGGAGCGGACCTGTGCCCAAAGCCTTACAGACCAGCTAGAGACTGAGGTTCGAACCAGATTCAATGCAGCTGGACAGAGCATGCCCAGGGCCAGCACATAACTGTCACCATGGCAACAACCCAGGTACCAGCCAAGCCCCTTGGAGAAGCCATGGAGGACAGTACCCTCAACCTGCAAACACCACAGGAGGAACAACGGCTGTCAACGACAGCATCCTCTTCCATACCCTTCACACAGGTGTCAATCTGAGGCTCCGCAAGGACAGCTGGACGCACCTGCCTCAGAGCTACTGGAGGCGCTGACACACGCAAAATAGCTCCCTGCACAGGACTCACCCAAGGAGTCCTGTAAGGTACAAGCTTCCGACTCCTTGCCCCCCCCAGCTTAGGCAAGCTTGCGTCGGCACCACCATAAGGACAGAACAACACTTCAATCCTTCAGACCTCTCGTGACTGAGAGGCTAACAACCACCTTCTGACCTCCGGCCACCAGCACCAGGTCAGCTTGAAAACCTCTCTATGCTACATAGAGGCCTAACCACTTCCTGCAACCACAAGGAAACACATGCCCCAAAACTAATGAACTTCAGAATGCCCCAACACCTGCTGCCTCAACACCTGCTGCAGAGACCTGGACTTGGCTACTGTCCACATCACCAGCCGTGGAACGACCACCGCTCCAGAAGACACGAGCAACCAGAGGCCACCATGGCCTTCCAGCCTTCTATGACAAGTGTGTGTCTGATCTCTCTGCACTTCCAACTTCGCTCGTGGTTGTCCTTGAGGGGGGACAACAACGATCGAAAGGGGGGATCTGTAGGGTATGGACCAATCAGACACATACTAATTATTCATTATATACAAAGGTTTATGAAACTCCTCACACAGCCCAAATGAACAAACACAAGGGCAGAAACAGTGTCATGTTACAGGGCATGATAAGGAGATTTTACGACCTCCGAGGAATGTGGCCACATACTCAAGAGAGAGACTATGAAACAGAAACCCTCTTTAAAACAGACTTTGCTGCATTAATCATAGACTAACTGATCTATAAATGAACATGCATAAAACTGTGAAAGAAACAGTGTAAATGGTTTACTGTCTCGTGTACTATTAGGTATATATTATGGTATGTATCCTGGTATACAACCAACTAACGATCAATGTAACCTCATCTGTATCATGCCTCCTACCTAATTAATCCTCATTTAATGACTCACACTTTGATGTACATCACCTTCTTCTAGAATGCAGTGTGGATGTGTTATAGCTATCTGAGCATTAATGAAGGTATAATCATGCTAGGGACAAAGATCCGTAAATCAACTAAGAGCCACTTTCCCTCTCAGACATGTCACCTTTTCTGATTGGTCGAGTTCAACCCTTAGGGGAGGATCTTATCCAGGCCTTATTAGAGACAGTCCACATGTGACCTCCCTCTCTTAGTTCTTTCATCCAGCCGCAACACTGTTCTGGTTATACTGGGGAACCCCCTCCCCCTCCACGGGGGCCCCAGGGCCCAGCAGGCCTCGATCCAACCAGATATGGGCTCAGGCAGGAGAGAGATGACTCTCTCACAAAGAACCAAGGACAATCTCAAGAGTTTTGGAACAAAGACTCCAACCAACAACGACTCCAATCACCCATCCTTCCGACTTCCTCACTTCTCCTGGGTGCTCGGCGTGGCCTCAACAGAGTCCCAGGCCTTGACCAAACCAGCCATGCGTTCCTGGAGAAAGAGAACGCTCAACCAACTTCCACTTGACACTGCCGGAACCATCAACGACTTTATTTTTCAACAACTTCAAGAATTGTTCCCATTACAAATGCAAGTATTCAATTCAATGAAATGTGAAAATGAAATTCTGATGGTTCTTCTCATAGACCCTCTTCCGGTTTCCAATTTCATCCTATCACTAACATATTTATGTATTCATGTGTGTATGTTGTTTAGTTTATTTATATTCATATAAATATCTATATTTAGTTAATAAAACTTAATATGTATTTGGTTCTGTTTTGTTTGCAATACAAGTCACTTTTCGATCACGGTTTTTGCTACTGGCTCAAAGTACTGTACAGGCGAAGAAATAATTATTCTTCTGTGGCCATGGAAGATACCCTTTTCTTAGAATAAATTAATAATCAAAAGAGTTCGTTGGAAGAACTGATTAATTGATTGTAATATTAATTCAGCCACATAAAGTTAATCCAATTAACTGACCAAAATATTTATAATTAATAATAACAAGATATTATTGATTATTAATATTTCCAAAAAGCTGAGTTCCTTACACCCACAACTCTTGCTGAGTTTGAAGTCAGTATAAAATAAGCCGCACAATATTAGAAAATACTGACATTGCGATATTTTGTGATGTATATTATGATATATTTTGAAGAAAATACAGGATAGACCGGTTTCAGAGGGAGGCACTATGTTCATTTACAAGCGTGCAGCTCACAGCGTCTCAGAACAGCTTGATTAACGGTAATTAGCTATGTTTCCATCCAAAGTTGTGGATTTAAGTTATACTGCCAATGTGTGATAGAAAACAAAATCGTCACTTCCTGGGAAATTGCTGCAAAATATCTGTAATAAAAATACTGCAATTGGGTAAGAAACTTATGACTCTTTACTTCCGTACATCATAAATTTCTTGGTGATATTAAGTTATCTTGCGTTCGGATTCCTGTTGTTTTCTGAACGCAATCATGTGAGATGCTTCTAGGAGGGAATTAAACCAAATTATTCTGATGACAGACTTTGGCTTAGGCATTTCAGATCAAACCAACATCTGAGATGCTGTGATGTGATTGGTCCGCTGGTTAGTCCAGTTATCCAATCACATCTTCTGTTGAGCCAAGTCGAGTTTTTTTGTTGTGCATAGAGGAATTTATTCTGTAAGTGTTTATGCGTATGTCTTCTTATTGGATAAAAAAAATCCACCTCAATAAGTGCATACTTTTTTTATGAACATTTTTAGAATTTATCTGCATCTTGGGGTTTCCATCCAGTAATATCCCAAAAATAGATGGGTAGAAACAGCTAATGAGACTCATTTTATGGGTTTTACAGGGCCGAGAGGTGCTCATGCATGCTGTTCTGGACAGAGCCGCGTCCGTACAGAAGCGTGTAGCTGCGTATCTCATCTTGATGAAGAACCCCACGCCTGCTGAACTCGCTCAACTGGCAGCGGCTCTCCTTGTTGAGGAAAATCCTCAGGTCAAGAGCTTCATCACCTCTCATATCAGCAACATCTTGAGCTCTACCGCACCAGAGACAATGGAGTAAGTAAAAAAATTATAGGAAGAATAAGAACCTAATCTAATTTTCAGAAGAAAAGGTAATCTTGTATTGTTTACTCCCTAGCTTGAGACTGAAGATTCGAGAGGCCTTTCAAGGCAATGAAATTGAAATGCTCATGGAACCAAACGAACTCTCTCGGTACTTCAGACTTGGATCTTTAGAGGGAAACATCATCTTTGAATCTCCTAAAGAACTTCCAAGGGAGGTCATGCTGGAGATGACCTTGAATGCTTTTGCGTTTGATTTGGACTTGATTGAGGTACAGAGTTCAATAAAACTCCAACATTTCCTTGATTATGGCCCTATGAAATAATTTCTTTTTGCCAAATTCTGTTTGCCATAATCAACCAGCCCTAATGTCTTGGATTCTTGCTTTCAGATTGGCATGGAGGGAAAGGGCTTTGAGCCCATTGTGGAGGCTATCTTTGGTGACAATGGATTCTTCCCAGATACTATCATGAAGACCACCTTATATGCCACCGACAAGATGCCCGTTGAACTCAATGAGGTCTTGGACAACATGCTGCCGTTCATGGGAAACGATAGGAAGAAGAGACAGGTATTAAATGTAGTGAAAGTTGCAAATGGATGTATTTCTTCACAGCTGGATTCCAATCTCAATCTCTTCTGTGTGCTGTAGGCTTCTCAAAACATAGTCAATGAAATCAGTCATAATGTCAACAAGCTTATCGAGGACTTAAAGGCCCAGGATGCTCCTGAAGCAATGGTGTACCTCAAGCTTCTGGGAGCTGAACTTGGGTATCTTGATACAAAAGATGGCAAGATGATTCACAATCTCCTTAAGATGATCCCCACTGACGTGAGTACAGTTTTACCAACCACAGCTGTCAACACATGGATTCTGTCATCAGAATTAGTAATGCAAACAATGCAGTTGTTATATCAACTTTTTAATAACACATTTATGTTTCTACTCCAATTTGTTGTTGAAATATAAGTAAACGGTGGCTGTACTAAAACTTGTTTTCGTGACAGATTTATTCAAACATACGTTACATAATGAAGACAACAGGATAAGTAAAAATATAATGAATATGTCATATAGTGCAAATATTTATCAAAAGGTAAATGTAACTACGTGACATTGTTCTCAAACTGTTTTATTGATGTCTTTCTGTGGTTGAAACACTGATTACATGAGACATGATTGATTTCAGTAAGTTGGTCTGTCACCACACAAATCCACATTTATTGTTTGAATTTTGTGATGAAATTGACAAAATTTGAAAGCTGAGACTTTGTTTCTAAACAAAAGTATCAAAGCCCAAAGATTATTTTGTTTATTGGTTGGGAGGCTCTACAAAAAATACGTAGTAAAGTTTTCTTCATGCATCAACAGAGAAAAGCATTGACCAAAAGATTGATCTTGAGATTTAAAGTGAAGTCAATTATTTTATCCTTTAAAACTCATCTTTGATAATCAAAATTATATATTTAAAAAATAAAATCCCGTGAAAATAATATCTTTGTGCCTTAAAAATAGCTTCAATGTAACTCAACACCCTTGTGCCATTTAGTATGGAATCATGAATATGCAGATTAGTCCCCACCTCCACACACTCACATTAAAAATTTGATGAAAAAATGATCAGTATAGATTAAAAATGAGAAATCGACATTGTTAATCCAGCACTAGCGTCCACACAGCTGACATGTTTACCCGTTGTAGTTTATCCACGTTGTGGAACAAAACAGACGCTGAACACTTCATTAGAGAAACGTTAATTAAACGTCACTGTTGGGGTCAATGATTTCTATACTCCAAAACCCTTTGCCCAAAACAACAATTTTCAGTCACCGAAATTTCTTTGCATTACTAATCAGCATTATATTTTTGAAATAGTTCCTCAAAAGACTGCTCTCAAGTGTTGACAACGAGCTTTTCCTTCACTACATCTTCATGGATAATGAGTTTTATCTGCCCACCGGAGCTGGCTTTCCACTGAGAGTGGCTCTGTCTGGTACCTTTACTCCTGGAGTCAAAGGAGGATTGAGCTTTAATCCAGGCAGGGTGAGTCCAACACACTTCAGTCGTGCACGTGTTATTGTCAACAACAGATTATCTTGCATTTCTACTATTATGCTCTAAGATGTGTTCATGTTTTTGAAAACTGCATTTATTTGATCAAAAATATAGTAAAATTGTGAAATATTATTAAAAGTTTAAGTAGCTGTTGTCTATGTAAATATTTTGTACAATGTAATTTATACCTGTGATTAAAGATGAATTTTCAGCATCATTACTCCAGTCTTCAGTGTCACATGATCCTTCAGAAATCACTATAATATGATGATTTGATGCTCAAGCAACATTTATGATTTCATCAATTTTGAAAAGCATTTATTTGAAATAGAATCTTTTGTAACATTATAAAGTTTTTTTTAATGTCACTTTTGAGCAGTTTAATGCCTATTTGTATAAAAGTATAGTTTTATTTTCAATTTTTAAAATCGTACTTTTTAAAATTTTTAAATGGTAGTTTTTCACGGTTTCCACAAAAATATGACTGAACACTGATGATAATCAGAAATATTACTTGAGCATCAAATCATTATATTAGAATGTTTTCTGAAGGATTATATGACACTAAAGACTGCAGTAATGATGCTGAAAATGTAGCTTTGATCACAGGAATAAAATATAGCTGCAAGCAGCGATTTTTCTCAGAAGTGGCTGTAGCGCAATGCAGAGCAGAAATAAAAACTGCTGAAATTGAACATGCATGGAAAAACAGCTGGTTCAGAAGTACAGGTGAAAATGAACTCAAAATTAACAGAACACAGAATTTTTATACAAAATTCTATAAGTATGAACAAAACACACTTATTTTTAATCAAAGAGGAAGAAAGAATAGTACAACCCTTAGATAATAAAGGAATTGAAATGACGCAACATTACACACAATTATAATGATAAAGTTTGAGCCTTTAATCTCTGGGTCAGGGTCAACTCAAGTGAGAATCAACTCAAAATATATGTATATATAAATGCACCACATGTTATATTTTATGAGTTCCTTCTCAGATAGACAACATGTCTGAAACAGAAGCAACTTTTGCACCACTTCTGGCCACAGTACGGCATGTGCCGCACAGGATTCAAACCCACGACCTGAGAGGTTCGGGGCTCATGGCACGGGGTTTAGCAACTTGCGCTACTCAGTTGATGCTGACTCGCCGAACTGCAAAGGAGAGCCTTGAGAGGTGTGAGACTGAGGACACAACAGCATTACTTAGCATGTTAACCAGATTAGCATGCTAAGCTAGTTTAATGCTAATGTAACTTTAACAGGTTAACCTGATAGCTGAAGAGCCACATTAGAAAGAATGGCATCTGGTTAGCATGCTAACAAATTAGCAAGGTCAACTTTGAAGACGAATATCTTGGGAACGGTGGTGAATATAAAAAATCCGTTCTGTTCTGTGCGGCTTGGTCCAAAGATCATCTGAGCCAATTTTTTACAAAATTGAGCAAATTTTGTCAACAGTCTTTCATTTGCTTCATTTGTTGGAAAATCGGAATCGGCAAAAACCAAGGCACATAATGGCATAAATCAAATTTTAAACAATGTTTTTAAAAGTTACAAGCATTTTTGCAAAAAATTTGTATCTCTGGAACACAAGGTGACACTATGTTCAAACTTCTCGGGTACCTTCAGGGCATACCCTTGATAAAGCGTACCAATTTTCGTTTCGATTGATCAAAGTTTAGCCAAGATAAAGCCTCAGAACCAATTTTGGGTTGACCTCCTTAAGTTTCTGACATCATCACTTTGAACAAAAATGAATAAAAAAAAAAATCTGTTCATTCATTTCTGTGCGGCTCAGTCCAAAGATCATCTGAACCAATTATTATTATTATTATTTTTTATAATTTATTTATAAACTTTTTCAAAGCATTAACAGAAAGCTTCATACAATTAAAGTTAGAACTTTCCCCCCATTATAACCCTTTCCGCCGAAATAATTAACCATACATTACATACAAGAAAAGACAACAGTAGTAATAGTAATCACAATTAAATTCAATTTAAAATAAATTTAAAATAAAAAAAAACATATATACATACATAGCCAATAATAAAAATTTCGGACATATTCGTGGTCCGTAAACAATTATAAAACAAAAACCACAATTGGTGGTCATATTTAACATTGATCAACAAGTCTTCATCTTCTCAAAATGTGTAAAAACCAATTCTTCTACAAATTTTCGACCGATCCTTTCATTAAATATTTAATTTTCTCTAATTTTAAGAATGTTACTAGATCACATAACCACATTTAGGCTTGAGGCGGGTTTGTTGACTTCCACTCCAATAATATTCTCCTTCTCACTAATAAGGTGGCAAAAGCAATAACATTTTTTACTTTATTTGTCAATCCATGTTCTGGTACTCCAAAAATAGCAACTTCAACACTGGGTTTTATATCCAAGCTACAGGCCTCATTTAATGTTTTAAATATGAATGTCCAATAGTCACTCAGCTTTTGACAAGCCCAAAACATAAGAAAAATGTCTACCTTGTCACCTTTGCATCAATCACACAAGTCATCAACATTTGGGTAAATTTTTGAAAGTCTGCATTTTGTGTAATAGGCACGATGGATGTCTTTAAGTTGTATAAGGCTGAGGCGTGCGCAAGAGGTAGATCCATTTACTCTATTAAAAGCCTCATCACAAATTTCGTCAGGTATTTCACTTCCTATGTCCTTTACCCACTTACCTCTTATTCTGTCAATTAAAACATCATTTGAGGACATAACCATCTTATTTATTGCTGCAATTTGACCTTTAAGAAAAGTAGGAGACAGAAGAATTTTATCCAATAGTGAAATAGGTGGCAAGTCAGGAAAAGTAGATTTGAAAGTATCGTTAGGTTGGACTGTGACAATTGGAATTTCTCTGAGAGGTCATTAAAACTGGCAAAGGTGTTGTTTATGTAAAAATCACTACACCCGGCCAGGCCTACCCTCTGCCATTGTGCATATGTGAGATCTATTTTACCAGCAGGAAACAAATGTTTTTTACGGAGAGGGCTTAGCTTAGAAGAGTTGCTGAGTTTATGCCTTTGTCTAAACTGTGACCATATTTTAAGCGTAGAACGTACTACTGGGCTTGAAGAGTATTTAGAGGGAGAGAATGGTAGCTTCATTGTTATTAGAGTAGAAAGCAATGTAGAAATACAAGTATTTGCCTCCACCTTACACCAGAAAGCAATGTAGAAATACAAGTATTTGCCTCCACCTTACACCAATCAACATCAGGGGAAGTATTCCAACAAATAATTTTTTGAAGATTTGCAGCCCAGTAGTAGCCCATAAGATTAGGAAGAGCTAAGCCTCCCTGGGGCCTTTGCCTTTCGAGGAGCTCCTTATGAATTCTAGGGTTCCTTCCCCCCACAAGAATGATAGTATGGGTTTATTTACAAAAAAGAAAAAAAATGTTTTTGGGATAAAAACTGGAAGGGACTAAAATAAGTATTAGAATCTAGGTAAGATATTCAAATTTACTCTGCCTGCTAGATACAAATGTAATGCATCCCATCTCTGAAGATCACATCTGAACCAATTTTCGTAAGAATTGATCAAAATTTAAAGGAGTAGTTAAAAAAACAGAATACTGTACTTTTCAAAATGGCCACTACTGTAATGGGCAGAGTCTTAATGTAAGATATTGAATGTGATCTGCATAATGAGAGAAATCCGGTGTACTAAGTTTCATTTTTCTAGAACAAAAGGTTCAAAAGTTATAACCATTTCAAAACTGGTGGTGGCGCTATAGAGTTGGTCGTAAAGACTCGTAAATTGGTCCAATAACTATTCTTTACCATCCCTACAAGTGTTGCCAAACTCCATAATTTTACTATGTTCCGTTAGTTGGGCTACCATAGACTCCCATTCGGGAGGAATAAGAAAAAGAAAAACTATAGGCGCTTGGCCCCTTATTAAAGTTTACTATAGTATATTCACATAGAAAACAGCTGTTTTACATTGTAATAATATTTTACTTTTTTTTTTAATTCAAATAAATACTAAAACAATCTTAATCCAAACTTTTGACTGGTAGTATACTAACATGAATTGACTACTACACAGAAGGAATTAGCTCTGACCTTGTCTGCTGGCATTGAGTTTGTGACTGAGATTGGGACTCACTTCCCTGACTATGTTCACTCTGGTCTGGAGATGCACACGAACATCTATCATGAGAGCAGTGTTAGAGTGAAGCTCTCTGTGACTGACAGCAAGCTCAGGCTCTCCATTCCAGCTCCTCGTGGGCCAATTGAGCTCATCAGCGTCATGTAAGTGAAACTGGATTATCAATGCATAAAGGATTTAAAAGCCCTTCACATAGGAGTAGGGCTCTGCAATAATGGTTAAACAGATAATCATGATTATTCTCATTTGAATTTTTTACAGTTCATCAGAATTAATACACTTTCATTTGACCAAGAGAGTCAAGTTGATTATGATGTCAAAATTGTGAGATGTAAACTCAATTGCAAGAAACTCACAATTGCAGGAAAAGAATTGTGATACTAAGAAAAGTCCTTACCTATATACATTTTATTCCTTAGCAGAAATAAATGGTTGAAAAAAACAAGTCTGCACCCTGCAAAAAAATACTGAGCTATACAGAAGCATAGGGGCCCAGGTTAACAACTATAGCTTGACGAGTACAGTAAAGTGGCTTGGGCATAAACTTGGCTTGTTCAGTTCAAGTCAAACACCCCAGTCAGAATGAACAACCATGCTAAAGGAACATTTTAACTTGATTTTAATAGTGTGGCCCAATACATAAAACTGAGAACAGTCATGAAAGATCCAACTCCAGTTGAAAATCAATACCAGAGAGACTGTTGGGTTTCATGAAATTTATTAAATTAAATTCACATGACCAGTTTAACTTCTCCACTAGACACCACAGTTTGCCCACTAGAGACAGTCTTGATGGGAGTGTCCCTTCCTGTAGAAGTGGTAGAAGCATTAGCATTTAAATAAGAAATTCACAGTTCCTGAAGTCGGAATACAGAAAGCACTCACTTTTCCGACTGCAGCCATGCTCACAGGAGCCAGAGGAGGGATGGCACACCGCTGTACTACAGTGGATGAAGATCTAACACAGGGGCAAAGGGTTAAGCCATAGAATTCACTGTAAAAAGCACTAATATTAAGGGTTGAGGTAAGGCTGCAGAGCATACGGTTTCCTGCAGAGGAGCCAGTGATGCTGGATCTACAAATGTGAACATCTTCACAACAAAGCGCTTGTAGTGGGTCGGGAACTGAAGACCAGATGATCCAGACACTGGAACCAATGTGGTCAGGTAACGATCATCCTGGTAAGGGCATCTGAAAGGCAAAGAGGCAGTCAGAAATGCCTTACAGCACACTAGATGGATAAAGACTGGCCTTACTCACCCATCAACCAGAAGATCCCATTGGGGTAGACTGAGTGGACTGGGGGTTGATGTGGCCCAGCAATGTCCCAGCATCAGGACAATGTTGGGGTCGGTCCTCTCCAAAATGTGCACCTCAACATACACAGGCTCCCGCAGGACTTTTGTAACTGGATAATCAGCATCACTGTAGTAGGACGTGTATGCCTCGTCCCCTGAGGAAGAACGCAGTGTTTAACTAGAAACTGGAGTTTTAGAAAGGCTTTAGGCATACTCGGGACAAACACTTACCTTCTGCACAGCCTTTGGTGACACATTGACCATTTGCCAGTCTAAGCGCCACCCTGAGGGGTCCAGGAGCAGCTACTGGTGGAGGTGGAGGAACGGTGTTGACCTCCACAACCAGAGCTTCCACAGATGTACCAGAGTACCTACACTGGAAGAGAAGCCTGGACAACAAACAGTGAGCTTGTAGCATTTGTCAATGATTCGCATTTACGATAAAGCATACATCACTTACTCAAAATGGCTGTCCCTTGTGATGGAACCAAGTGGTCCGATACCCACTTCATATGAGGAGGTCATTCTGTTTTCATACACCACATATCCACTGTCCTCCTGCAAATAGTAACACTGTTGGCATCCAATCCATTCTAAGCCATGCAGAATAAAACCACAAGCAGCTACTCGCCATCATGCTTGTGCCACAAGCAGTGACAGGGAACTGGTATATAGCAAAGAAAGGTGTGGATCCCACAGGACTGCAAGCTGGATCATTTCCACCCAGGAGACGGACTGAATCCAGGCTCAATCGAGGCAGCGTAACATCTCTAGCCACCACTACCACAAACTGCCCATCTCTTATACACTGGACAGTCACTGGAAAGAGTTACAAGAGCAGGTTATTGATGAGGATCAGTTTAACATGAATGCCTCTACATTGACTACACTCTTACCTGCCTTCCCATAATAACACTGCTGGCCATTAAAGCAGCAGTTGATAGCAGCACACTCAGCACCACTGATACCAGGTGGTCCACATTGGATCTGCTCATAATCAGCTACAGTACATTTGTCAAAAGGCTCTGCCTGTGCCACTGGCTGCTTAAGTTGAAATTGCTGACTAGCTTGCTGTTGAACCTGCTGAGGAAACTGTTGACTAGCTTGTTGTTGAACTGACTGTTGAAACTGTTGACTAGCTTGTTGAACTGACGGTTGAAACTGCTGAGGAAACTGTTGACTAGCTTGCTGTTGAACTGACTGTTGAAACTGTTGACTAGCTTGTTGTTGAACTGACGGTTGAAACTGCTGAGGAAACTGTTGACTAGCTTGCTGTTGAACTGGCTTTTGTACCAGCTGAGGAAACTGTTGGCTAGCTTGCTGTTGAACTGGCTTTTGTACCAGCTGAGGAAACTGTTGGCTAGCTTGCTGTTGAACTGGCTTTTGAACCTGCTGAGGAAACCACTGACTAGCTTGCTGTTGAACCGGCTGAGGAAACTGTTGACTAGCTTGCTGTTGAACTGGCTTTTGAAACCACTGGTCAGTTTGCTGGAACGTCAGAGCTTGAGGACTCTGGGGCAGATCACTCCACTTCGGAAGAGCATGACAGAAAGCACAGAACCAAACACAAAGTGCCAGAGACTGAACAGCACACCAACTTCTTGCCATTGTTCAACAGCTAGTCACACTGCTGAAATGCTGCCCTTTGGTCTTTTTGTACTCTACAGACTTTGGCTAATTAATGATAATCACTCCCTCTTCATTAACAGTCATGATTCTCCAGACTTGTATGACTGGGAGTTTATGTAAATGGGGGTTTTCATTTGTTCTTAAGATTCAATTTTCATTTATTTCCCACCCATTTTGAACATATATTGAATGCACATATTGAGCTGAATTCAGAATAGTTTACTAGTCCTATTTCTGCCGTTCCGAATTCAGCCTTTGTTTTATGCTTCATTATGTGAATATAATAGTGGATGTTTTGGCTATTCTGTATTGTTTTTTTTAAAACACATCTTGGATTTCTCATGGCAACAGACGTGTATTCAGACTGACTCAAGTGTTTGATATGCAGGATTATGTTGCAATGATATGGAAGCCTTTATCAGCAATAGCTGGTTTATTCCAAAATTTTTAATCATTATAAAGAGAAAGTTATATAATAAAGGCTTTTAATATCCTGCACACACTGCAAGATCATTCAGTATAGCTCAATATTTTATTTAGCAGGCTGCAGACTAGACCTGAAATTGAGGCAATAATTTACCTCAAATTAATTTAAACATGCACATTTATTGTAATTTGAGTCTTGTCAGAAAAGAACAGGATCCGTTAAAGTCTCTCTTCACCAAAACATACAAAATTATTTTGCCTGCGGTCATCACCGTTGTCTCTGGTGGGTAAGAAATGGTCATACAAATAAAACTTGGTTTCACTACCAAAGCATTCATTCTCTAAACTATGCTTGAATTAAATTATTAGAGTTCTCTTCATGAACTCATAAGGGCTGATCTTGGATGGCCACATATGCAATGCTCTCAGTTAACAACCAATGTGGGTTTCACCAGATTAGGAAAGTACCAGTCTACTGTTAAATAAACACTACTGGGACCACCCAGAAAAAGGTCCTCTCCTTCATCGCAAGTTATGTGTAATGCAGTTTGATATTAATTTTGTTCCAGACACTTTCCATGATCAAATGTCACTACAAAAATGGGCAACACGTTACTTTAGACTTCAAAAGAACTTGGGCATGCTTGAGTATCAATACATGTAGTTATGTTAGTCCAGCGATTAAGTCAAGGTAAAGACCCAAAAGAATTGCGTAATTTTCAAACCCAAGCGTTTTTTTCCCCAATGCTTTCCAATCGTTTTTTCCCCCAACCCAACTCTTTCTGTTTTTTTTTTTTTACCCAAAACAAAGAGTTTAAGGATTTAAACTCTTGACATCTGGTATCCGCAAGCAGGAAAGCTTGTGGAATGTGGAGGCTTGTTACTAATGCAATATAATGGAAATAATTATTTTTTAGGATGAATAAACAGCAGGCCAATGTCACTGCGTTTATGCTTAATTAATAGACAAGTAAAAATTGTGATCACAATGAAAATATGATTAATCGTACAGCCCTAGAAACAAGTCAAATTATTTTACATACATTAAATGCTGTTATTTTCCCCCATCTATAGCAATTCTCTGGTGTCTGTTGTTGGTGCCAAGGCTAAGCCCATTCCTGCCAAGGGCGAGTATATTAATATGAATAAATGCACTGCTTTTTTCCCTGGACTGAAGTACTGTACAGTCCTGAAGTATCCTGATGCAATGTCAAACGATGCTGCCCCTTACTTTCCTCTCACTGGTGACAGCAAGTAAGTGAAAATCATCTATATACTGATATCGAAATATTCCTTTTTCTCAAACATTTCATCCACACTATGTATGTGTTTAGATTTGCTGTTGAGCTCGATCCATCTGAAAAGGTCACAGAGTATATTGCCACCATCAGCTACGCATACGAGGATGAGGCAGACAAAGTCACGTTTAGCCTGATGGCTGAAGGTCGGAGACGGCTTAACAAAATACCTAACTGGAAAAAAAGAGAAAACACCAATGTTTAAAATAACCATCATTTGTCTTTTGCTTACTAACAGGAACATCCCATGAGGCCAGAAATGTAATGATATTAAACAGCATCTCTGCAGAGTTGCTTATCGATTCTCTTCAGCTTGATTCTAAAGTTTCTGCAAAACTGAAGCATGGTGAGAAGTTGACTTTGGAAATTGAGAGTGACTTAAAACTCCCAGAGACGACTTCTGTTCAAACACTCATCCTGAAATATGGTACATGTCCAGTACAAAAGGCCTGTCGCGATTATTGAGGAATTGTCTGATTGTGGTAATATGGTCAAATTTAGATATGCAAAATAATTGTGCAGTTTAAATTTCAAATTTCAGTTTGCCATTCAAATAAGGAAATGTACGACCATGACAGTATAATTCTAGTGAATTATCTCTCTCAAAATATCTATTTTCAGAGAATGAAAAGATTGAGGCTGAATCTAAGTCTGATGTCAGATCTGAGATTCAAAGAATCATTCCCAACATCAATGCTACAGTCAAAAGCCTTCTTGATCGCCAGATTGGCCTGAATGAGTTGAAGGTCCGCGATGTTCTGGCAAAGGCAGTTGCGGTAAGAACTTCCCTCAATTTTTTTTCATCAGCATTTGAAAACACCCAAATAAATAAATGCTTATTAAACTTAAAGTGATTGTTCACCTTAAAATGGACTAAAATTAAGTCATTTACTCACCCTGATGTTGTTCTGTTAATGGAGTATACCCTTCTTTCTTTTTCGGACCACAAAAGGAGAACATTTTATGTTTTAAAAATGAAGTGCTTGCTCTTGTCCAAATTATGGCAGTGAATAGCGACCAGCATCAAGCTTTTTAAAAAAGATGCAAAAGCATCACAGAATGATCCCTTGTGACACGTCACATACTCCAAGTGTTCTGGGGGTTTACGATAGGGTTTGGTGAAAAACAAACCGAAATTTTATGTTTGATTTAACAAAAATCCTGACCTTGGCCGCTGGTCTTCTGTGCTCGACTGCATTCATGAGACTCTTATTAGCGAAGCGGTTCACTCCGACTCACCCAGAGAAACACATGCTGTGAGAAATCAAAATGAATTAAAACCCATTATGAAATACAACACCTATAAATCACAAAAAGTATCCAAGAACTTTCTTTACTGAATCAAATATACCCTCAATTGGAACTCAGTTTGTCTGATGATAGATGTGAACGAGATAATTTTTTGTTACGACAAACACAAAAAAGTAGGCTACATGGATTGTATTTCATGTCGCTTGATTTCTCACAACCTGTGTGTCGGAGTGAACTGCGTCGCTAATAAGAGTCTCATGAACACATGCAGTTGAGCACAGAAGATAAGCGGCCAAGGTAAGGATTTTCGTTAAATAATATATTAAATTACGGTTTCTTTTCCACCAAGCTCTATCGTAAAACCCCAGAACACTTGGAATATATGAGATGTGATGCATCGGATCATTCTTTGATACTTTTGTGTCTTTCTATGAAAGTTTTCTATTGTCTGCCATTATATGGACAAGCGCGAGCAGGACTTTTTTTATTCTTTTTTTGTGGTCTAAAAAAGAAAGAAAGGCATACTGCATTAGAACAACAGCAGGGTGAGTATATTATGACTTAATTTTCATTTAAAATATTCGTTTTTTTTTTTTTTTTTTTACACATGTGCAGAATTTGGGAGTTCACACCGTGCCTGTGATCACTCTTCCTGAAAGATTGTTCCTGAATGTGTGAGTTAATGTCACCATATTCACCAGTATTTCAATTCAATTCACAGTTACCAGTTAAAATGAACACATGCTTTTTAAACAGAGAGGCTGCTGTTAAATATCACTTTGGCCAGCATTACTATACCATCACTCTTCCCTTGCCCTTGGGTGGAAAATCCACTAAGGATCTGAACTTTCCCACAACCCTCTCCACACCAAACCTGATTGTACCTCATCTCGGCCTGGAATTTGAATCTGCTAGCGTTAACCTTCCAGAGCTCTTCATTCCTGGGAGTGTGTCGCTGTCTGTGCCGACTCTCGGATTGGTAGAGTTGTCCGGAAAACTAAACAGCAACTTCTACAACTTAGAAGCTGCTGTGTCTGCAGCCAGAGATCCTGCTGAAAGTTATTCTGCTAAGTTTGAAGTCACCAGCACAAGTCCTGTTGACCTCCTCTCCATAAAGGTTGAAGGTAAACCTATAATTGAAGTACCACATGCACTGTATGCATGCACTTGTTTTGGATGGTTGCTATTTGATTGATTTATTTCACAGGATCTGCTCTAGTTGAGACCAAACCTGGCGATTCTCTCAAGGCTAACGTAAAGGCTGTGCTTTGCCACAAGATTATCAATGCCACGATTGGTGTTGAGGGGGAAGTGGAATTTGCTGAAAAACTCAGTGTGAAATCCAAAAGCAAGCTTGAAGTAATTAGCCACGTTGGAGTGCAAATTTCGCTGGAGCACAATGGACAGTTTGGCGTTGATGCCGAGGAGATCTCTGGAGATGGAAACCTGGAAGGATTCTTCAAGGCTGGTTCAGTCCATGGTTCAGGAAACCTTTTGCAATCAGTCTCAGTCCTCCCTTTCAGACAAGAGGCAAAGATGAATTCTTAACTGAAAATAGATTCAAAACTTCTTCAGGCTCAGAACTCCTTTGCTGTAGCCTTTGCCAATGGAGAGCTGATGATTCTGTCCAACAACACAGCATTTGACAACCTTCTAACATTGCTAAACATTGCTAAAATAACCTTCAAGGAATCCCAGCTTGATCTAAATTCTCATACAAAAGCACAGGTTCTTGGCCTGAAGATCCAAAACATGGTTGAGACCAGAGCTGGTGTTGAAGCAGTTAGCATTAAGATAGAGACCTCAACTTACAGCATTGAAGAACGTATCCATTCCCTGGTCACAGGAGCACTGGACATCAGTGGTCTAGCTATTCACAGTGACGCCTCTTTTAAACTCACAGGACACCAAGCTGTCCACAAAGCCATTTTGAAACTCAATAAAGATGGCCTGAGAACCAATGGCACAACCTCACTGCAAAGCCTCCTGAGTCTCCAGGAGCTTAAGCACACCTTCGAGATCACCTACAAAAACAAAACTGCCACTGCTCAGTGCAAAACCATTGGAGAAATCATGGGAAGTCGCATTAACCACAACACTGAACTAGAGATTGCTGGACTTTCCTGTAAAATCAAAAATCATATACGTTTCAACTCAAAATCATTTGATTTTGACACCAACACTGATGGTACAACTATTCCATTCCGGTTCAATTTTGATGCCAGTGTTAATGGTAAGGATGACACATACTTCTTGCATGGAGATGCAAGTCATGATTTTATTGCAAAAGTCTTTCTACAAGCAGAACCACAATCCATAGCTCACTCTCATGAATGCAAGATCTCAACCCACCTTAACCTAGACTACGTCATCAATGTCAACATTAAATCACAATTTGAAAGCATGTCTGACACTTTGCTTATCCCCTCTGAACAAAGGATTAAAGTGAAAATTAAGGCTGAAGTGAACGACTATGCCATTGAACAGAAAATCAGCGCTTACAACAGTCCAGGCCGGCTTGGGCTGGAAGGGTCTGGAAAAGTGCACACCAATCTGTTCAACACTGTCAGCACTTCTTATCAGGACTTTGCAGTCTCTGGCTTCCTAAAGTATGACAAAAGCACCGATACACAATCAATTAGCTTGCCTTTCATTGAAAGTCTTTCTCAAGTCCCTGACAACATCAGAATAACACTCGTGAGCATGGGCGAGACCATGAGGAAATACATCAACCGAGAGGGGATTGCTTCCAAAATTCAGGCATACCTCATCATGTAAGTGACTTTGTGTCCAATTTGAACTTTGAGAGAAGAGCTGTGCAGCTGAAACATGCCTTGAAAACTCTATACCAAGAGAATACATTAAAGCTGAAATGTCTGATCAGTGCATTGGACAAATTAGCGAGTGATATGTTCAACCGTTTCAGTGAGGCTTTGGATATTTTGGGCGAATTGATTGTAATGGGTATGCATATTGACAAAGTTGTTGAAACCCTACCAAAGCACATCAAGGTTTTGATATTTTCCATCATTGAGGATGTACAAAACATTCTTAGCTTGATCAAGACCCAAGGTTACACAAAGCTGAATGAAATCTTCCATCCTGCCAGTGCTGTGAACAAGCTTGACAGTCAGATTCCTGCAATTTCGACATCTCTTCTAGTGCCATCTTTTGGAAAACTGTATGGTGAATTCATAATCAGCAGCGCTCTCTACAACGCCAGAACCTCTGCAGAGTTCAAGAACGGCTCAAAGAGATACCCTTTTTTCACAGCTTGCTTTAACTCTAAAGGAACCTCTGCAAACCTCAACATTCTGAGTTACGATCTAGAATCTACAGCACAGATATCGATCCCCGAGACGAGTCCTGTAATGGTGTCTGAAACTTTCAAGTTAACACACATTGAATTGACTTTAGACCAACATGCATGGTTGACTCTGAATGGATCTGCCTCTAACAATACTTTCTTTCTTGAAACTTCATACAAGAACCAGGTGAACATCCCCTCGCACTCACTGTCTGGTGAAGTCATGCTGATTCAGAAGGCTATAGCTTGCCAGGAGGATGCTGCATTCACACTGACAGTTAAAAATGAAGGAACTGGCAGATTTGCCCTTTAAGACTTCTCTGAGGAAGGTACCCATGAGAGTGACCTGCATTTGAACATGGGCCTTGGCGCCGCCAAGCTGTCTTTTACTGGCCACACTGATAGTGATGCTTTGCAGATCAAGATGAAGATGAAAGTGAATGCTGATGCTGTTGCTCTAAGCCACCTTGAATTCAATGCTAGTGTTGATACTGAGTCTCCGTTTATCAAGAACAGTTTTCTGGTTACTTCTGGGAAGGCTCGCTTGGGCGATATGATGGTGGAAATCAAGGCATCCCATGTCACATCGGTTGTAGGAGCTGTCAGTGGTGTCCTCTCTAATGCCGCCAACATCATAACTTGTCCTAGTAAGGTTGCTATTGACTTTCAGAACAGGGGTATTGCTAAGATCAACCTCTTCGAGTGTTTTTCAGCCGATGTTGATGTCCAGAAAGACTACGCTGTTACCTTCAACTCTGACATGCAAGAAATCAGCAGTGTGGTAGTCGCCTACTTAAACAATTACAACTACAGCCATAACTTCACAGCCAGCAATAATAAAGCTGAGATGGGTATTTACGCTGTTGTGAATAGTTTGGCCAGCTTTGGGTACTTAAATGCTGCAGAAATGTTTGTGCCAGCCATTTTCAAGATTCCATCAATCAGAGAGCGGAACTTGAATGATAATACTGGCCTATGGCGTGACTTTACCACAAACAACCAGCCTGTTGATCTAAGAGCCAAACTTGTCTACCAGAAGAGTTGGTTTGCTCCTATTATTGATTTGGGTCTGATTGTTCCTTCATTGAGTAACCTGGTCTCTGACGTGTCTTTCAAGTCCTCTATTCTCAACTTCAATGCTAATGCAGGTATTTATCCGAAGGATTACTGGATGCGTATTAGTGCCACAACTGCATCCGTGTTTCAGGGATTGAAGGCCAAGCTTGATGGAACCACTAGCCTGACCACAAAAAGTGGATTGAAATTGGCCTCTTCTTTGTCTTTGGAGAATGCCCACATTGGCGGTAATCACGAGAGTACCTTGACTCTGCAAGAAATCTATGAGGCTGTATTGTCTGTGGACACATTTGCTAAGATTAATCTGACAAGGTTCACTATTGATGCTACTCATCAACTTTCTGCGGACACCAAGGCCCACCCAAAGGCAGCATCAAACTTAAAGATCAAGTACACTTTTGATCGTCCAGATTCAGAGGCTGCTGGACATGGAGATGCTGAGAATACCTTGAAGCTGGATGCAACTCTTTCCTTTATCTCTATTGAGTCTGCAACCCAAATAACCACAGATGCTACATTGCCTGATGATATCAAACTTAAGGGGAAAATGGATAATCAAGCTAACATCTATGTGAACGCTGATGGTCTGAAATCCAATCTGAAGACTACTGGAAATGGTTACTTTGATTTTAAATATTCCACGTTTGGGTTTGACATTAGTGACCAGCTGACCTGGGAGGGAGATCTTGACCGTATTTATTCTTTGCTAGAAATCAATTCAAACTATACATATATCTATTACAATTATACTGAAATTGCAATAAACCACACTGCTCTTGGTAAAGTTGAACTGGTTCCCCTGAGCACCCTCTTGGCTGCTGTAGACATATACTTGACTCAGCCAAGTCACAGTGATTTTGATGTAAGAGATACACAAAGAGGATATATTTTATCATGGCATGGGTTAAATAGCAAAAGAGAGATTTTCTCCCGTTGGTACAATTCTAGTACAGCAATAACAGTAGAGTATAGTGATTTACCCGTCCTAAAGGGTGTGTTTGGGTTCTCTTCTAATCTCACATCTCCATCTACACTTCAGGAGTATCAGGGTGAATTAAGTGTAAGTCTAACTGGCTTCAAATAATTATTT
Organism: Siphateles boraxobius; assembly: GCF_051911475.1. Taxonomy (NCBI): domain Eukaryota; kingdom Metazoa; phylum Chordata; class Actinopteri; order Cypriniformes; family Leuciscidae; genus Siphateles; species Siphateles boraxobius. The sequence goes on from NW_027508836.1 coordinate 645,812, forward strand.
CACCCATTTCAACATTAATCTTTATTGAAAGTGGGTCATATATGTTGTCGAAATGTAAAATAAATTTTGAATTTGGTGCCCTCTTGAGGAAAGACATAAAATAACTTTAGGGCGCATTTGTATGAAAGACAACAACTCCCACAATGCACCACATTGCAAAGGTCCGCAAGCCACTCCCACTAATCCAGAACAGTGCCTATGAGGTATCCGCCTATCCGAGAAATCACACAAGGATAGCTGCCACCAGAGCTTGAAATTCATTTCATTTGAAATGGTGAATTATTGCATGATAATTGTTCCTCCATCAGCCTCAGCTGCTCTTCGCTATATTGCGGCTCGTAAAAGTAGCCACGAACGTCTGATTCGAGCATCAGACTTTCAAAATCCTCTTCTTCCATATCATATTGAGTAGCTGCATTTCGCCATTGTAACTTCACATCTGAATTTAATATTTCATTAAAGGATTGATTTCAACTAATCATTGGGCTTTATTTAATGAATGCTTTCTCACCTCAGGCCTCATAATCAGTGACATGAACAGATCCAGAATAACTTTAAAAGTCACTCACAAGCACAATGATGTAAACATGTTTGTTCAGTGATTGAAACCCTGAAATATTGCTGGTCCCATTTAAACACTACAATAAATGGATCACTTTACTATATAGACTCAACTCATCTTATTGATCTAGGCTACTTCATTGCCAATTTTACATTAAATTGTACATTAAGTGATGTTCATTGTTTATTTAATTGACATTCATATATTTAGTATAATTTTACCTTTGCAAAATAAAAAAGGATAAATATGACTTTTGGCAAAAGTTAGTTATTAATATTTCCAAGTTAAATGTTTTTTCTTTTGTAGTTTTTATATGAAAATGTAATAACTCCAGCATTTAAAGAACATGATGCAAATAGTGAACCGAAAAACAATATTTCCTCGACTAGATCTTCTGACCGGAAAATTTTCTGTTTTGAATTATTAAAAATTAGCCTACAGCTTCATCGGAATGGTACCAAAATATGTGACTTTTATGGCATTTGGAATGTGAACACACACAAAATAATTGAGGGCATGATTCGAGCAGGCTAAGGGGTCGTAAAAAAAGCGACCTATTTTAGCGACCTTGCCGCTGGTGCCACTTCTCGTGGGCGTTGAGTCCGAACCTTGAGCCGCACACTCGACCGCAGATGGAGCAGGGGAAACCAGACACCAGGGGGGTACCAGCCGTCCACTGGTGTCTCTTGATGCGCCTCTCGGATCGTCGGTCTTGGTTGGTTTGATGTATTTGAGAGATTGCAGTTGCACAGGTGACATGCCAGGCAGGTCTGTCGAGTGCCAGTGATTCAAGCTGCGTGGGGGGAATGTTCGCTCTCTTTAGGATGTCCCTGGTGTAGTCCTTAAAGCGCTGCATTTGCCCTCCAGAGGACGCTTTGCGCCCATTAGTTGACTGTAGAGGACTTGACGGGGCAATCGGTGTTCAGGCATGCGTATGGTGTGCCCTATCCAGCGCAGATGTTTTTTGGCAACAGCTGCTTCCATACAGATTGAGTCAGTGTTGCTGAGGATGACTGTATGGGGGATTCGATCTTCCCAGGACAACCTGAGGATCTTCTGTAGGCAGCGAATATGGAAGGCCTCTAGGTTGATGATGTGCTGGCGGTATGGGGTCCATGACTCTGCCCCGTAGAGCAGAGTAGAGACACATACCGCATTGTAAACAGCAACCTTGGTACTGACCTTCAGGTTACGGTTTTCAAAAACCCTGTTGCGTAGGTGTCCAAAAGATGATGAGGCTTTATTTATCCGGGTGTGTATTTCTTTGTCCAGGGAGCAGAATGAGGACAAAGTGGAGCCAAGGTAGGTAAAGTGGACCACTGTTTTAAGTGGAACACCGTTTATGTGAAAACTGGGGGGTGTGGGGGCGGAGGTAGTGAGATGGGACATGACCTCAGTTTTTTGAATGTTGACCTGTAGGCCAAAGGATTGGTACAGACGGGATATTGTGTTGAGGGCGTGCTGCATAGAATCTGGGCTGTGAGCTAAGACGGCACAGTCATCAGCATACTGAAGCTCACAGATTTGGCGGTTCTTTGTCTTTGTGCGGGCCTGGAGCCGACGTGTGTTGAAGAGGCTTCCGTCAAGTCGGTATTCCACATGGACACCGTCTTCATGTCCCATGACACGGTGGAAGAGGCAGGTGATGGCAGAGAGGAGGATGTTAAAGAGCACCGGAGCCAAGACACAGCCTTGCTTCACCCCAACATTTACCTCGAAGGACTCTGACTGGAGTTCTCCAGTGAGCACTCTGGCTTGCATCCCGTCATGCAGTTGCTGTAGGATGCGGAGAAACTTGGGTGGTACCCCAAGTTTGGAGAGGTGTTTCCAGAGCAGTTCACGGTTGATGGTGTCAAAAGCTTTGCTGAGGTCGATGAAGGCAACGTAAAGGTCTTTGTGATGTTCTCGGCTCTTCTCCAACAGCTGCCTCAAGACAAAAACCATGTCTGTCGTGGATCTGGTCTTACGGAAGCCACACTGAGTTTCCGGAAGCACAGCTTCCGAGATGTGATCAACCAGTCTGCTGAGCATGATCTTGGCCAGGACTTTCCCTGCGATGGAGAGGAGAGATATCCCACGGCTGTTGCCGCAGACTGCACGGTCTCCTTTCTGCTTGTAAATTACCACGATGTTAGCATCCTTCCAGTCCTGTGGGAGGGTCCCATGTTCCCAGATGTTTTGGATCAGGAGGTGCAGGCGACGCGTGAGGAGGTATCCTCCGTATTTAAAAACCTCTGCAGGGATTCCATCGGGTCCAGCGCTTTTGTTGTTCTTCAGCCCTGCAATAGCTTGCCGGAGTTCTGAGTAAAGTGGTGGGGTGTCCAGGTGCATGGTAGGTGGCAGGTCTGGGAGATTATCCAGAATATGTGGATCGACAGGGTTGACGTGGTTGAGGAGACTGTCAAAATGATTTGCCCAACGGGCAAGAATCTCGTGGCGGTCCTTAAAGAGGATCGCGCCGTCAGCTGATCGGACTGGGGCAATCACCCTCTTCCTGGGGCCGTACAATGCTTTTATGGCATCGTAAAAGCCATGACTGTTGTTGCAGTCTGCCAGGTTCTGGATTTCTCGCGCCTTTTGCACCCACCAGGTGTCCTCCATAGTCCTGAGGGCTCGCTGGGTTGCTGTTCTTGCAGCAATGAAGGAGGTTTTAAGGGTGGGAGATCCAGGGCAGGATAGGAGAGCTTTGTGGGCCTCATGTTTGGTTTTTAGGAGTGACTGTATCTCAGCTCAGATGCAGTCAAACCAGTCCTGGTGGTGTTTCCTTGATTGGCCTAGCGCCTCTGTGGCTGCGCTATGAATAGCCTGGCGCAGTGCTGGCCAGTCGGTTGATTCCTCTGGGATCTTGTTGAGGTTTTCAGCAAGTAGCCGTCGGAGGTTATCTTTGGTGGTAAGGCTATTCAGCGCTGTACAGTTGAGTTTCTTGTTTGGAGCCATCCTCGGGCCACGGGGTTGAATGCTCATGAGTAGTTTGGATCTGACCATGAGGTGGTCAGTCCAGCACTCAGCTCCGCGCATAACACGGGTCAAACACACACACACACGCACACACACACACACACACACACACACACAATTATAAACACAAATGAACTGGTAGGGCTATTACAATACAGCATAATTGAGTCAGAAGACTGAAATACGAGGCTGAAATGAGATCAGATCCAGATGGATTAAGCTGTAATTATTATTATAATAATAAAATATAAATAATAATTAATATAATTAATAATAATTAGAATGAATATATATATATATATATATAAATATATAAATAATCATTAATATTAATATAATTATTAATTATAATAATAATAATATTTAAATAATAATAAGCTGTGATAAAGGATTCCTGTTTATTTTAGTAATTTTTGTATTGAATGTTAATGTTACCTGCTGTAACAATGCTTTCTCTGTATTCAGGTTTGACTGTACCGTAATAATAATGCAAAAACGTGTACACTTCACATCAAATTTTATTTTTATTTTTTTATAAACCTCGACTAAAAATTAGACTATTATTTGAGAATTTCTAAAAAAATAGCCTACATTTTAATCCACACCTTAAAAGTAATTTTGTCCAAAAACAACTAGAGAATCCGCAAGCCACTCCATAGAGAGCTATACAGGCATATTGGTAACACCAAGAAATTATATGTTTTATGTTATTTTATTTTCTATCAACAGATGGCGATAATTTGACTTCAAAATTGGATTTAAAAGGCCTGTCTCTAGTTTACACTGTCAGTGAAATGAGACCCAATTCCGATTTTTTGCTCATATGTGACCTGTGATGGAGGAAGACACCAGCTTCAAGAACCTTTTGACTCTGAACTTCAAAACCCAGAAGACACACGGCATGACCACAATGCACGACTCTGCTACAAAGTTCCTAGTCAGCATAGGACATAAAACTTTTAAAGTAGATGAAAATGTGTGCTCAAAAGGAAGCAAGAGTTTGCATTAGTAAAATTTGAATTTTACTGATTTAAAGAAAATCTTGAATGCAGGTGTAAGCCTCACGTGCCAACAGACTATGCACTGCTTTTTGAAACATACAGACATTGTGCCAGCTGCTGGGTGAAATATACACTGCTGCACATTAGTTTTCCATGACAATGACTTGTTACAGGAAATACAAACTCCAAATAGGGTATTCGTCACCCTAATGCCAGATAGTAAGCAAACCACCTAAGCTGGGAAAACTAGCATGACCTAGAGCCCCTTCGTAACTACTGTTATCCTAAAAGTGCTTATTTGATCATTCCGATCCAAATGGGACATGATATGCGATACACATTTTGATCACTAGCTGCTGGCTTGTCTAAATGCAGATAAAACGATAGCTGGAATTGACATCTCTACTTAATAAATAATAATAATAAAAATAAAAAAGGGGTCTTAACTGGTATCGGTAATTTCAGCATTAAAGGGTAAGTCTGTTTGACAAAGGAATCTCATCTCAGCGGCATGCAAACTGTCCCGGTATTTATTAGTCTGCTTTGGTTGAAGGAATCCAAATTGCAGTATTGCTTAATCTGTTTCTGACGAAGGAATCTCAGTACAGTGTTATATACACGTAGACTTGGGTGATGCTCCCCTTTCTACAAAGTAAAGACCTTACAAATGATTGTTAGATTGATGTAATTCACCTAAATTTTGGCTGCATCTACAAGCAGAGAGCTACCTAGCGATCAAAACTGTTCACTCGCTGAAAAGTCAGTATTTATGCACGAGATGGACGTAACTATATAGGCTTAGACAAGCATTGACTTACAGCAAATCTATTTCCTTACTCTGTAAACAAATAGAATAAGTTGTGTAAAGTAAAGAGAAGAGTTCCATGAGTAAAATTTGCAAATGCCAAACCACATTTGCATTTTACTGAATGTAACATCAAGTTCTTGAAAGACTTAAAGTATAGGCGCCCCCTTTTAACCCGTTTAAACATGCATAACTCATTTAAAGTGTGCAGACATTCTTCATGGACTGTTGAATTGGTCTGGCATGCACTGGTTCCCATGACAACGACTTGTCACAGGAAGTGCTAACTCGTGACGTCATTTTGTAAACGAACCAGCCTAGGTGGCTAAGCTAACTTAACCTAGCGTCCATCCAGCTTAGGCTAAGCTAAGCTAACCTAGCATCCATCCAGCTTAGGCTATGCTACATAATAACTTCTACAGTTAGCGGTTAGCATCATTTACTTGAAGCCTTAATTACAGCTTTTATGTATACAGCACAAAGTATTCTAAAATACTTTCTTTAACCCCATTTAGGGTTTCTAATTTTTCTCTTTCCTTACTTTCAATTCTTCTCAGCAGAATTTCACCTTCACTAGTTTAGGCATAGTCCTTGCTGAGCGCTGTAGGCTAAATTTGCAGATGCCCTGTCAATTAAACCCAAGTTTAATTACATGTAAGCTGTGAACCTAGAGAAGAATTCTTATAGTTATGAGAATTTTCATCAGCATGTTGACTAAACCTTTGGAGGGACACACACGGTGTGGTCTTAAACACGCAACAGCTGTGACCCACTATGGAGTGTTGGTCCAGGCAAATCTAAAGGTTAGTCACTAGTGCTATTGATTACTCTCAATTTCAGATCATTCCCGCTGTTTTGATCACTTACTTAAGTCCTTTTTATTTTTATTTTACTTCGATAATAATAGCAGTCAGCTATTCACTTGTCTATTCTGTCATGTATATGATTTATTTCCATTTCCTCTCTTGTTCAAATGTGGTTCCATTTCCCATAGGGCCCAGAAAGGAACCAGAGACACCTTTATTTGTGATTTTGTTTATTTTCAACAAGTGCACTTATTTTTATGACCCTGCAACACAAGTAATTTCAACGATTACTAGGGCATAACTATAGTCCTGAGGATTGATAAAAAGCATAATTTGAATAGGAAAGCTGTCCTTTTTCCTCCTATTCTTCACTTCGTCAAGCCGTAGTGAACCACCAGTTAAGTCCAGAGAAATATTTTAGTCATAAGAACCATCTTAAGTCATTTATTTCATCTCGGCTATGCCCTTTCCAGGAAATACTCTCGGAACCACACAAGTCTTAGCCTCCTAACATCCACAGCTAAGATGATAAGGATACAATACACACTTCACTAGCTAGCTACACATGAAATACCTAGCTTTATGCTACATATCTAGCGAACCCATTAAACCGTGGCTTTGAACTTTCTAGGGTCATGCATTAGTCTCTCACCACAAGTGTGCCAAAATGTTGCAGATCCTCTGCTTAACCTGACCTTAACCGGACAGGAGACCGAAAAGACTGACAAGCCATCGCGAGGAACACTGTTCCACCCATGGCTGCTGACATCCGACGGCACCAGAGCCAACGGAACTGCACCATGAGAGAAGAGGACAAACGACCCATGACCCAAGCCAGAGTTACAGCCACACCGGGGTGATCAAGATTCTCATCTCCTTACCCCACCTTATGGGTATAAAACAGAAGGTAAACAACCTCACATAATAGATCACAGCGTCCCACAAGGAGCGGACCTGTGCCCAAAGCCTTACAGACCAGCTAGAGACTGAGGTTCGAACCAGATTCAATGCAGCTGGACAGAGCATGCCCAGGACCAGCACAGAACTGTCACCATGGCAACAACCCAGGTACCAGCCAAGCCCCTTGGAGAAGCCATGGAGGACAGTACCCTCAACCTGCAAACACCACAGGAGGACAAACGGCTGTCAACGACAGCATCCTCTTCCATACCCTTCACACAGGTGTCAATCTGAGGCTCCGCAAGGACAGCTGGACGCACCTGCCTCAGAGCTACTGGAGGCGCTGACACACGCAAAATAGCTCCCTGCACAGGACTCACCCAAGGAGTCCTGTAAGGTACAAGCTTCCGACTCCTTGCCCACCCCAGCTTAGGCAAGCTTGCGTCGGCACCACCATAAGGACAGAACAACACTTCAATCCTTCAGACCTCTCGTGACTGAGAGGCTAACAACCACCTTCTGACCTCCGGCCACCAGCACCAGGTCAGCTTGAAAACCTCTCTATGCTACATAGAGGCCTAACCACTTCCTGCAACCACAAGGAAACACATGCCCCAAAACTAATGAACTTCAGAATGCCCCAACACCTGCTGCCTCAACACCTGCTGCAGAGACCTGGACTTGGCTACTGTCCACATCACCAGCCGTGGAACGACCACCGCTCCACAAGACACGAGCAACCAGAGGCCACCATGGCCTTCCAGCCTTCTATGACAAGTGTGTGTCTGATCTCTCCGCACTTCCAACTTCGCTCGTGGTTGTCCTTGAGGGGGGACAACAACGATCGAAAGGGGGGATCTGTAGGGTATGGACCAATCAGACACATACTAATTATTCATTATATACAAAGGTTTATGAAACTCCTCACACAGCCCAAATGAACAAACACAAGGGCAGAAACAGTGTCATGTTACAGGGCATGATAAGGAGATTTTACGACCTCCGAGGAATGTGGCCACATACTCAAGAGAGAGACTATGAAACAGAAACCCTCTTTAAAACAGACTTTGCTGCATTAATCATAGACTAACTGATCTATAAATGAACATGCATAAAACTGTGAAAGAAACAGTGTAAATGGTTTACTGTCTCGTGTACTATTAGGTATATATTATGGTTTGTATCCTGGTATACAACCAATTAACGATCAATGTAACCTCATCTGTATCATGCCTCCTACCTAATTAATCCTCATTTAATGACTCACACTTTGATGTACATCACCTTCTTCTAGAATGCAGTGTGGATGTGTTATAGCTATCTGAGCATTAATGAAGGTATAATCATGCTAGGGACAAAGATCCGTAAATCAACTAAGAGCCACTTTCCCTCTCAGACATGTCACCTTTCTGATTGGTCGAGTTCAACCCTTAGGGGAGGATCTTTTCCAGGCCTTATTAGAGACAGTCCACATGTGACCTCCCTCTCTTAGTTCTTTCATCCAGCCGCAACACTGTTCTGGTTATACTGGGGAACCCCCTCCCCCTCCACGGGGGCCCCAGGGCCCAGCAGGCCTCGATCCAACCAGATATGGGCTCAGGCAGGAGAGATATGACTCTCTCACAAAGAACCAAGGACAATCTCAAGAGTTTTGGAACAAAGACTCCAACCAACAACGACTCCAATCACCCATCCTTCCGACTTCCTCACTTCTCCTGGGTGCTCGGCGTGGCCTCAACAGAGTCCCAGGCCTTGACCAAACCAGCCATGCGTTCCTGGAGAAAGAGAACGCTCAACCAACTTCCACTTGACACTGCCGGAACCATCAACGACTTCAATTTTCAACAACTTCAAGAATTGTTCCCATTACAAATGCAAGTATTCAATTCAATGAAATGTGAAAATGAAATTCTGATGGTTCTTCTCATAGACCCTCTTCCGGTTTCCAATTTCATCCAATCACTAACATATTTATGTATTCATGTGTGTATGTTGTTTAGTTTATTTATATTCATATAAATATCTATATTTAGTTAATAAAACTTGTACATAATATGTATTTGGTTCTGTTTTGTTTGCAATACAAGTCACTTTTCGATCACGGTTTTTGCTACTGGCTCAAAGTACTGTACAGGCGAAGAAATAATTATTATTCTGAGGCCATGGAAGATACCCTTTTCTTAGAATAAATGAATAATCAAAAGAGTTCGTTGGAAGAACTGATTAATTGATTGTAATATTAATTCAGCCACATCAAGTCAATCCAATTAACTGACCAAAATATTTATAATTAATAATAACAAGATATTATTGATTATTAATATTTCCAAAAAGCTGAGTTCCTTACACCCACAACTCTTGCTGAGTTTGAAGTCAGTATAAAATAAGCCGCACAATATTAGAAAATACTGACATTGCGATATTTTGTGATGTATATTATGATATATTTTGAAGAAAATACAGGATAGACCGGTTTCAGAGGGAGGCACTATGTTCATTTAAACGCGTGCAGCACACAGTGTCTCAGAACAGCTTGATTAACGGTAATTAGCTATGTTTCCATCCAAAGTTGTGGATTTAAGTTATACTGCCAATGTGTGATAGAAAACAAAATCGTCACTTCCTGGGAAATTGCTGCAAAATATCTGTAATAAAAATGCTGCAATTGGGTAAGAAACTTATGACTCTTTATATCCGTACATCATAAATTTCTTGGTGATATTAAGTTATCTTGCGTTCGGATTCCTGTTGTTTTCTGAACGCAATCATGTGAGATGCTTCAAGGAGGGAATTAAACCAAATTATTCTGATGACAGACTTTGGCTTAGGCATTTCAGATCAAACCAACATCTGAGATGCTGTGATGTGATTGGTCCGCTGGTTAGTCCAGTTATCCAATCACATCTTCTGTTGAGCCAAGTCGAGTTTTTTTGTTGTGCATAGAGGAATTTATTCTGTAAGTGTTTATGCGTATGTCTTCTTATTGGATAAAAAAAATCCACCTCAATAAGTGCATACTTTTTTTATGAACATTTTTAGAATTTATCTGCATCTTGGGGTTTCCATCCAGTAATATCCCAAAAATAGATGGGTAGAAACAGCTAATGAGACTCATTTCATGGGTTTTACAGGGCCGAGAGGTGCTCATGCATGCTGTTCTGGACAGAGCCGCGTCCGTACAGAAGCGTGTAGCTGCGTATCTCATCTTGATGAAGAACCCCACGCCTGCTGAACTCGCTCCACTGGCAGCGGCTCTCCTTGTTGAGGAAAATCCTCAGGTCAAGAGCTTCATCACCTCTCATATCAGCAACATCTTGAGCTCTACCGCACCAGAGACAATGGAGTAAGTAAAAAAATTATAGGAAGAATAAGAACCTAATCTAATTTTCAGAAGAAAAGGTAATCTTGTTTTGTTTACTCCCTAGCTTGAGACTGAAGATTCGAGAGGCCTTTCAAGGCAATGAAATTGAAATGCTCATGGAACCAAACGAACTCTCTCGGTACTTCAGACTTGGATCTTTAGAGGGAAACATGATCTTTGAATCTCCTAAAGAACTTCCAAGGGAGGTCATGCTGGAGATGACCTTGAATGCTTTTGGGTTTGATTTGGACTTGATTGAGGTACAGAGTTCAATAAAACTCCAACATTTCCTTGATTATGGCCCTATGAAATAATTTTTTTTTGCCAAATTCTGTTTGCCATAATCAACCAGCCCTAATGTCTTAGATTCTTGCTTTCAGATTGGCATGGAGGGAAAGGGCTTTGAGCCCATTGTGGAGGCTATCTTTGGTGACGATGGATTCTTCCCAGATACTATCATGAAGACCACCTTATATGCCACCGACAAGATGCCCGTTGAACTCAATGAGGTCTTGGACAACATGCTGCCGTTCATGGGAAACGATAGGAAGAAGAGACAGGTATTAAATGTAGTGAAAGTTGCAAATGGATGTATTTCTTCACAGCTGGATTCCAATCTCAATCTCTTCTGTGTGCTGTAGGCTTCTCAAAACATAGTCAATGAAATCAGTCATAATGTCAACAAGCTTATCGAGGACTTAAAGGCCCAGGATGCTCCTGAAGCAATGGTGTACCTCAAGCTTCTGGGAGCTGAACTTGGGTATCTTGATACAAAAGATGGCAAGATGATTCACAATCTCCTTAAGATGATCCCCTCTGACGTGAGTACAGTTTTACCAACCACAGCTGTCACCACATGGATTCTGTCATCAGAATTAGTAATGCAAACAATGCAGTTGTTATATCAACTTTTTAATAACACATTTATGTTTCTACTTCAATTTGTTGTTGAAATATAAGTAAACGGTGGCTGTACTAAAACTTGTTTTCGTGACAGATTTATTCAAACATACGTTACATAATGAAGACAACAGGATAAGTAAAAATATAATGAATATGTCATATAGTGCAAATATTTATCAAAAGGAATTTTTCTAGCTGACTATCAAGTTTATGGTAATTGAATGGCTTTTCTGAGGTAAATGTAACTACGTGACATTGTTCTCAAACTGTTTTATTGATGTCTTTCTGTGGTTGAAACACTGATTACATGAGACATGATTGATTTCAGTAAGTTTTTCTGTTCTTTCTGATTTTCACTGATGTTTATTTGCTAGTAACTAGTAGAAAAGAGGCAGTTCAGTGATCTGTCACCACACAAATCCACATTTATTGTTTGAATTTTGTGATGAAATTGACAAAATTTGAAAGCTGAGACTTTGTTTCTAAACAAAAGTATCAAAGCCCAAAGATTATTTTGTTTATTGGTTGGGAGGCTCTACAAAAAATACGTAGTAAAGTTTTCTCCATGCATCTACAGAGAAAAGCATTGAGCAAAAGATTGATCTTGAGATTTAAAGTGAAGTCAATTATTTTATCCTTTAAAACTCATCTTTGATAATCAAAATTATATATTTAAAAAATAAAATCCCGTGAAAATAATATCTTTGTGCCTTAAAAATAGCTTCAATGTAACTCAACACCCTTGTGCCATTTAGTATGGAATCATGAATATGCAGATTAGTCCCCACCTCCACACACTTTTAATGTCACTTTTGAGCAGTTTAATGCCTATTTGTATAAAAGTATAGTTTTATTTTCACTTTTTAAAATCTTACTTTTGAAATTTTTTAAATGGTAGTTTTTTACGGTTTCCACAAAAATATGACTGAACACTGATGATAATCAGAAATATTACTTGAGCATCAAATCATCATATTAGAATGTTTTCTGAAGGATTATATGACACTAAAGACTGCAGTAATGATGCTGAAAATGTAGCTTTGATCACAGGAATAAAATATAGCTGCAAGCAGCGATTTTTCTCAGAAGTGGCTGTAGCGCAATGCAGAGCAGAAAAAAAACTGCTGAAATTGAACATGCATGGAAAAACAGCTGGTTCAGAAGTACAGGTGAAAATGAACTCAAAATTAACAGAACACAGAATTTTTATACAAAATTCTATAAGTATGAACAAAACACACTTATTTTTAATCAAAGAGGAAGAAAGAATAGTACAACCCTTAGATAATAAAGGAATTGAAATGACGCAACATTACATATAATTATAATTATAAAGTTTGAGCCTTTAATCTCTGGGTCAGGGTCAACTCAATTGAGAATTAACTCAAAATATATGTATATATAAATGAACCACATGTTATATTTTATGAGTTCCTTCTCAGATAGACAACATGTCTGAAACAGAAGCAACTTTTGCACCACTTCTGGCCACAGTACGCTGCACAGGATTCAAACCCACGACCTGAGAGGTTCGGGGCTCATGGCACGGGGTTTAGCAACTTGCGCTACTCAGTTGATGCTGACTCGCCGAACTGCAGAGGAGAGCCTTGAGAGGTGTGAGACTGAGGACACAACAGCATTACTTAGCATGTTAACCAGATTAGCATGCTAAGCTAGTTTAATGCTAATGTAACTTTAACAGGTTAACCTGATAGCTGAAGAGCCACATTAGAAAGAATGGCATCTGGTTAGCATGCTAACCAATTAGCAAGGTCAACTTTGAAGACGAATATCTTGGGAACGGTGGTGAATATAAAAAATCCATTCTGTTCTGTGCGGCTTGGTCCAAAGATCATCTGAGCCAATTTTTTGCAAAATTGAGCAAATTTTGTCAACAGTTTTTCATTTGCTTCATTTGTTGGAAAATCGGAATCGGCAAAAACCAAGGTACATAATGGCATAAATCAAATTTTAAACAATGTTTTCAAAAGTTACAAGCATTTTTGCAAAAAATTTGTATCTCTGGAACACAAGGTGACACTGTGTTCAAACTTCTCGGGTACCTTCAGGACATACCCTTGATAAAGCGTACCAATTTTCGTTTCGATTGATCAAAGTTTAGCCAAGATAAAGCCTCAGAACCAATTTTGGGTTGACCTCCTTAAGTTTCTGACATCATCACTTTGAACAAAAATGAATTAAAAAAAAATCTGTTCATTCATTTCTGTGCGGCTCAGTCCAAAGATCATCTGAACCAATTATTATTATTATTATTATTATTTATAATTTATTTATAAACTTTTTCAAAGCATTTACAGAAAGCTTCATACAATTAAAATTAGAACTTTCCCCCCATTATAACCCTTTCCGCCGAAAGGGGATACATTACATACAAGAAAAGACAACAGTAGTAATAGTAATCACAATTAAATTCAATTTAAAATAAATTTAAAATAAAAAAAAACATATATACATACATAGCCAATAATAAAAATTTCGGACATATTCGTGGTCCGTAAACAATTATAAAACAAAAACCACAATTGGTGGTCATATTTAACATTGATCAATAAGTGGGAGAGTCTTCATCTTCTCAAAATGTGTAAAAACCAATTCTTCTACAAATTTTCGACCGATCCTTTCATTAAATATTTAATTTTCTCTAATTTTAAGTATGTTACTAGATCACATAACCACATTTAGGCTTTAGGCTGGTTTGTTGACTTCCACTCCAATAATATTCTCCTTCTCACTAATAAGGTGGCAAAAGCAATAACATTTTTTACTTTATTTGTCAATCCATGTTCTGGTACTCCAAAAATAGCAACTTCAACACTGGGTTTTATATCTAAGCTAAAGGCCTCATTTAATGTTTTAAATATGAATGTCCAATAGTCACTCAGCTTTTGACAAGCCCAAAACATAAGAAAAATGTCTACCTTGTCACCTTTGCATCAATCACACAAGTCATCAACATTTGGGTAAATTTTTGAAAGTCTGCATTTTGTGTAATAGGCACGATGGAGGACTTTAAGTTGTATAAGGCTGAGGCGTGCGCAAGAGGTAGATCCATTTACTCTATTAAAAGCCTCATCACAAATTTCGTCAGGTATTTCACTTCCTATGTCCTTTACCCACTTACCTCTTATTCTGTCAATTAAAACATCATTTGAGGACATAACCATCTTATTTATTGCTGCAATTTGACCTTTAAGAAAAGTAGGAGACAGTAGAATTTTATCCAATAGTGAAGTAGGTGGCAAGTCAGGAAAAGTAGATTTGAAAGTAACGTTAGGTTGGACTGTGCCAATTGGAATTTCTCTGAGAGGTCATTAAAACTGGCAAAGGTGTTGTTTATGTAAAAATCACTACACCCGGCCAAGCCTACCCTCTGCCATTGTGCATATGTGAGATCTATTTTACCAGCAGGAAACAAATGTTTTTTACGGAGAGGGCTTAGCTTAGAAGAGTTGCTGAGTTTATGCCTTTGTCTAAACTGTGACCATATTTTAAGCGTAGAACGTACTACTGGGCTTGAAGAGTATTTAGAGGGAGAGAATGGTAGCTTCATTGTTATTAGAGCAGAAAGCAATGTAGAAATACAAGTATTTGCCTCCACCTTACACCAGAAAGCAATGTAGAAATACAAGTATTTGCCTCCACCTTACACCAATCAACATCAGGGGAAGTATTCCAACAAATAATTTTTTGAAGATTTGCAGCCCAGTAGTAGCCCATAAGATTAGGAAGAGCTAAGCCTCCCTTGGGCCTTTGCCTTTCGAGGAGCTCCTTACGAATTCTAGGGTTCCTTGCCCCCCACAAGAATGATAGTATGGGTTTATTTACAAAAAAGAAAAAAAATGTTTTTGGGACAAAAACTGGAAGGGACTAAAATAAGTATTAGAATCTAGGTAAGATATTCAAATTTACTCTGCCTGCTAGATACAAATGTAATGCATCCCATCTCTGAATATCACATCTGAACCAATTTTCGTAAGAATTGATCAAAATTTAAAGGAGCAGTTAAAAAAACAGAATACTGTACTTTTCAAAATGGCCACTACTGTAATGGGCAGAGTCTTAATGTAAGATATTGAATGTGATCTGCATAATGAGAGAAATCCGGTGTACTAAGTTTCATTTTTCTAGAACAAAAGGTTCAAACTTTATAACCATTTCAAAACTGGTGGTGGCGCTATAGAGTTGGTCCTAAAGACTCGTAAATTGATCCAATAACTATTCTTTACTATCCCTACCAGTGTTGCCAAACTCCATAATTTTACTATGTTCCGTTAGTTGGGCTGCCATAGACTCCCATTCGGGAGGAATAAGAAAAAGAAAAACTATAGGCGCTTGGCCCCTTATTAAAGTTTACTATAGTATATTCACATAGAAAACAGCTGTTTTACATTGTAATATTTTAATTTTTTTTATTCAAATAAATACTAAAACAATCTTAATCCAAACTTTTGACTGGTAGTATACTAACATGAATTGACTACTACACAGAAGGAATTAGCTTTGACCCTGTCTGCTGGCATTGAGTTTGTGACTGAGATTGGGACTCACTTCCCCAACTATGTTCACTCTGGTCTGGAGATGCACACGAACATCTATCATGAGAGCAGTGTTAGAGTGAAGCTCTCTGTGACTGACAGCAAGCTCAGGCTCTCCATTCCAGCTCCTCGTGGGCCAATTGAGCTCATCAGCGTCACGTAAGTGAAACTGGATTATCAATGCATAAAGGATTTAAAAGCCCTTCACATAGGAGTAGGGCTCTGCAATAATGGTTAAACTGATAATCATGATTATTCTCATTTGAATTTTTTACAGTTCATCAGAATTAATACACTTTCATTTGACCAAGAGAGTCAAGTTGATTATGATGTCAAAATTGTGAGATGTAAACTCAATTGCAAGAAAAGAATTGATACTAAGAAAAGTCCTTACCTTTATACATTTTATTCCTTAGCAGAAATAAATGGTTGAAAAAAACAAGTCTGCACCCTGCAACAAAATACTGAGCTATACAGAAGCATAGGGGCCCAGGTTAACAACTATAGCTTGACGAGTACAGTAAAGTGGCTAGGGCATAAACTTGGCTTGTTCAGTTCAAGTCAAACACCCCAGTCAGAATGAACAACCATGCTAAAGGAACATTTTAACTTGATTTTAGTAGTGTGGCCCAATAAATAAAACTGAGAACAGTCATGAAAGATCCAACTCCAGTTGAAAATCAATACCAGAGAGACTGTTGGGTTTCATGAAATTTATTAAATTAAATTCACATGACCAGTTTAACTTCTCCACTAGACACCACAGTTTGCCCACTAGAGAGAGTCTTGATGGGAGTGTCCCTTCCTGTAGAAGTGGTAGAAGCATTAGCATTTAAATAAGAAATTCACAGTTCCCGAAGTCGGAATACAGCAAGCACTCACTTTTCCGACTGCAGCCTTGCTCACAGGAGCCAGAGGAGGGATGGCACACCGCTGTACTACAGTGGATGAAGATCTAACACAGGGGCAAAGGGTTAAGCCATAGAATTCACTGTAAAAAGCACTAATATTAAGGGTTGAGGTAAGGCTGCAGAGCATACGGTTTCCTGCAGAGGAGCCAGTGATGCTGGATCTACAAATGTGAACATCTTCACAACAAAGCGCTTGTAGTGGGTCGGGAACTGAAGACCAGATGATCCAGACACTGGAACCAATGTGGTCAGGTAACGATCATCCTGGTAAGGGCATCTGAAAGGCAAAGAGGCAGTCAGAAATGCCTTACAGCACACTAGATGGATAAAGACTGGCCTTACTCACCCATCAACCAGAAGATCCCATTGGGGTAGACTGAGTGGACTGGGGGTTGATGTGGCCCAGCAATGTCCCAGCATCAGGACAATGTTGGGGTCGGTCCTCTCCAAAATGTGCACCTCAACATACACAGGCTCCCGCAGGACTTTTGTAACTGGATAATCAGCATCACTGTAGTAGGACGTGTATGCCTCGTCCCCTGAGGAAGAACGCAGTGTTTAACTAGAAACTGGAGTTTTAGAAAGGCTTTAGGCATACTCGGGACAAACACTTACCTTCTGCACAGCCTTTGGTGACACATTGACCATTTGCCAGTCTAAGCGCCACCCTGAGGGGTCCAGGAGCAGCTACTGGTGGAGGTGGAGGAACAGTGTTGACCTCCACAACCAGAGCTTCCACAGATGTACCAGAGTACCTACACTGGAAGAGAAGCCTGGACAACAAACAGTGAGCTTGTAGCATTTGTCAATGATTCACATTTACGATAAAGCATACATCACTTACTCAAAATGGCTGTCCCTTGTGATGGAACCAAGTGGTCCGATACCCACTTCATATGAGGAGGTCATTCTGTTTTCATACACCACATATCCACTGTCCTCCTGCAAATAGTAACACGGTTGGCATCCAATCCATTCTAAGCCATGCAGAATAAAACCACAAGCAGCTACTCGCCATCATGCTTGTGCCACACGCAGTGACAGGGAACTGGTATATAGCAAAGAAAGGTGTGGATCCCACAGGACTGCAAGCTGGATCATTTCCACCCAGGAGACGGACTGAATCCAGGCTCAATCGAGGCAGCGTAACATCTCTAGCCACCACTACCACAAACTGCCCATCTCTTATACACTGGACAGTTACTGGAAAGAGTTACAAGAGCAGGTTATTGCTGAGGATCAGTTTAACATGAATGCCTCTACATTGACTACACTCTTACCTGCCTTCCCATAATAACACTGCTGGCCATTAAAGCAGCAGTTGATAGCAGCACACTCAGCACCACTGATACCAGGTGGTCCACATTGGATCTGCTCATAATCAGCTACAGTACATTTGTCAAGGGTCTCTGCCTGTGCCACTGGCTGCTTAAGTTGAAATTGCTGACTAGCTTGCTGTTGAACCTGCTGAGGAAACTGTTGACTAGCTTGTTGTTGAACTGACTGTTGAAACTGTTGACTTGCTTGTTGAACTGACGGTTGAAACTGCTGAGGAAACTGCTGACTAGCTTGCTGTTGAACTGACTGTTGAAACTGTTGACTAGCTTGTTGTTGAACTGACGGTTGAAACTGCTGAGGAAACTGTTGACTAGCTTGCTGTTGAACTGGCTTTTGTACCAGCTGAGGAAACTGTTGGCTAGCTTGCTGTTGAACTGGCTTTTGTACGAGCTGAGGAAACTGTTGGCTAGCTTGCTGTTGAACTGGCTTTTGAACCTGCTGTGGAAACCACTGACTAGCTTGCTGTTGAACCGGCTGAGGAAACTGTTGACTAGCTTGCTGTTGAACTGGCTTTTGAAACCACTGGTCAGTTTGCTGGAACGTCAGAGCTTGACGACTCTGGGGCAGATCACTCCACTTCGGAAGAGCATGACAGAAAGCACAGAACCAAACACAAAGTGCCAGAGACTGAACAGCACACCAACTTCTTGCCATTGTTCAACAGCTAGTCACACTGCTGAAATGCTGCCCTTTGGTCTTTTTGTACTCTACAGACTTTGGCTAATTAATGATAATCACTCCCTCTTCATTAACAGTCATGATTCTCCAGACTTGTATGAGTGGGAGTTTATGCACATGGGGGTTTTCATTTGTTCTTAAGATTCAATTTTCCTTTTTTTCCCACCCATTTTGAACATATATTGAATGCACATATTGAGCTGAATTCAGAATAGTTTACTAGTCCTATTTCTGCCGTTCCGAATTCAGCCTTTGTTTTATGCTTCATTATGTGAATATAATAGTGGATGTTTTGGCTATTCTGTATTGTTTTTTTTAAAACACATCTTGGATTTCTCATGGCAACAGACGTGTATTCAGACTGACTCAAGTGTTTGATATGCAGGATTATGTTGCAATGATATGGAAGCCTTTATCAGCAATAGCTGGTTTATTCCAAAAATTTTAATCATTATAAAGAGAAAGTTATATAATAAAGGCTTTTAATATCCTGCACACACTGCAAGATCATTCAGTATAGCTCAATATTTTATGTAGCAGGCTGCAGACTAGACCTGAAATTGAGGCAATAATTTACCTCAAATTAATTTAAACATGCACATTTATTGTAATTTGAGTCTTGTCAGAAAAGAACAGGATACGTTAAAGTCTCTCTTCACCAAAACATACAAAATTATTTTGCCTGCGGTCATCACCGTTGTCTCTGGTGGGTAAGAAATGGTCATACAAATAAAACTTGGTTTCACTACCAAAGCATTCATTCTCTAAACTATGCTTGAATTAAATTATTAGAGTTCTCCTCATGAACTCATAAGGGCTGATCTTGGATGGCCACATATGCAATGCTCTCAGTTAACAACCAATGTGGGTTTCACCAGATTAGGAAAGCACCAGTCTACTGTTAAATAAACACTACTGGGACCAACCAGAAAAAGGTCCTGTCCTTCATCGCAAGTTATGTGTAATGCAGTTTGATATTAATTTTGTTCCAGACACTTTTTCCATGATCAAATGTCACTACAAAAATGGGCAACACGTTACTTTAGACTTCAAAAGAACTTGGGCATGCTTGAGTATCAATACATGTATTTATGTTAGTCCAGCGATTAAGTCAAGGTAAAGACCCAAAAGAATTGCGTAATTTTCAAACCCAAGCGTTTTTTCCCCCAATGCTTTCCAATCGTTTTTCCCCCCAACCCAACTCTTTCTGTTTTTTTTTTTACCCAAAACAAAAGAGTTTAAGGATTTAAACTCTTGACATCTGGTATCCGCAAGCAGGAAAGCTTGTGGAATGTGGAGGCTTGTTACTAATGCAATATAATGGAAATAATTATTTTTTAGGATGAATAAACAGCAGGCCAATGTCACTGCGTTTATGCTTAATTAATAGACAAGTAAAAATTGTGATCACAATGAAAATATGATTAATCGTACAGCCCTAGAAACAAGTCAAATTATTTTACATACATTAAATGCTGTTATTTTCCCCCATCTATAGCAATTCTCTGGTGTCTGTTGTTGGTGCCAAGGCTGAGCCCATTCCTGCCAAGGGCGAGTATATTAATATGAATAAATGCACTGCTTTTTTCCCTGGACTGAAGTACTGTACAGTCCTGAAGTATCCTGATGCAATGTCAAACGATGCTGCCCCTTACTTTCCTCTCACTGGTGACAGCAAGTAAGTGAAAATCATCTATATACTGATATCGAAAAATTCCTTTTTCTCAAACATTTCATCCACACTATGTATGTGTTTAGATTTGCTGTTGAGCTCGATCCATCTGAAAAGGTCACAGAGTATATTGCCACCATCAGCTACGCATACGAGGATGAGGCAGACAAAGTCACGTTTAGCCTGATGGCTGAAGGCTGGAGACGGCTTAACAAAATACCTAACTGGAAAAAAAGAGAAAACACCAATGTTTAAAATAACCATCATTTGTCTTCCCATGAGGCCAGAAATGTAATGATATTAAACAGACAGCAGTACAGCATCTCTGCAGAATTGCTTATCGATTCTCTTCAGCTTGATTCTAAAGTTTCTGCAAAACTGAAGCATGTTGAGAAGTTGACTTTGGAAATTGAGAGTGACTTAAAACTCCCAGAGACGACTTCTGTTCAAACACTCATCCTGAAATATGGTACATGTCCAGTAAAAAAGGCCTGTCGTGATTATTGATGAATTGTCTGATTGTGGTTATATGGTCAAATTTAGATATGCGAAATAATTGTGCAGTTTAAATTTCAAATTTCAGTTTGCCATTCAAATAAGGAAATGTAAGACCATGACAGTATAATTCTAGTGAATTATCTCTCTCAATATATCTATTCTCAGAGAATGAAAAGATTGAGGCTGAATTGAAGTCTGATGTCAGATCTGAGATTCAAAGAATCATTCCCAACATCAATGCTACAGTCAAAAGCCTTCTTGATCGCCAGATTGGCCTGAATGAGTTGAAGGTCCGCGATGTTCTGGCAAAGGCAGTTGCGGTAAGAACTTCCCTCAATTTTTTTTCATCAGCATTTGAAAACACCCAAATAAATAAATGCTTATTAAACTTAAAGTGATTGTTCACCTAAAAATGGGCTAAAATTAAGTCATTTACTCACCCTGATGTTGTTCTGTTAATGGAGTATACCCTTCTTCCTTTTTCGGACCACAAAAGGAGAACATTTTATGTTTTAAAAATGAAGTGCTTGCTCTTGTCCAAATTATTGCAGTGAATAGCGACCAGCATCAAGCTTTTTAAAAAAGATACAAAAGCATCACAGAATGATCCCTCGTGACACGTCACATACTCCAAGTGTTCTGGGGGTTTACGATAGGGTTTGGTGAAAAACAAACCGAAATTTTATGTTTGATTTAACAAAAATCCTGACCTTGGCCGCTGGTCTTCTGTGCTCGACTGCATTCATGAGACTCTTATTAGCGAAGCGGTTCACTCCGACTCACCCAGAGAAACACATGTTGTGAGAAATCAAAATGAATTAAAACCCATTATGAAATACAACACCCATAAATCCCAAAAAGTATCCAAGAACTTTCTTTACTGAATCAAATATGACCTCAATTGGAACTCAGTTTGTCTGATGATAGAGGTGAACGAGATCATTTTTTGTTACGACAAACACAAAAAAGTAGGCTACATGGATTGTATTTCATGTCGCTTGATTTCTCACAACCTGTGTGTCGGAGTGAACTGCGTCGCTAATAAGAGTCTCATGAATGCATGCAGTTGAGCACAGAAGATAAGCGGCCAAGGTAAGGATTTTCGTTAAATAATACATTAAATTACGGTTTCTTTTCCACCAAGCTCTGTCGTAAACCCCAGAACACTTGGAATATAAGACATGTGATGCATCGAATCATTCTTTGATACTTTTGTGTCTTTCTATGAAAGTTTTCTATTGTCTGCCATTATATGGACAAGCGAGAGCAGGACTTTTTTTATTCTTGTTTTTGTGGTCTAAAAAAGAAAGAACGGCATACTGCATTAGAACAACAGCAGGGTGAGTATATTATGACTTAATTTTCATTTAAAATGTTCTTTTTTTTTTTTTTTTACACATGTCCAGAATTTGGGAGTTCACACCGTGCCTGTGATCACTCTTCCTGAAAGATTGTTCCTGAATGCGTGAGTTAATGTCACCATATTCTCCAGTATTTCAATTCAATTCACAGTTACCAGTTAAAATTAACACATGCTTTTTAAACAGAGAGGCTGCTGTTAAATATCACTTTGGCCAGCATTACTATACCATCACTCTTCCCTTGCCCTTGGGTGGAAAATCCACTAAGGATCTGAACTTTCCCACAACCCTCTCCACACCAAACCTGATTGTACCTCATCTCGGCCTGGAATTTGAATCTGCTAGCGTTAACCTTCCAGAGTTCTTCATTCCTGGGAGTGTGTCGCTGTCTGTGCCGACTCTCGGATTGGTAGAGTTGTCCGGAAAACTAAACAGCAACTTCTACAACTTAGAAGCAGCTGTGTCTGCAGCCAGAGATCTTGCTGAAAGTTATTCTGCTAAGTTTGAAGTCACCGGCACAAGTCCTGTTGACCTCCTCTCCATAAAGGTTGAAGGTAAACCTATAATTGAAGTACCACATGCACTGTATGCATGCACTTGTTTTGGATGGTTGCTTATTGATTTATTTATTTCACAGGATCTGCTCTAGTTGAGACCAAACCTGGCGATTCTCTCAAGGCTAACGTAAAGGCTGTGCTTCGCCACAAGATTATCAATGCCACGATTGGTGTTGAGGGGGAAGTGGAATTTGCTGAAAAACTCAGTGTGAAATCCAAAAGCAAGCTTGAAGTAATTAGCCACGTTGGAGTGCAAATTTCGCTGGAGCACAATGGACAGTTTGGCGTTGATGCCGAGGAGATCTCTGGAGATGGAAACCTGGAAGGATTCTTCAAGGCTGGTTCAGTCCATGGTTCAGGAAACCTTTTGCAATCAGTCTCAGTCCTCCCTTTCAGACAAGAGGCAAAGATGAATTCTTCACTGAAAATAGATTCAAAACTTCTTCAGGCTCAGAACTCCTTTGCTGTAGCCTTTGCCAATGGAGAGCTGATAATTCTGTCCAACAACACAGCATTTGACAACCTTCTAACATTGCTAAACATTGCTAAAATAACCTTCAAGGAATCCCAGCTTGATCTAAATTCTCATACAAAAGCACAGGTTCTTGGCCTGAAGATCCAAAACATGGTTGAGACCAGAGCTGGTGTTGAAGCAGTTAGCATTAAGATAGAGACCTCAACTTACAGCATTGAAGAACGTATCCATTCCCTGGTCACAGGAGCACTGGACATCAGTTGTCTAGCTATTCACAGTGACGCCTCTTTTAAACTCACAGGACACCAAGCTGTCCACAAAGCCATTTTGAAACTCAATAAAGATGGCCTGAGAACCAATGGCACAACCTCACTGCAAAGCCTCCTGAGTCTCCAGGAGCTAAAGCACACCTTCGAGATCACCTACAAAAACAAAACTGCCACTGCTCAGTGCAAAACCATTGGAGAAATCATGGGAAGTCGCATTAACCACAACACTGAACTAGATATTGCTGGACTTTCCTGTAAAATCAAAAATCATATACGTTTCAACTCAAAATCATTTGATTTTGACACCAACACTGATGGTACAACTATTCCATTCCGGTTCAATTTTGATGCCAGTGTTAATGGTAAGGATGACACATACTTCTTGCATGGAGATGCAAGTCATGATTTTATTGCAAAAGTCTTTCTACAAGCAGAACCACAATCCATAGCTCACTCTCATGAATGCAAGATCTCAACCCACCTTAACCTAGACTACGTCATCAATGTCAACATTAAATCACAATTTGAAAGCATGTCTGACACATTGCTTATCCCCTCTGAACAAAGGATTAAAGTGAAAATTAAGGCTGAAGTGAACGACTATGCCATTGAACAGAAAATCAGCGCTTACAACAGTCCAGGCCGGCTTGGGCTGGAAGGGTCTGGAAAAGTGCACACCAATCTGTTCAACACTGTCAGCACTTCTTATCAGGACTTTGCAGTCTCTGGCTTCCTAAAGTATGACAAAAGCACCGATACACAATCAATTAGCTTGCCTTTCATTGAAAGTCTTTCTCAAGTCCCTGACAACATCAGAATAACACTCGTGAGCATGGGCGAGACCCTGAGGAAATACATCAACCGAGAGGGGATTGCTTCCAAAATTCAGGACATACCTCAT
This sequence comes from Siphateles boraxobius, assembly GCF_051911475.1. Taxonomy (NCBI): domain Eukaryota; kingdom Metazoa; phylum Chordata; class Actinopteri; order Cypriniformes; family Leuciscidae; genus Siphateles; species Siphateles boraxobius. The sequence goes on from NW_027508836.1 coordinate 670,324, forward strand.
CATGTAAGTGACTTTGTGTCCAATTTGAACTTTGAGAGAAGAGCTGTGCAGCTGAAACATGCCTTGAAAACTCTATACCAAGAGAATACATTAAAGCTGAAATGTCTGATCAGTGCATTGGACAAATTAGCGAGTGATATGTTCAACCGTTTCAGTGAGGCTTTGGATATTTTGGGCGAATTGATTGTAATGGGTATGCATATTGACAAAGTTGTTGAAACCCTACCAAAACACATCAAGGTTTTGATATTTTCCATCATTGAGGATGTACAAAACATTCTTAGCTTGATCAAGACCCAAGGTTACACAAAGCTGAATGAAATCTTCCATCCTGCCAGTGCTGTGAACAAGCTTGACAGTCAGATTCCTGCAATTTCGACATCTCTTCTAGTGCCATCTTTTGGAAAACTGTATGGTGAATTCATAATCAGCAGCGCTCTCTACAACGCCAGAACCTCTGCAGAGTTCAAGAACGGCTCAAAGAGATACCCTTTTTTCACAGCTTGCTTTAACTCTAAAGGAACCTCTGCAAACCTCAACATTCTGAGTTACGATCTAGAATCTACAGCACAGATATCGATCCCCGAGACGAGTCCTGTAATGGTGTCTGAAACTTTCAAGTTAACACACATTGAATTGACTTTAGACCAACATGCATGGTTGACTCTGAATGGATCTGCCTCTAACAATACTTTCTTTCTTGAAACTTCATACAAGAACCAGGTGAACATCCCCTCGCACTCACTGTCTGGTGAAGTCATGCTGATTCAGAAGGCTATAGCTTGCCAGGAGGATGCTGCATTCACACTGACAGTTAAAAATGAAGGAACTGGCAGATTTGCCCTTTAAGACCTCTCTGAGGAAGGTACCCATGAGAGTGACCTGCATTTGAACATGGGCCTTGGCGCCGCCAAGCTGTCTTTTACTGGCCACACTGATAGTGATGCTTTGCAGATCAAGATGAAGATGAAAGTGAATGCTGATGCTGTTGCTCTAAGCCACCTTGAATTCAATGCTAGTGTTGATACTGAGTCTCCGTTTATCAAGAACAGTTTTCTGGTTGCTTCTGGGAAGGCTCGCTTGGGCGATATGATGGTGGAAATCAAGGCATCCCATGTCACATCGGTTGTCGGAGCTGTCAGTGGTGTCCTCTCTAATGCCGCCAACATCATAACTTGTCCTAGTAAGGTTGCTATTGACTTTCAGAACAGGGGTATTGCTAAGATCAACCTCTTCGAGTGTTTTTCAGCCGATGTTGATGTCCAGAAAGACTACGCTGTTACCTTCAACTCTGACATGCAAGAAATCAGCAGTGTGGTAGTCGCCTACTTAAACAATTACAACTACAGCCATAACTTCACAGCCAGCAATAACAAAGCTGAGATGGGTATTTACGCTATTGTGAATAGTTTGGCCAGCTTTGGGTACTTAAATGCTGCAGAAATGTTTGTGCCAGCCATTTTCAAGATTCCATCAATCAGAGAGCGGAATGATAATACTGGCCTATGGCGTGACTTTACCACAAACAACCAGCCTGTTGATCTAAGAGCCAAACTTGTCTACCAGAAGAGTTGGTTTGCTCCTATTATTGATTTGGGTCTGATTGTTCCTTCATTGGGTAACCTGGTCTCTGACGTGTCTTTCAAGTCCTCTATTCTCAACTTCAATGCTAATGCAGGTATTTATCCGAAGGATTACTGGATGCGTATTAGTGCCACAACTGCATCCGTGTTTCAGGGATTGAAGGCCAAGCTTGATGGAACCACTAGCCTGACCACAAAAAGTGGATTGAAATTGGCCTCTTCTTTGTCTTTGGAGAATGCCCACATTGGCGGTAATCACGAGAGTACCTTGACTCTGCAAGAAATCTATGAGGCTGTATTGTCTGTGGACACATTTGCTAAGATTAATCTGACAAGGTTCACTATTGATGCTACTCATCAACTTTCTGCGGACACCAAGGCCCACCCAAAGGCAGCATCAAACTTAAAGATCAAGTACACTTTTGATCGTCCAGATTCAGAGGCTGCTGGACATGGAGATGCTGAGAATACCTTGAAGCTGGTTGCAACTCTTTCCTTTATCTCTGTTGAGTCTGCAACCCAAATAACCACAGATGCTACATTGCCTGATGATATCAAACTTAAGGGGAAAATGGATAATCAAGCTAACATCTATGTGAACGCTGATGGTCTGAAATCCAATCTGAAGACTACTGGAAATGGTTACTTTGATTTTAAATATTCCATGTTTGGGTTTGACATTAGTGACCAGCTGACCTGGGAGGGAGATCTTGACCGTATTTATTCTTTGCTAGAAATCAATTCAAACTATACATATATCTATTACAATTATACTGAAATTGCAATAAACCACACTGCTCTTGGTAAAGTTGAACTGGTTCCCCTGAGCACCCTCTTGGCTGCTGTAGACATATACTTGACTCAGCCAAGTCACAGTGATTTTGATGTAAGAGATACACAAAGAGGATATATTTTATCATGGCATGGGTTAAATAGCAAAAGAGAGATTTTCTCCCGTTGGTACAATTCTAGTACAGCAATAACAGTAGAGTATAGTGATTTACCCGTCCTAAAGGGTGTGTTTGGGTTCTCTTCTAATCTCACATCTCCATCTACACTTCAGGAGTATCAGGGTGAATTAAGTGTAAGTCTAACTGGCTTCAAATAATTATTTCACCCATTTCAACATTAATCTTTATTGAAAGTGGGTCATATATGTTGTCGAAATGTAAAATAAATTTTGAATTTGGTGCCTTCTTGAGGAAAGACAGAAAATAACTTTAGGGCGCATTTGTATGAAAGACAACAACTCCCACAATGCACCACATTGCAAAGGTCCGCAAGCCACTCCCACTAATCCAGAACAGCGCCTATGAGGTATCCGCCTATCCGAGAAATCACACAAGGATAGCTGCCACTAGAGCTTGAAATTCATTTAATTTGAAATGGTGAATTATTGCATGATAATTGTTCCTCCATCAGCCTCAGCTGCTCTTCGCTATATTGCGCCTCGTAAAAGTAGCCACGAACGTCTGATTCGAGCATCAGACTTTCAAAATCCTCTTCTTCCATATCATATTGAGTAGCTGCATTTCGCCATTGTAACTTCACATCTGAATTTAATATTTCATTAAAGGATTGATTTCAACTAATCATTGGGCTTTATTTAATGAATGCTTTCTCACCTCAGGCCTCATAATCAGTGACATGAACAGATCCAGAATAACTTTAAAAGTCACGCACAAGCACAATGATGTAAACATGTTTGTTCAGTGATTGAAACCCTGAAATATTGCTGGTCCCATTTAAACACTACAATAAATGGATCACTTTACTATATAGACTCAACTCATCTTATTGATCTAGGCTACTTCATTGCCTATTTTACATTAAATTGTACATTAAGTGATGTTCATTGTTTATTTAATTGACATTCATTTATTTAGTATAATTTCACCTTTGCAAAATAAAAAAGTATAAATATGACTTTTGGCAAAAGTTAGTTATTAATATTTCCAAGTTAAATGTTTTTTCTTTTGTAGTTTTTATATGAAAATGTAATAACTCCAGCATTTAAAGAACATGATGCAAATAGTGAACCGAAAAACAATATTTCCTCGACTAGATCTTCTGACCGGAAAATTTTCTGTTTTGAATTATTAAAAATTAGCCTACAGCTTCATCGGAATGGTACGAAAATATGTGACTTTTATGGCATTTGGAATGTGAACACACACAAAATAATTGAGGGCATGATTCGAGCAGGCTAAGGGGTCGTAAAAAAAATAGTACCACTTGTGCACTTGCTATAACGACCATAGGAAATAAATGGGAAATTGACAAAAACAAAAATTCTGAGAATTTGTTTGTGTGTACAATCTACAAATCGGCCACGATGTAGAAAAAAAGTGAAGGGGTGAAACTCTAAAACATCAAGAGTGCAAAACAGACACACCCATTCACACACACACACACACACACACACACACACACACACACACACACACACACACACACACACACACACACACACACACACACACACACACACACACACACACACACACACACACACACACACGCACACAGTGCTACTACTGTGCTACTACCACAGACATCAAGCAAGCTACCTCGGAGCGTGCAACGAACCTGTGATGGAGGAAGACACCAGCTTCAAGAACCTTTTGACTCTGAACTTCAAAACCCAGAAGACACACGGCATGACCACAATGCACGACTCTGCTACAAAGTTCCTAGTCAGCATAGGACATAAAACTTTTAAAGTAGATGAAAATGTGTGCTCAAAAGGAAGCAAGAGTTTGCATTAGTAAAATTTGAATTTTACTGATTTAAAGAAAATCTTGAATGCAGGTGTAAGCCTCACGTGCCAACAGACTATGCACTGCTTTTTGAAACATACAGACATTGTGCCAGCTGCTGGGTGAAATATACACTGCTGCACATTAGTTTTCCATGACAATGACTTGTTACAGGAAATACAAACTCCAAATAGGGTATTCGTCACCCTAATGCCAGATAGTAAGCAAACCACCTAAGCTGGGAAAACTAGCATGACCTAGAGCCCCTTCGTAACTACTGTTATCCTAAAAGTGCTTATTTGATCATTCCGATCCAAATGGGACATGATATGCGATACATATTTTGATCACTAGCTGCTGGCTTGTCTAATTGCAGATAAAACGATAGCTGGAATTGACATCTCTACTTAATAAATAATAATAATAAAAATAAAAAAGGGGTCTTAACTGGTATCGGTAATTTCAGCATTAAAGGGTAAGTCTGTTTGACAAAGGAATCTCATCTCAGCGGCATGCAAACTGTACCGGTATTTATTAGTCTGCTTTGGTTGAAGGAATCCAAATTGCAGTATTGCTTAATCTGTTTCTGACGAAGGAATCTCAGTACAGTGTTATATACACGTAGACTTGGGTGATGCTCCCCTTTCTACAAAGTAAAGACCTTACAAATGATTGTTAGATTGATGTAATTCACCTAAATTTTGGCTGCATCTACAAGCAGAGAGCTACCTAGCGATCAAAACTGTTCACTCGCTGAAAAGTCAGTATTTATGCACGAGATGGACGTAACTATATAGGCTTAGACAAGCTTTGACTTACAGCAAATCTATTTCCTTACTCTGTAAACAAATAGAATAAGTTGCGTAAAGTAAAGAGAAGAGTTCCATGAGTAAAATTTGCAAATGCCAAACCACATTTGCATTTTACTGAATGTAACATCAAGTTCTTGAAAGACTTAAAGTATAGGCGCCCCCTTTTAACCAGTTTAAACATGCATAACTCATTTAAAATGTGCAGACATTCTTCATGGACTGTTGAATTGGTCTGGCATGAACTGGTTCCCATGACAACGACTTGTCACAGGAAGTGCTAACTCGTGACGTCATTTTGTAAACAAACCAGCCTAGGTGGCTAAGCTAACTTAACCTAGCGTCCATCCAGCTTAGGCTAAGCTAAGCTAACCTAGCATCCATCCAGCTTAGGCTAAGCTACATAATAACTTCTACAGTTAGCGGTTAGCATCATTTACCTGAAGCCTTAATTACCGCTTTTATGTATACAGCGCAAAGTATTCTAAAATACTTTCTTTAACCCCATTTAGGGTTTCAAATTTTTCTCTTTCCTTACTTTAAATTCTTCTCAGCAGAATTTCACCTTCACTAGTTTAGGCATAGTCCTTGCTGAGCGCTGTAGGCTAAATTTGCAGATGCCCTGTCAATTAAACCCAAGTTTAATTACATGTAAGCTGTGTAGCTAGAGAAGAATTCTTATAGTTATGAGAATTTTCATCAGCATGTTGACTAAACCTTTGGAGGGACACACACGGTGTGGTCTTAAACACGCAACAGCTGTGACCCACTATGGAGTGTTGGTCCAGGCAAATCTAAAGGTTAGTCACTAGTGCTATTGATTATTCTCAATTTCAGATCATTCCCGCTGTTTTGATCACTTACTTAAGTCCTTTTTATTTTTATTTTACTTCGATAATAATAGCAGTCAGCTATTCACTTGTCTATTCTGTCATGTATATGATTTATTTCCATTTCCTCTCTTGTTCAAATGTGGTTCCATTTCCCATAGGGCCCAGAAAGGAACCAGAGACACCTTTATTTGTGATTTTGTTTATTTTCAACAAGTGCACTAATTTTTATGACCCTGCAACACAAGTAATTTCAACGATTACTAGGGCATAACTATAGTCCTGAGGATTGATAATAAGCATAATTTGAATAGGAAAGCTGTACTTTTTCCTCCTATTCTTCACTTCGTCAAGCCGTAGTGAACCACCAGTTAAGTCCAGAGAAATATTTTAGTCATAAGAACCATCTTAAGTCATTTATTTCATCTCGGCTATGCCCTTTCCAGGAAATACTCTCGGAACCACACAAGTCTTAGCCTCCTAATATCCACAGCTAAGATGATAAGGATACAATACACACTTCACTAGCTAGCTACACATGAAATACCTAGCTTTATGCTACATATCTAGCGAACCCATTAAACCGTGGCTTTGAACTTTCTAGGGTCATGCATTAGTCTCTCACCACAAGTGTGCCAAAATGTTGCAGATCCTCTGCTTAACCTGACCTTAACCGGACAGGAGACCGAAAAGACTGACAAGCCATCGCGAGGAACACTGTTCCACCCATGGCTGCTGACATCCGACGGCACCAGAGCCAACGGAACTGCACCATGAGAGAAGAGGACAAACGACCCATGACCCAAGCCAGAGTTACAGCCACACCGGGGTGATCAAGATTCTCATCTCCTTACCCCACCTTATGGGTATAAAACAGAAGGTAAACAACCTCACATAATAGATCACAGCGTCCCACAAGGAGCGGACCTGTGCCCAAAGCCTTACAGACCATCTAGAGACTGAGGTTCGAACCAGATTCAATGCAGCTGGACAGAGCATGCCCAGGACCAGCACAGAACTGTCACCATGGCAACAACCCAGGTACCAGCCAAGCCCCTTGGAGAAGCCATGGAGGACAGTACCCTCAACCTGCAAACACCACAGGAGGAACAAAGGCTGTCAACGACAGCATCCTCTTCCATACCCTCCACACAGGTGTCAATCTGAGGCTCCGCAAGGACAGCTGGACGCACCTGCCTCAGAGCTACTGGAGGCGCTGACACACGCAAAATAGCTCCCTGCACAGGACTCACCCAAGGAGTCCTGTAAGGTACAAGCTTCCGACTCCTTGCCCACCCCAGCTTAGGCAAGCTTGCGTCGGCACCACCATAAGGACAGAACCACACTTCAATCCTTCAGACCTCTCGTGACTGAGAGGCTAACAACCACCTTCTGACCTCCGGCCACCAGCACCAGGTCAGCTTGAAAACCTCTCTATGCTACATAGAGGCCTAACCACTTCCTGCAACCACAAGGAAACACATGCCCCAAAACTAATGAACTTCAGAATGCCCCAACACCTGCTGCCTCAACACCTGCTGCAGAGACCTGGACTTGGCTACTGTCCACATCACCAGCCGTGGAACGACCACCACTCCAGAAGACACGAGCAACCAGAGGCCACCATGGCCTTCCAGCCTTCTATGACAAGTGTGTGTCTGATCTCTCCGCACTTCCAACTTCGCTCGTGGTTGTCCTTGAGGGGGGACAACAACGATCGAAAGGGGGGATCTGTAGGGTATGGACCAATCAGACACATACTAATTATTCATTATATACAAAGGTTTATGAAACTCCTCACACAGCCCAAATGAACAAACACAAGGGCAGCAACAGTGTCATGTTACAGGGCATGATAAGGAGATTGTACGACCTCTGAGGAATGTGGCCACATACTCAAGAGAGAGACTATGAAACAGAAACCCTCTTTAAAACAGACTTTGCTGCATTAATCATAGACTAACTGATCTATAAATGAACATGCATAAAACTGTGAAAGAAACAGTGTAAATGGTTTACTGTCTCGTGTACTATTAGGTATATATTATGGTATGTATCCTGGTATACAACCAACTAACGATCAATGTAACCTCATCTGTATCATGCCTCCTACCTAATTAATCCTCATTTAATGACTCACACTTTGATGTACATCACCTTCTTCTAGAATGCAGTGTGGATGTGTTATAGCTATCTGAGCATTAATGAAGGTATAATCATGCTAGGGACAAAGATCCGTAAATCAACTAAGAGCCACTTTCCCTCTCAGACATGTCACCTTTCTGATTGGTCGAGTTCAACCCTTAGGGGAGGATCTTTTCCAGGCCTTATTAGAGACAGTCCACATGTGACCTCCCTCTCTTAGTTCTTTCATCCAGCCGCAACACTGTTCTGGTTATACTGGGGAACCCCCTCCCCCTCCACGGGGGCCCCAGGGCCCAGCAGGCCTCGATCCAACCAGATATGGGCTCAGGCAGGAGAGAGATGACTCTCTCACAAAGAACCAAGGACAATCTCAGGAGTTTTGGAACAAAGACTCCAACCAACAACGACTCCAATCACCCATCCTTCCGACTTCCTCACTTCTCCTGGGTGTTCGGCGTGGTCTCAACAGAGTCCCAGGCCTTGACCAAACCAGCCATGCGTTCCTGGAGAAAGAGAACGCTCAACCAACTTCCACTTGACACTGCCGGAACCATCAACGACTTCAATTTTCAACAACTTCAAGAATTGTTCCCATTACAAATGCAAGTATTCAATTCAATGAAATGTGAAAATGAAATTCTGATGGTTCTTCTCATAGACCCTCTTCCGGTTTAAAATTTCATCCTATCACTAACCTATTTATGTATTCATGTGTGTATGTTGTTTAGTTTATTTATATTCATATAAATATCTATATTTAGTTAATAAAACTTGTACATAATATGTATTTGGTTCTATTTTGTTTGCAATACAAGTCACTTTACGATCACGGTTTTTGCTACTGGCTCAAAGTACTGTACAGGCGAAGAAATAATTATTCTTCTGAGGCCATGGAAGATACCCTTTTCTTAGAATAAATTAATAATCAAAAGAGTTTGTTGGAAGAACTGATTAATTGATTGTAATATTAATTCAGCCACATCAAGTTAATCCAATTAACTGACCCAAATATTTATAATTAATAATAACAAGATATTATTGATTATTAATATTTCCAAAAAGCTGAGTTTCTTACACCCACAACTCTTGCTGAGTTTGAAGTCAGTATAAAATAAGCTGCACAATATTAGAAAATACTGACATTGCGATATTTTGTGATGTATATTATGATATATTTTGAAGAAAATACAGGATAGACCGGTTTTAGAGGGAAGCACTATGTTCATTTACACGCGTGCAGCACACAGTGTCTCAGAACAGCTTGATTAACAGTAATTAGCTATGTTTCCATCCAAAATTGTGGATTTAACTTATACTGCCAATGTGTGATAGAAAACAAAATCGTCACTTCCTGGGAAATTGCTGCAAAATATCTGTAATAAAAATGCTGCAATTGGGTAAGAAACTTATGACTCTTTATTTCCGTACATCATAAATTTCTTGGTGATATTAAGTTATCTTGCGTTCGGATTCCTGTTGTTTTCTGAACGCAATCATGTGAGATGCTTCAAGGAGGGAATTAAACCAAATTATTCTGATGACAGACTTTGGCTTAGGCATTTCTGATCAAACCAACATCTGAGATGCTGTGATGTGATTGGTCCGCTGGTTAGTCCAGTTATCCAATCACATCTTCTGTTGAGCCAAGTCGAGTTTTTTTGTTGTGCATAGAGGAATTTATTCTGTAAGTGTTTATGCGTATGTCTTCTTATTGGATAAAAAAATATCCACCTCAATAAGTGCATACTTTTTTTATGAACATTTTTAGAATTTATCTGCATCTTGGGGTTTCCATCCAGTAATATCCCAAAAATAGATGGGTAGAAACAGCTAATGAGACTCATTTCATGGGTTTTACAGGGCCGAGAGGTGCTCATGCATGCTGTTCTGGACAGAGTCGCGTCCGTACAGAAGTGTGTAGCTGCGTATCTCATCTTGATGAAGAACCCCACGCCTGCTGAACTCGCTCAACTGGCAGCGGCTCTCCTTGTTGAGGAAAATCCTCAGGTCAAGAGCTTCATCACCTCTCATATCAGCAACATCTTGAGCTCTACCGCACCAGAGACAATGGAGTAAGTAAAAAAATTATAGGAAGAATAAGAACCTAATCTAATTTTCAGAAGAAAAGGTAATCTTGTTTTGTTTACTCCCTAGCTTGAGACTGAAGATTCGAGAGGCCTTTCAAGGCAATGAAATTGAAATGCTCATGGAACCAAACGAACTCTCTCGGTACTTCAGACTTGGATCTTTAGAGGGAAACATGATCTTTGAATCTCCTAAAGAACTTCCAATGGAGGTCATGCTGGAGATGACCTTGAATGCTTTTGGGTTTGATTTGGACTTGATTGAGGTACAGAGTTCAATAAAACTCCAACATTTCCTTGATTATGGCCCTATGAAATAATTTTTTTTTTGCCAAATTCTGTTTGCCATAATCAACCAGCCCTAATGTCTTAGATTCTTGCTTTCAGATTGGCATGGAGGGAAAGGGCTTTGAGCCCATTGTGGAGGCTATCTTTGGTGACAATGGATTCTTCCCAGATACTATCATGAAGACCACCTTATATGCCACCGACAAGATGCCCGTCGAACTCAATGAGGTCTTGGACAACATGCTACCGTTCATGGGAAACGATAGGAAGAAGAGACAGGTATTAAATGTAGTGAAAGTTGCAAATGGATGTATTTCTTCACAGCTGGATTCCAATCTCAATCTCTTCTGTGTGCTGTAGGCTTCTCAAAACATAGTCAATGAAATCAGTCATAATGTCAACAAGCTTATCGAGGACTTAAAGGCCCAGGATGCTCCTGAAGCAATGGTGTACCTCAAGCTTCTGGGAGCTGAACTTGGGTATCTTGATACAAAAGATGGCAAGATGATTCACAATCTCCTTAAAATGATCCCCACTGACGTGAGTACAGTTTTACCAACCACAGCTGTCACCACATGGATTCTGTCCTCAGAATTAGTAATGCAAACAATGCAGTTGTTATATCAACTTTTTAATAACACATTTATGTTTCTACTCCAATTTGTTGTTGAAATATAAGTAAACGGTGGCTGTACTAAAACTTGTTTTCGTGACAGATTTATTCAAACATACGTTACATAATGAAGACAACAGGATAAGTAAAAATATAATGAATATGTCATATAGTGCAAATATTTATCAAAAGGAATTTTTCTAGCTGACTATCAAGTTTATGGTAATTGATTGGCTTTTCTGAGGTAAATGTAACTACGTGACATTGTTCTCAAACTGTTTTATTGATGTCTTTCTGTGGTTGAAACACTGATTACATGAGACATGATTGATTTCAGTAAGTTTTTCTGTTCTTTCTGATTTTCACTGATGTTTATTTGCTAGTAACTAGTAGAAAAGAGGCAGTTCAGTGATCTGTCACCACACAAATCCACGTTTATTGTTTGAATTTTGTGATGAAATTGACAAAATTTGAAAGCTGAGACTTTGTTTCTAAACAAAAGTATCAAAGCCCAAAGATTATTTTGTTTATTGGTTGGGAGGCTCTACAAAAAATACGTAGTAAAGTTTTCTTCATGCATCAACAGAGAAAAGCATTGACCAAAAGATTGATCTTGAGATTTAAAGTGAAGTCAATTATTTTATCCTTTAAAACTCATCTTTGATAATCAAAATTATATATTTAAAAAATAAAATCTCTTGTGCCTTAAAAATAGCTTCAATGTAACTCAACACCCTTGTGCCATTTAGTATGGAATCATGAATATGCAGATTAGTCCCCACCTCCACACACTCACATTAAAAATTTGATGAAAAAATGATCAGTATAGATTAAAAATGAGAAATCGACATTGTTAATCCAGCACTAGCGTCCACACAGCTGACATGTTTACCCGTTGTAGTTTATCAACGTTGTGGAACAAAACAGACGCTGAACACGCCATTAGAGAAACGTTAATTAAACGTCACTGTTGGGGTCAATGATTTCTATACTCCAAAACCCTTTGCCCAAAACAACAATTTTCAGTCACCGAAATTTCTTTGCATTACTAATCAGCATTATATATTTGAAATAGTTCCTCAAAAGACTGCTCTCAAGTGTCGACAACAAGCTTTTCCTTCACTACATCTTCATGGATAATGAGTTTTATCTGCCCACCGGAGCTGGCTTTCCACTGAGAGTGGCTCTGTCTGGTACCTTTACTCCTGGAGTCAAAGGAGGATTGACCTTTAATCCAGGCAGGGTGAGTCCAACACACTTCAGTCGTGCACGTGTTATTGTCAACAACAGATTATCTTGCATTTCTACTATTATGCTCTAAGATGTGTTCATGTTTTTGAAAACTGCATTTATTTGATCAAAAATATAGTAAAAATTGTGAAATATTATTAAAAGTTTAAATAGCTGTTGTCTATGTAAATATATTGTACAATGTAATTTATACCTGTGATTAAAGCTGAATTTTCAGCATCATTACTCCAGTCTTCAGTGCCACATGATCCTTCAGAAATCACTATAATATGATGATTTGATGCTCAAGCAACATTTATGATTTCATCAATTTTGAAAAGCATTTATTTGAAATAGAATCTTTTGTAACATTATAAAGTTTTTTTTTTAATGTCACTTTTGAGCAGTTTAATGCCTATTTGTATAAAAGTATAGTTTTATTTTCACTTTTTAAAATCTTACTTTTGAAAATTTTAAATGGTAGTTTTTCACGGTTTCCACAAAAATATGACTGAACACTGATGATAATCAGAAATATTACTTGAGCATCAAATTATCATATTAGAATGTTTTCTGAAGGATTATATGACACTAAAGACTGCAGTAATGATGCTGAAAATGTAGCTTTGATCACAGGAATAAAATATAGCTGCAAGCAGCGATTTTTCTCAGAAGTGGCTGTAGCGCAATGCAGAGCAGAAAAAAAACTGCTGAAATTGAACATGCATGGAAAAACAGCTGGTTCAGAAGTACAGGTGAAAATGAACTCAAAATTAACAGAACACAGAATTTTTATACAAAATTCTATAAGTATGAACAAAACACACTTATTTTTAATCAAAGAGGAAGAAAGAATAGTACAACCCTTACTCAGATAATAAAGGAATTGAAATGACGCAACATTACTCACAATTATAATGATAAAGTTTGAGCCTTTAATCTCTGGGTCAGGGTCAACTCAAGTGAGAATCAAGTCAAAATATATGTATATATAAATGAACCACATGTTATATTTTATGAGTTCCTTCTCAGATAGACAACATGTCTGAAACAGAAGCAACTTTTGCACCACTTCTGGCCACAGTACGGCATATGCCGCACAGGATTCAAACCCACAACCTGAGAGGTTCGGGGCTCATGGCACGGGGTTTAGCAACTTGCGCTACTCAGTTGATGCTGACTCGCCGAACTGCAGAGGAGAGCCTTGAGAGGTGTGAGACTGAGGACACAACAGCATTACTTAGCATGTTAACCAGATTAGCATGCTAAGCTAGTTTAATGCTAATGTAACTTTAACAGGTTAACCTGATAGCTGAAGAGCCACATTAGAAAGAATGGCATCTGGTTAGCATGCTAACCAATTAGCAAGGTCAACTTTGAAGACGAATATCTTGGGAACGGTGGTGAATATAAAAAATCCGTTCTGTTCTGTGCGGCTTGGTCCAAAGATCATCTGAGCCAATTTTTTGCAAAATTGAGCAAATTTTGTCAACAGTTTTTCATTTGCTTCATTTGTTGGAAAATCGGAATCGGCAAAAACCAAGGTACATAATGGCATAAATCAAATTTTAAACAATGTTTTCAAAAGTTACAAGCATTTTTGCAAAAAATTTGTATCTCTGGAACACAAGGTGACACTGTGTTCAAACTTCTCGGGTACCTTCAGGACATACCCTTGATAAAGCGTACCAATTTTCGTTTCGATTGATCAAAGTTTAGCCAAGATAAAGCCTCAGAACCAATTTTGGGTTGACCTCCTTAAGTTTCTGACATCATCACTTTGAACAAAAATGAATTAAAAAAAAATCTGTTCATTCATTTCTGTGCGGCTCAGTCCAAAGATCATCTGAACCAATTATTATTATTATTATTTTTTATAATTTATTTATAAACTTTTTCAAAGCATTAACAGAAAGCTTCATACAATTAAAGTTAGAACTTTCCCCCCATTATAACCCTTTCCGCCGAAAGGGGATACATTACATACAAGATAAGACAACAGTAGTAATAGTAATCACAATTAAATTCAATTGAAAATAAATTTAAAATAAAAAAAAACATATATACATACATAGCCAATAATAAAAATTTCAGACATATTCGTGGTCCGTAAACAATTATAAAACAAAAACCACAATTGGTGGTCATATTTAACATTGATCAATAAGTGGGAGAGTCTTCATCTTGTCAAAATGTGTAAAAACCAATTCTTCTACAAATTTTCGACCGATCCTTTCATTAAATATTTAATTTTCTCTAATTTTAAGTATGTTACTAGATCACATAACCACATTTAGGCTTTAGGCTGGTTTGTTGACTTCCACTCCAATAATATTCTCCTTCTCACTAATAAGGTGGCAAAAGCAATAACATTTTTTACTTTATTTGTCAATCCATGTTCTGGTACTCCAAAAATAGCAACTTCAACACTGGGTTTTATATCTAAGCTAAAGGCCTCATTTAATGTTTTAAATATGAATGTCCAATAGTCACTCAGCTTTTGACAAGCCCAAAACATAAGAAAAATGTCTACCTTGTCACCTTTGCATCAATCACACAAGTCATCAACATTTGGGTAAATTTTTGAAAGTCTGCATTTTGTGTAATAGGCACGATGGAGGACTTTAAGTTGTATAAGGCTGAGGCGTGCGCAAGAGGTAGATCCATTTACTCTATTAAAAGCCTCATCACAAATTTCGTCAGGTATTTCACTTCCTATGTCCTTTACCCACTTACCTCTTATTCTGTCAATTAAAACATCATTTGAGGACATAACCATCTTATTTATTGCTGCAATTTGACCTTTTAGAAAAGTAGGAGACAGTAGAATTTTATCCAATAGTGAAGTAGGTGGCAAGTCAGGAAAAGTAGATTTGAAAGTAACGTTAGGTTGGACTGTGACAATTGGAATTTCTCTGAGAGGTCATTAAAACTGGCAAAGGTGTTGTTTATGTAAAAATCACTACACCCGGCCAGGCCTACCCTCTGCCATTGTGCATATGTGAGATCTATTTTACCAGCAGGAAACAACTGTTTTTTACGGAGAGGGCTTAGCTTAGAAGAGTTGCTGAGTTTATGCCTTTGTCTAAACTGTGACCATATTTTAAGCGTAGAACGTACTACTGGGCTTGAAGAGTATTTAGAGGGAGAGAATGGTAGCTTCATTGTTATTAGAGCAGAAAGCAATGTAGAAATACAAGTATTTGCCTCCACCTTACACCAGAAAGCAATGTAGAAATACAAGTATTTGCCTCCACCTTACACCAATCAACATCAGGGGAAGTATTCCAACAAATAATTTTTTGAAGATTTGCAGCCCAGTAGTAGCCCATAAGATTAGGAAGAGCTAAGCCTCCCTTGGGCCTTTGCCTTTCGAGGAGCTCCTTACGAATTCTAGGGTTCCTTGCCCCCCACAAGAATGATAGTATGGGTTTATTTACAAAAAAGAAAAAAAATGTTTTTGGGACAAAAACTGGAAGGGACTAAAATAAGTATTAGAATCTAGGTAAGATATTCAAATTTCCTCTGCCTGCTAGATACAAATGTAATGCATCCCATCTCTGAAGATCACATCTGAACCAATTTTCGTAAGAATTGATCAAAATTTAAAGGAGCAGTTAAAAAAACAGAATAATGTACTTTTCAAAATGGCCACTACTGTAATGGGCAGAGTCTTAATGTAAGATATTGAATGTGATCTGCATAATGAGAGAAATTCGGTGTACTAAGTTTCATTTTTCTAGAACAAAAGGTTCAAACGTTATAACCATTTCAAAACTGGTGGTGGCGCTATAGAGTTGGTCCTAAAGACTCGTAAATTGGTCCAATAACTATTCTTTACCATCCCTACAAGTGTTGCCAAACTCCATAATTTTACTATGTTCCGTTAGTTGGGCTACCATAGACTCCCATTCGGGAGGAATAAGAAAAAGAAAAACTATAGGCGCTTGGCCCCTTATTAAAGTTTACTATAGTATATTCACATAGAAAACAGCTGTTTTACATTGTAATATTTTAATTTTTTTTATTCAAATAAATACTAAAACAATCTTAATCCAAACTTTTGACTGGTAGTATACTAACATGAATTGACTACTACACAGAAGGAATTAGCTTTGACCCTGTCTGCTGGCATTGAGTTTGTGACTGAGATTGGGACTCACTTCCCCGACTATGTTCACTCTGGTCTGGAGATGCACACGAACATCTATCATGAGAGCAGTGTTAGAGCGAAGCTCTCTGTGACTGACAGCAAGCTCAGGCTCTCCATTCCAGCTCCTCGTGGGCCAATTGAGCTCATCAGCGTCACGTAAGTGAAACTGGATTATCAATGCATAAAGGATTTAAAAGCCCTTCACATAGGAGTAGGGCTCTGCAATAATGGTTAAACTGATAATCATGATTATTCTCATTTGAATTTTTTACAGTTCATCAGAATTAATACACTTTCATTTGACCAAGAGAGTCAAGTTGATTATGATGTCAAAATTGTGAGATGTAAACTCAATTGCAAGAAAAGAATTGTGATACCAAGAAAAGTCCTTACCTTTATACATTTTATTCCTTAGCAGAAATAAATGGTTGAAAAAAACAAGTCTGCACCCTGCAACAAAATACTGAGCTATACAGAAGCATAGGGGCCCAGGTTAACAACTATAGGTTGACGAGTACAGTAAAGTGGCTAGGGCATAAACTTGGCTTGTTCAGTTCAAGTCAAACACCCCAGTCAGAATGAACAACCATGCTAAAGGAACATTTTAACTTGATTTTAATAGTGTGGCCCAATAAATAAAACTGAGAACAGCCATGAAAGATCCAACAAAATCAATACCAGAGAGACTGTTGGGTTTCATGAGGTTTATTAAATTAAATTCACATGACCAGTTTAACTTCTCCACTAGACACCACAGTTTGCCCACTAGAGACAGTCTTGATGGGAGTGTCCCTTCCTGTAGAAGTGGTAGAAGCATTAGCATTTAAATAAGAAATTCACAGTTCCCGAAGTCAGAATACAGCAAGCACTCACTTTTCCGACTGCAGCCTTGCTCACAGGAGCCAGAGGAGGGATGGCACACCGCTGTACTACAGTGGATGAAGATCTAACACAGGGGCAAAGGGTTAAGCCATAGAATTCACTGTAAAAAGCACTAATATTAAGGGTTGAGGTAAGGCTGCAGAGCATACAGTTTCCTGCAGAGGAGCCAGTGATGCTGGATCTACAAATGTGAACATCTTCACAACAAAGCGCTTGTAGTGGGTCGGGAACTGAAGACCAGATGATCCAGACACTGGAACCAATGTGGTCAGGTAACGATCATCCTGGTAAGGGCATCTGAAAGGCAAAGAGGCAGTCAGAAATGCCTTACAGCACACTAGATGGATAAAGACTGGCCTTACTCACCCATCAACCAGAAGATCCCATTGGGGTAGACTGAGTGGACTGGGGGTTGATGTGGCCCAGCAATGTCCCAGCATCAGGACAATGTTGGGGTCGGTCCTCTCCAAAATGTGCACCTCAACATACACAGGCTCCCGCAGGACTTTTGTAACTGGATAATCAGCATCACTGTAGTAGGACGTGTATGCCTCGTCCCCTGAGGAAGAACGCAGTGTTTAACTAGAAACTGGAGTTTTAGAAAGGCTTTAGGCATACTCGGGACAAACACTTACCTTCTGCACAGCCTTTGGTGACACATTGACCATTTGCCAGTCTAAGCGCCACCCTGAGGGGTCCAGGAGCAGCTACTGGTGGAGGTGGAGGAACAGTGTTGACCTCCACAACCAGAGCTTCCACAGATGTACCAGAGTACCTACACTGGAAGAGAAGCCTGGACAACAAACAGTGAGCTTGTAGCATTTGTCAATGATTCACATTTACGATAAAGCATACATCACTTACTCAAAATGGCTGTCCCTTGTGATGGAACCAAGTGGTCCGATACCCACTTCATATGAGGAGGTCATTCTGTTTTCATACACCACATATCCACTGTCCTCCTGCAAATAGTAACACTGTTGGCATCCAATCCATTCTAAGCCATGCAGAATAAAACCACAAGCAGCTACTCGCCATCATGCTTGTGCCACACGCAGTGACAGGGAACTGGTATATAGCAAAGAAAGGTGTGGATCCCACAGGACTGCAAGCTGGATCATTTCCACCCAGGAGACGGACTGAATCCAGGCTCAATCGAGGCAGCGTAACATCTCTAGCCACCACTACCACAAACTGCCCATCTCTTATACACTGGACAGTTACTGGAAAGAGTTACAAGAGCAGGTTATTGCTGAGGATCAGTTTAACATGAATGCCTCTACATTGACTACACTCTTACCTGCCTTCCCATAATAACACTGCTGGCCATTAAAGCAGCAGTTGATAGCAGCACACTCAGCACCACTGATACCAGGTGGTCCACATTGGATCTGCTCATAATCAGCTACAGTACATTTGTCAAGGGGCTCTGCCTGTGCCACTGGCTGCTTAAGTTGAAATTGCTGACTAGCTTGCTGTTGAACCTGCTGAGGAAACTGTTGACTAGCTTGTTGTTGAACTGACTGTTGAAACGGTTGACTTGCTTGTTGAACTGACGGTTGAAACTGCTGAGGAAACTGTTGACTAGCTTGCTGTTGAACTGACTGTTGAAACTGTTGACTAGCTTGTTGTTGAACTGACGGTTGAAACTGCTGAGGAAACTGTTGACTAGCTTGCTGTTGAACTGGCTTTTGTACCAGCTGAGGAAACTGTTGGCTAGCTTGCTGTTGAACTGGCTTTTGTACCAGCTGAGGAAACTGTTGGCTAGCTTGCTGTTGAACTGGCTTTTGAACCTGCTGAGGAAACCACTGACTAGCTTGCTGTTGAACCGGCTGAGGAAACTGTTGACTAGCTTGCTGTTGAACTGGCTTTTGAAACCACTGGTCAGTTTGCTGGAACGTCAGAGCTTGAGGACTCTGGGGCAGATCACTCCACTTCGGAAGAGCATGACAGAAAGCACAGAACCAAACACAAAGTGCCAGAGACTGAACAGCACACCAACTTCTTGCCATTGTTTAACAGCTAGTCACACTGCTGAAATGCTGCCCTTTGGTCTTTTTGTACTCTACAGACTTTGGCTAATTAATGATAATCACTCCCTCTTCGTTAACAGTCATGATTCTCCAGACTTGTATGAGTGGGAGTTTATGCAAATGGGGTTTTCATTTGTTCTTAAGATTCAATTTTCCTTTTTTTCCCACCCATTTTGAACATATATTGAATGCACATATTGAGGTGAATTCAGAATAGTTTACTAGTCCTATTTCTGCCGTTCCGAATTCAGCCTTTGTTTTATGCTTCATTATGTGAATATAATAGTGGATGTTTTGGCTATTCTGTATTGTTTTTTTTTAAAACACATCTTGGATTTCTCATGGCAACAGACGTGTATTCAGACTGACTCAAGTGTTTGATATGCAGGATTATGTTGCAATGATATGGAAGCCTTTATCAGCAATAGCTGGTTTATTCCAAAATTTTTAATCATTATAAAGAGAAAGTTATATAATAAAGGCTTTTAATATCCTGCACACACTGCAAGATCATTCAGTATAGCTCAATATTTTATGTAGCAGGCTGCAGACTAGACCTGAAATTGAGGCAATAATTTACCTCAAATTAATTTAAACATGCACATTTATTGTAATTTGAGTCTTGTCAGAAAAGAACAGGATCCGTTAAAGTCTCTCTTCACCAAAACATACAAAATTATTTTGCCTGCGGTCATCACCGTTGTCTCTGGTGGGTAAGAAATGGTCATACAAATAAAACTTGGTTTCACTACCAAAGCATTCATTCTCTAAACTATGCTTGAATTAAATTATTAGAGTTCTCCTCATGAACTCATAAGGGCTGATCTTGGATGGCCACATATGCAATGCTCTCAGTTAACAACCAATGTGGGTTTCACCAGATTAGGAAAGCACCAGTCTACTGTTAAATAAACACTACTGGGACCACCCAGAAAAAGGTCCTGTCCTTCATCGCAAGTTATGTGTAATGCAGTTTGATATTAATTTTGTTCCAGACACTTTCCATGATCAAATGTCACTACAAAAATGGGCAACACGTTACTTTAGACTTCAAAAGAACTTGGGCATGCTTGAGTATCAATACATGTATTTATGTTAGTCCAGCGATTAAGTCAAGGTAAAGACCCAAAAGAATTGCGTAATTTTCAAACCCAAGCGTTTTTTCCCCCAATGCTTTCCAATCGTTTTTTCCCCCAACCCAACTCTTTCTGTTTTTTTTTTTTACCTAAAACAAAAGAGTTTAAGGATTTAAACTCTTGACATCTGGTATCCGCAAGCAGGAAAGCTTGTGGAATGTGGAGGCTTGTTACTAATGCAATATAATGGAAATAATTATTTTTTAGGATGAATAAACAGCAGGCCAATGTCACTGCGTTTATGCTTAATTAATAGACAAGTAAAAGTTGTGATCACAATGAAAATATGATTAATTGACAGCCCTAGAAACAAGTCAAATTATTTTACATACATTAAATGCAGTTATTTTCCCCCATCTATAGCAATTCTCTGGTGTCTGTTGTTGGTGCCAAGGCTAAGCCCATTCCTGCCAAGGGCGAGTATATTAATATGAATAAATGCACTGCTTTTTTCCCTGGACTGAAGTACTGTACAGTCCTGAAGTATCCTGATGCAATGTCAAACGATGCTGCCCCTTACTTTCCTCTCACTGGTGACAGCAAGTAAGTGAAAATCATCTATATACTGATATCGAAATATTCCTTTTTCTCAAACATTTCATCCACACTATGTATGTGTTTAGATTTGCTGTTGAGCTCGGTCCATCTGAAAAGGTCACAGAGTATATTGCCACCATCAGCTACGCATACGAGGATGAGGCAGACAAAGTCATGTTTAGCCTGATGGCTGAAGGTTGGAGACGGCTTAACAAAATACCTAACTGGAAAAAAAGAGAAAACACCAATGTTTAAAATAACCATCATTTGTCTTTTGCTTACTAACAGGAACATCCCATGAGGCCAGAAATGTAATGATATTAAACAGACAGAAGTACAGCATCTCTGCTGAATTGCTTATCGATTCTCTTCAGCTTGATTCTAAAGTTTCTGCAAAACTGAAGCATGTTGAGAAGTTGACTTTGGAAATTGAGAGTGACTTAAAACTCCCAGAGACGACTTCTGTTCAAACACTCATCCTGAAATATGGTACATGTCCAGTAAAAAAGGCCTGTCGTGATTATTGATGAATTGTCTGATTGTGGTTATATGGTCAAATTTAGATATGCGAAATAATTGTGCAGTTTAAATTTCAAATTTCAGTTTGACATTCAAATAAGGAAATGTAAGACCATGACAGTATAATTCTAGTGAATTATCTCTCTCAAAATATCTATTCTCAGAGAATGAAAAGATTGAGGCTGAATTGAAGTCTGATGTCAGATCTGAGATTCAAAGAATCATTCCCAACATCAATGCTACAGTCAAAAGCCTTCTTGATCGCCAGATTGGCCTGAATGAGTTGAAGGTCCGCGATGTTCTGGCAAAGGCAGTTGCGGTAAGAACTTCCCTCAATTTTTTTTCATCAGCATTTGAAAAAACCCAAATAAATAAATGCTTATTAAACTTAAAGTGATTGTTCACCTAAAAATGGACTAAAATTAAGTCATTTACTCACCCTGATGTTGTTCTATTAATGGAGTATACCCTTCTTCCTTTTTCGGACCACAAAAGGAGAACATTTTATGTTTTAAAAATGAAGTGCTTGCTCTTGTCCAAATTATGGCAGTGAATAGCGACCAGCATCAAGCTTTTTAAAAAAGATGCAAAAGCATCACAGAATGATCCCTTGTGACACGTCACATACTCAAAGTGTTCTGGGGGTTTACGATAGGATTTGGTGAAAAACAAACCAAAATTTTATGTTTGATTTAACAAAAATCCTGACCTTGGCCGCAGGTCTTCTGTGCTCGACTGCATTCATGAGACTCTTATTAGCGAAGCGGTTCACTCCGACTCACCCAGAGAAACACATGTTGTGAGAAATCAAAATGAATTAAAACCCATTATGAAATACAACACCTATAAATCACAAAAAGTATCCAAGAACTTTCTTTACTGAATCAAATATACCCTCAATTGGAACTCAGTTTGTCTGATGATAGAGGTGAACGAGATAATTTTTTGTTACGACAAACACAAAAAAGTAGGCTACATGGATTGTATTTCATGTCGCTTGATTTCTCACAACCTGTGTGTCGGAGTGAACTGCGTCGCTAATAAGAGTCTCATGAATGCATGCAGTTGAGCACAGAAGATAAGCGGCCAAGGTAAGGATTTTCGTTAAATAATACATTAAATTACGGTTTCTTTTCCACCAAGCTCTATCGTAAAACCCCAGAACACTTGGAATATATGACATGTGATGCATCGAATCATTCTTTGATACTTTTGTGTCTTTCTATGAAAGTTTTCTATTGTCTGCCATTATATGGACAAGCGCGAGCAGGACTTTTTTTATTCTTTTTTTTTGTGGTCTAAAAAAGAAAGAACGGCATACTGCATTAGAACAACAGCAGGGTGAGTATATTATGACTTAATTTTCATTTAAAATGTTCTTTTCTTTTTTTTTTTACACATGTCCAGAATTTGGGAGTTCACACCGTGCCTGTGATCACTCTTCCTGAAAGATTGTTCCTGAATGCGTGAGTTAATGTCACCATATTCACCAGTATTTCAATTCAATTCACAGTTACCAGTTAAAATTAACACATGCTTTTTAAACAGAGAGGCTGCTGTTAAATATCACTTTGGCCAGCATTACTATACCATCACTCTTCCCTTGCCCTTGGGTGGAAAATCCACTAAGGATCTGAACTTTCCCACAATCCTCTCCACACCAAACCTGATTGTACCTCATCTCGGCCTGGAATTTGAATCTGCTAGCGTTAACCTTCCAGAGTTCTTCATTCCTGGGAGTGTGTCGCTGTCTGTGCCGACTCTCGGATTGGTAGAGTTGTCCGGAAAACTAAACAGCAACTTCTACAACTTAGAAGCTGCTGTGTCTGCAGCCAGAGATCCTGCTGAAAGTTATTCTGCTAAGTTTGAAGTCACCGGCACAAGTCCTGTTGACCTCCTCTCCATAAAGGTTGAAGGTAAAGCTATAATTGAAGTACCACATGCACTGTATGCATGCACTTGTTTTGGATGGTTGCTTATTGATTGATTTATTTCACAGGATCTGCTCTAGTTGAGACCAAACCTGGCGATTCTCTCAAGGCTAACGTAAAGGCTGTGCTTCGCCACAAGATTATCAATGCCACGATTGGTGTTGAGGGGGAAGTGGAATTTGCTGAAAAACTCAGTGTGAAATCCAAAAGCAAGCTTGAAGTAATTAGCCACGTTGGAGTGCAAATTTCGCTGGAGCACAATGGACAGTTTGGCGTTGATGCCGAGGAGATCTCTGGAGATGGAAACCTGGAAGGATTCTTCAAGGCTGGTTCAGTCCATGGTTCAGGAAACCTTTTGCAATCAGTCTCAGTCCTCCCTTTCAGACAAGAGGCAAAGATGAATTCTTAACTGAAAATAGATTCAAAACTTCTTCAGGCTCAGAACTCCTTTGCTGTAGCCTTTGCCAATGGAGAGCTGATGATTCTGTCCAACAACACAGCATTTGACAACCTTCTAACATTGCTAAACATTGCTAAAATAACCTTCAAGGAATCCCAGCTTGATCTAAATTCTCATACAAAAGCACAGGTTCTTGGCCTGAAGATCCAAAACATGGTTGAGACCAGAGCTGGTGTTGAAGCAGTTAGCATTAAGATAGAGACCTCAACTTACAGCATTGAAGAACGTATCCATTCCCTGGTCACAGGAGCACTGGACATCAGTGGTCTAGCTATTCACAGTGACGCCTCTTTTAAACTCACAGGACACCAAGCTGTCCACAAAGCCATTTTGAAACTCAATAAAGATGGCCTGAGAACCAATGGCACAACCTCACTGCAAAGCCTCCTGAGTCTCCAGGAGCTTAAGCACACCTTCGAGATCACCTACAAAAACAAAACTGCCACTGCTCAGTGCAAAACCATTGGAGAAATCATGGGAAGTCGCATTAACCACAACACTGAACTAGAGATTGCTGGACTTTCCTGTAAAATCAAAAATCATATACGTTTCAACTCAAAATCATTTGATTTTGACACCAACACTGATGGTACAACTATTCCATTCCGGTTCAATTTTGATGCCAGTGTTAATGGTAAGGATGACACATACTTCTTGCATGGAGATGCAAGTCATGATTTTATTGCAAAAGTCTTTCTACAAGCAGAACCACAATCCATAGCTCACTCTCATGAATGCAAGATCTCAACCCACCTTAACCTAGACTACGTCATCAATGTCAACATTAAATCACAATTTGAAAGCATGTCTGACACATTGCTTATCCCCTCTGAACAAAGGATTAAAGTGAAAATTAAGGCTGAAGTGAACGACTATGCCATTGAACAGAAAATCAGCGCTTACAACAGTCCAGGCCGGCTTGTGCTGGAAGGGTCTGGAAAAGTGCACACCAATCTGTTCAACACTGTCAGCACTTCTTATCAGGACTTTGCAGTCTCTGGCTTCCTAAAGTATGACAAAAGCACCGATACACAATCAATTAGCTTGCCTTTCATTGAAAGTCTTTCTCAAGTCCCTGACAACATCAGAATAACACTCGTGAGCATGGGCGAGACCCTGAGGAAATACATCAACCGAGAGGGGATTGCTTCCAAAATTCAGGACATACCTCATCATGTAAGTGACTTTGTGTCCAATTTGAACTTTGAGAGAAGAGCTGTGCAGCTGAAACATGCCTTGAAAACTCTATACCAAGAGAATACATTAAAGCTGAAATGTCTGATCAGTGCATTGGACAAATTAGCGAGTGATATGTTCAACCGTTTCAGTGAGGCTTTGGATATTTTGGGCGAATTGATTGTAATGGGTATGCATATTGACAAAGTTGTTGAAACCCTACCAAAACACATCAAGGTTTTGATATTTTCCATCATTGAGGATGTACAAAACATTCTTAGCTTGATCAAGACCCAAGGTTACACAAAGCTGAATGAAATCTTCCATCCTGCCAGTGCTGTGAACAAGCTTGACAGTCAGATTCCTGCAATTTCGACATCTCTTCTAGTGCCATCTTTTGGAAAACTGTATGGTGAATTCATAATCAGCAGCGCTCTCTACAACGCCAGAACCTCTGCAGAGTTCAAGAACGGCTCAAAAGAGATGCCCTTTTTTCACAGCTTGCTTTAACTCTAAAGGAACCTCTGCAAACCTCAACATTCTGAGTTACGATCTAGAATCTACAGCACAGATATCGATCCCCGAGACAAGTCCTGTAATGGTGTCTGAAACTTTCAAGTTAACACACATTGAATTGACTTTAGACCAACATGCATGGTTGACTCTGAATGGATCTGCCTCTAACAATATTTTCTTTCTTGAAACTTCATACAAGAACCAGGTGAACATCCCCTCGCACTCACTGTCTGGTGAAGTCATGCTGATTCAGAAGGCTATAGCTTGCCAGGAGGATGCTGCATTCACACTGACAGTTAAAAATGAAGGAACTGGCAGATTTGCCCTTTAAGACTTCTCTGAGGAAGGTACCCATGAGAGTGACCTGCATTTGAACATGGGCCTTGGCGCCGCCAAGCTGTCTTTTACTGGCCACACTGATAGTGATGCTTTGCAGATCAAGATGAAGATGAAAGTGAATGCTGATGCTGTTGCTCTAAGCCACCTTGAATTCAATGCTAGTGTTGATACTGAGTCTCCGTTTATCAAGAACAGTTTTCTGGTTGCTTCTGGGAAGGCTCGCTTGGGCGATATGATGGTGGAAATCAAGGCATCCCATGTCACATCGGTTGTCGGAGCTGTCAGTGGTGTCCTCTCTAATGCCGCCAACATCATAACTTGTCCTAGTAAGGTTGCTATTGACTTTCAGAACAGGGGTATTGCTAAGATCAACCTCTTCGAGTGTTTTTCAGCCGATGTTGATGTCCAGAAAGACTACGCTGTTACCTTCAACTCTGACATGCAAGAAATCAGCAGTGTGGTAGTCGCCTACTTAAACAATTACAACTACAGCCATAACTTCACAGCCAGCAATAACAAAGCTGAGATGGGTATTTACGCTGTTGTGAATAGTTTGGCCAGCTTTGGGTACTTAAATGCTGCAGAAATGTTTGTGCCAGCCATTTTCAAGATTCCATCAATCAGAGAGCGGAACTTGAATGATAATACTGGCCTATGGCGTGACTTTACCACAAACAACCAGCCTGTTGATCTAAGAGCCAAACTTGTCTACCAGAAGAGTTGGTTTGCTCCTATTTTTGATTTGGGTCTGATTGTTCCTTCATTGGGTAACCTGGTCTCTGACGTGTCTTTCAAGTCCTCTATTCTCAACTTCAATGCTAATGCAGGTATTTATCCGAAGGATTACTGGATGCGTATTAGTGCCACAACTGCATCCGTGTTTCAGGGATTGAAGGCCAAGCTTGATGGAACCACTAGCCTGACCACAAAAAGTGGATTGAAATTGGCCTCTTCTTTGTCTTTGGAGAATGCCCACATTGGCGGTAATCACGAGAGTACCTTGACTCTGCAAGAAATCTATGAGGCTGTATTGTCTGTGGACACATTTGCTAAGATTAATCTGACAAGGTTCACTATTGATGCTACTCATCAACTTTCTGCGGACACCAAGGCCCACCCAATGGGCAGCATCAAACTTAAAGATCAAGTACACTTTTGATCGTCCAGATTCAGAGGCTGCTGGACATGGAGATGCTGAGAATACCTTGAAGCTGGATGCAACTCTTTCCTTTATCTCTATTGAGTCTGCAACCCAAATAACCACAGATGCTACATTGCCTGATGATATCAAACTTAAGGGGAAAATGGATAATCAAGCTAACATCTATGTGAACGCTGATGGTCTGAAATCCAATCTGAAGACTACTGGAAATGGTTACTTTGATTTTAAATATTCCACGTTTGGGTTTGACATTAGTGACCAGCTGACCTGGGAGGGAGATCTTGACCGTATTTATTCTTTGCTAGAAATCAATTCAAACTATACATATATCTATTACAATTATACTGAAATTGCAATAAACCACACTGCTCTTGGTAAAGTTGAACTGGTTCCCCTGAGCACCCTCTTGGCTGCTGTAGACATATACTTGACTCAGCCAAGTCACAGTGATTTTGATGTAAGAGATACACAAAGAGGATATATTTTATCATGGCATGGGTTAAATAGCAAAAGAGAGATTTTCTCCCGTTGGTACAATTCTAGTACAGCAATAACAGTAGAGTATAGTGATTTACCCGTCCTAAAGGGTGTGTTTGGGTTCTCTTCTAATCTCACATCTCCATCTACACTTCAGGAGTATCAGGGTGAAATAAGTGTAAGTCTAACTGGCTTCAAATAATTATTTTACCCATTTCAACATTAATCTTTATTGAAAGTGGGTCATATATGTTGTCGAAATGTAAAATAAATTTTGAATTTGGTGCCCTCTTGAGGAAAGACATAAAATAACTTTAGGGCGCATTTGAATGAAAGACAACAACTCCCACAATGCACCACATTGCAAAGGTCCGCAAGCCACTCCCACTAATCCAGAACAGTGCCTATGAGGTATCCGCCTATCCGAGAAATCACACAAGGATAGCTGCCACCAGAGCTTGAAATTCATTTCATTTGAAATGGTGAATTATTGCATGATAATTGTTCCTCCATCAGCCTCAGCTGCTCTTCGCTATATTGCGGCTCGTAAAAGTAGCCACGAACGTCTGATTCGAGCATCAGACTTTCAAAATCCTCTTCTTCCATATCATATTGAGTAGCTGCATTTCGCCATTGTAACTTCACATCTGAATTTAATATTTCATTAAAGGATTGATTTCAACTAATCATTGGGCTTTATTTAATGAATGCTTTCTCACCTCAGGCCTCATAATCAGTGACATGAACAGATCCAGAATAACTTTAAAAGTCACTCACAAGCACAATGATGTAAACATGTTTGTTCAGTGATTGAAACCCTGAAATATTGCTGGTCCCATTTAAACACTACAATAAATGGATCACTTTACTATATAGACTCAACTCATCTTATTGATCTAGGCTACTTCATTGCCAATTTTACATTAAATTGTACATTAAGCTATGTTCATTGTTTATTTAATTGACATTCATATACTTAGTATAATTTTACCTTTGCAAAATAAAAAAGGATAAATATGACTTTTGGCAAAAGTTAGTTATTAATATTTCCAAGTTAAATGTTTTTTCTTTTGTAGTTTTTATATGAAAATGTAATAACTCCAGCATTTAAAGAACATGATGCAAATAGTGAACCGAAAAACAATATTTCCTCGACTAGATCTTCTGACCGGAAAATTTTCTGTTTTGAATTATTAAAAATTAGCCTACAGCTTCATCGGAATGGTACGAAAATATGTGACTTTTATGGCATTTGGAATGTGAACACACACAAAATAATTGAGGGCATGATTCGAGCAGGCTAAGGGGTCGTAAAAAAAGCGACCTGTTTTAGCGACCTTGCCGCTGGTGCCACTTCTCGTGGGCGTTGAGTCCGATCCTTGAGCCGCACACTCGACCGCAGATGGAGCAGGGGAAACCAGACACCAGGGGGGTACCAGCCGTCCACTGGTGTCTCTTGATGCGCCTCTCGGATCGTCGGTCTTGGTTGGTTTGATGTATTTGAGAGATTGCAGTTGCACAGGTGACATGCCAGGCAGGTCTGTCGAGTGCCAGTGATTCAAGCTGCATGGGGGGAATGTTCGCTCTCTTTAGGATGTCCCTGGTGTAGTCCTTAAAGCGCTGCATTTGCCCTCCAGAGGACGCTTTGCGCCCATTAGTTGACTGTAGAGGACTTGACGGGGCAATCGGTGTTCAGGCATGCGTATGGTGTGCCCTATCCAGCGCAGATGTTTTTTGGCAACAGCTGCTTCCATACAGATTGAGTCAGTGTTGCTGAGGATGACTGTATGGGGGATTCGGTCTTCCCAGGACAACCTGAGGATCTTCTGTAGGCAGCGAATATGGAAGGCCTCTAGGTTGATGATGTGCTGGCGGTATGGGGTCCATGACTCTGCCCTGTAGAGCAGAGTAGAGACACATACCGCATTGTAAACAGCAACCTTGGTACTGACCTTCAGGTTACGGTTTTCAAAAACCCTGTTGCGTAGGCGTCCAAAAGATGATGAGGCTTTATTTATCCGGGTGTGTATTTCTTTGTCCAGGGAGCAGAATGAGGACAAAGTGGAGCCAAGGTAGGTAAAGTGGTCCACTGTTTTAAGTGGAACACCGTTTATGTGAAAACTGGGGGGTGTGGGGGCGGAGGTAGTGAGATGGGACATGACCTCAGTTTTTTGAATGTTGACCTGTAGGCCAAAGAGCCGACGTATGTTGAAGAGGCTTCCGTCAAGTCGGTATTCCACATGGACACCGTCTTCATGTCCCATGACACGGTGGAAGAGGCAGGTGATGGCAGAGAGGAGGATGTTAAAGAGCACCGGAGCCAAGACACAGCCTTGCTTCACCCCAACATTTACCTCGAAGGACTCTGACTGGAGTTCTCCAGTGAGCACTCTGGCTTGCATCCCGTCATGCAGTTGCTGTAGGATGCGGAGAAACTTGGGTGGTACCCCAAGTTTGGAGAGGTGTTTCCAGAGCAGTTCACGGTTGATGGTGTCAAAAGCTTTGCTGAGGTCGATGAAGGCAACGTAAAGGTCTTTGTGATGTTCTCGACTCTTCTCCAACAGCTGCCTCAAGACAAAAACCATGTCTGTCGTGGATCTGGTCTTACGGAAGCCACACTGAGTTTCCGGAAGCACAGCTTCCGAGATGTGATCAACCAGTCTGCTGAGCATGATCTTGGCCAGGACTTTCCCTGCGATGGAGAGGAGAGATATCCCACGGCTGTTGCCGCAGACTGCACGGTCTCCTTTCTGCTTGTAAATTACCACGATGTTAGCATCCTTCCAGTCCTGTGGGAGGGTCCCATGTTCCCAGATGTTTTGGATCAGGAGGTGCAGGCAACGCGTGAGGAGGTATCCTCCGTATTTAGAAACCTCTGCAGGGATTCCATCGGGTCCAGCGCTTTTGTTGTTCTTCAGCCCTGCAATAGCTTGCCGGAGTTCTGAGTAAAGTGGTGGGGTGTCCAGGTGCATGGTAGGTGGCAGGTCTGGGAGATTATCCAGAATATGTGGGTCGACAGGGTTGACGTGGTTGATGAGACTGTCAAAATGATTTGCCCAACGGGCAAGAATCTCGTGGCGGTCCTTAAAGAGGATCGCGCCGTCAGCTGATCGGACTGGGGCAATCACCCTCTTCCTGGGGCCGTACAATGCTTTTATGGCATCGTAAAAGCCATGACTGTTGTTGCAGTCTGCCAGGTTCTGGATTTCTCGCGCCTTTTGCACCCACCAGGTGTCCTCCATAGTCCTGAGGGCTCGCTGGGTTGCTGTTCTTGCAGCAATGAAGGAGGTTTTAAGGGTGGGAGATCCAGGGCAGGATAGGAGAGCTTTGTGGGCCTCATGTTTGGTTTTTAGGAGTGACTGTATCTCAGCTCAGATGCAGTCAAACCAGTCCTGGTGGTGTTTCCTTGATTGGCCTAGCGCCTCTGTGGCTGCGCTATGAATAGCCTGGCGCAGTGCTGGCCAGTCGGTTGATTCCTCTGGGATCTTGTTGAGGTTTTCAGCAAGTAGCCGTCGGAGGTTATCTTTGGTGGTAAGGCTATTCAGCGCTGTACAGTTGAGTTTCTTGTTTGGAGCCATCCTCGGGCCACGGGGTTGAATGCTCATGAGTAGTTTGGATCTGACCATGAGGTGGTCAGTCCAGCACTCAGCTCCGCGCATAACACGGGTCAAACACACACACACACACACACACACACACACACACACACACACACACAATTATAAACACAAATGAACTGGTAGGGCTATTACAATACAGCATAATTGAGTCAGAAGACTGAAATACGAGGCTGAAATGAGATCAGATCCAGATGGATTAAGCTGTAATTATTATTATAATAATAAAATATAAATAATAATTAATATAATTAATAAAAATTAGAATGAATATATATATATATATATATATATATATATATATATATATATATATATATAAATATATAAAATAATCATTAATATTAATATAATTATTAATTATAATAATAATAATATTTAAATAATAATAAGCTGTGATAAAGGATTCCTGTTTATTTTAGTAATTTTTGTATTGAATGTTAATGTTACCTGCTGTAACAATGCTTTCTCTGTATTCAGGTTTGACTGTACCGTAATAATAATGCAAAAACGTGTACACTTCACATCAAATTTTATTTTTATTTTTTTATAAACCTCGACTAAAAATTAGACTATTATTTGAGAATTTCTAAAAAAAATAGCCTACATTTTAATCCACATCTTAAAAGTAATTTTGTCCAAAAACAACTAGAGAATCCGCAAGCCACTCCATAGAGAGCTATACAGGCATATTGGTAACACCAAGAAATTACATGTTTTATTTTATTTTATTTTCTATCAACAGATGGCGATAATTTGACTTCAAAATTGGATTTAAAAGGCCTGTCTCTAGTTTACACTGTCAGTGAAATGAGACCCAATTCCGATTTTTTACTCATATGTGACCTGTGATGGAGGAAGACACCAGCTTCAAGAACCTTTTGACTCTGAACTTCAAAACCCAGAAGACACACGGCATGACCACAATGCACGACTCTGCTACAAAGTTCCTAGTCAGCATAGGACATAAAACTTTTAAAGTAGATGAAAATGTGTGCTCAAAAGGAAGCAAGAGTTTGCATTAGTAAAATTAGAATTTTACTGATTTAAAGAAAATCTTGAATGCAGGTGTAAGCCTCACGTGCCAACAGACTATGCACTGCTTTTTGAAACATACAGACATTGTGCCAGCTGCTGGGTGAAATATACACTGCTGCACATTAGTTTTCCATGACAATGACTTGTTACAGGAAATACAAACTCCAAATAGGGTATTCGTCACCCTAATGCCAGATAGTAAGCAAACCACCTAAGCTGGGAAAACTAGCATGACCTAGAGCCCCTTTGTAACTACTGTTATCCTAAAAGTGCTTATTTGATCATTCCGATCCAAATGGGACATGATATGCGATACACATTTTGATCACTAGCTGCTGGCTTGTCTAAATGCAGATAAAACGATAGCTGGAATTGACATCTCTACTTAATAAATAATAATAATAAAAATAAAAAAGGGGTCTTAACTGGAATCGGTAATTTCAGCATTAAAGGGTAAGTCTGTTTGACAAAGGAATCTCATCTCAGCGGCATGCAAACTGTCCCGGTATTTATTAGTCTGCTTTGGTTGAAGGAATCCAAATTGCAGTATTGCTTAATCTGTTTCTGACGAAGCAATCTCAGTACAGTGTTATATACACGTAGACTTGGGTGATGCTCCCCTTTCTACAAAGTAAAGACCTTACAAATGATTGTTAGATTGATGTAATTCACCTAAATTTTGGCTGCATCTACAAGCAGAGAGCTACCTAGCGATCAAAACTGTTCACTCGCTGAAAAGTCAGTATTTATGCACGAGATGGACGTAACTATATAGGCTTAGACAAGCTTTGACTTACAGCAAATCTATTTCCTTACTCTGTAAACAAATAGAATAAGTTGTGTAAAGTAAAGAGAAGAGTTCCATGAGTAAAATTTGCAAATGCCAAACCACATTTGCATTTTACTGAATGTAACATCAAGTTCTTGAAAGACTTAAAGTATAGGCGCCCCCTTTTAACCCGTTTAAACATGCATAACTCATTTAAAGTGTGCAGACATTCTTCATGGACTGTTGAATTGGTCTGGCATGCACTGGTTCCCATGACAACGACTTGTCACAGGAAGTGCTAACTCGTGACGTCATTTTGTAAACGAACCAGCCTAGGTGGCTAAGCTAACTTAACCTAGCGTCCATCCAGCTTAGGCTAAGCTAAGCTAACCTAGCATCCATCCAGCTTAGGCTATGCTACATAATAACTTCTACAGTTAGCGGTTAGCATCACTTACTTGAAGCCTTAATTACAGCTTTTATGTATACAGCACAAAGTATTCTAAAATACTTTCTTTAAACCCATTTAGGGTTTCTAATTTTTCTCTTTCCTTACTTTCAATTCTTCTCAGCAGAATTTCACCTTCACTAGTTTAGGCATAGTCCTTGCTGAGCGCTGTAGGCTAAATTTGCAGATGCCCTGTCAATTAAACCCAAGTTTAATTACATGTAAGCTGTGTACCTAGAGAAGAATTCTTATAGTTATGAGAATTTTCATCAGCATGTTGACTAAACCTTTGGAGGGACACACACGGTGTGGTCTTAAACACGCAACAGCTGTGACCCACTATGGAGTGTTGGTCCAGGCAAATCTAAAGGTTAGTCACTAGTGCTATTGATTACTCTCAATTTCAGATCATTCCCGCTGTTTTGATCACTTACTTAAGTCCTTTTTATTTTTATTTTACTTCGATAATAATAGCAGTCAGCTATTCACTTGTCTATTCTGTCATGTATATGATTTATTTCCATTTCCTCTCTTGTTCAAATGTGGTTCCATTTCCCATAGGGCCCAGAAAGGAACCAGAGACACCTTTATTTGTGATTTTGTTTATTTTCAACAAGTGCACTTATTTTTATGACCCTGCAACACAAGTAATTTCAACGATTACTAGGGCATAACTATAGTCCTGAGGATTGATAATAAGCACAATTTGAATAGGAAAGCTGTACTTTTTCCTCCTATTCTTCACTTCGTCAAGCCGTAGTGAACCACCAGTTAAGTCCAGAGAAATATTTTAGTCATAAGAACCATCTTAAGTCATTTATTTCATCTCGGCTATGCCCTTTCCAGGAAATACTCTCAGAACCACACAAGTCTTAGCCTCCTAACATCCACAGCTAAGATGATAAGGATACAATACACACTTCACTAGCTAGCTACACATGAAATACCTAGCTTTATGCTACATATCTAGCGAACCCATTAAACCGTGGCTTTGAACTTTCTAGGGTCATGCATTAGTCTCTCACCACAAGTGTGCCAAAATGTTGCAGATCCTCTGCTTAACCTGACCTTAACCGGACAGGAGACCGAAAAGACTGACAAGCCATCGCGAGGAACACTGTTCCACCCATGGCTGCTGACATCCGACGGCACCAGAGCCAACGGAACTGCACCATGAGAGAAGAGGACAAACGACCCATGACCCAAGCCAGAGTTACAGCCACACCGGGGTGATCAAGATTCTCATCTCCTTACCCCAACTTATGGGTATAAAACAGAAGGTAAACAACCTCACATAATAGATCACAGCGTCCCACAAGGAGCGGACCTGTGCCCAAAGCCTTACAGACCAGCTAGAGACTGAGGTTCGAACCAGATTCAATGCAGCTGGACAGAGCATGCCCAGGACCAGCACAGAACTGTCACCATGGCAACAACCCAGGTACCAGCCAAGCCCCTTGGAGAAGCCATGGAGGACAGTACCCTCAACCTGCAAACACCACAGGAGGACAAACGGCTTTCAACGACAGCATCCTCTTCCATACCCTCCAAACAGGTGTCAATCTGAGGCTCCACAAGGACAGCTGGACGCACCTGCCTCAGAGCTACTGGAGGCGCTGACACACGCAAAATAGCTCCCTGCACAGGACTCACCCAAGGAGTCCTGTAAGGTACAAGCTTCCGACTCCTTGCCCACCCCAGCTTAGGCAAGCTTGCGTCGGCACCACCATAAGGACAGAACAACACTTCAATCCTTCAGACCTCTCGTGACTGAGAGGCTAACAACCACCTTCTGACCTCCGGCCACCAGCACCAGGTCAGCTTGAAAACCTCTCTATGCTACATAGAGGCCTAACCACTTCCTGCAACCACAAGGAAACACATGCCCCAAAACTAATGAACTTCAGAATGCCCCAACACCTGCTGCCTCAACACCTGCTGCAGAGACCTGGACTTGGCTACTGTCCACATCACCAGCCGTGGAACGACCACCGCTCCAGAAGACACGAGCAACCAGAGGCCACCATGGCCTTCCAGCCTTCTATGACAAGTGTGTGTCTGATCTCTCCGCACTTCCAACTTCGCTCGTGGTTGTCCTTGAGGGGGGACAACAACGATCGAAAGGGGGGATCTGTAGGGTATGGACCAATCAGACACATACTAATTATTCATTATATACAAAGGTTTATGAAACTCCTCACACAGCCCAAATGAACAAACACAAGGGCAGAAACAGTGTCATGTTACAGGGCATGATAAGGAGATTTTACGACCTCCGAGGAATGTGGCCACATACTCAAGAGAGAGACTATGAAACAGAAACCCTCTTTAAAACAGACTTTGCTGCATTAATCATAGACTAACTGATCTATAAATGAACATGCATAAAACTGTGAAAGAAACAGTGTAAATGGTTTACTGTCTCGTGTACTATTAGGTATATATTATGGTTTGTATCCTGGTATACAACCAATTAACGATCAATGTAACCTCATCTGTATCATGCCTCCTACCTAATTAATCCTCATTTAATGACTCACACTTTGATGTACATCACCTTCTTCTAGAATGCAGTGTGGATGTGTTATAGCTATCTGAGCATTAATGAAGGTATAATCATGCTAGGGACAAAGATCCGTAAATCAACTAAGAGCCACTTTCCCTCTCAGACATGTCACCTTTCTGATTGGTCGAGTTCAACCCTTAGGGGAGGATCTTTTCCAGGCCTTATTAGAGACAGTCCACATGTGACCTCCCTCTCTTAGTTCTTTCATCCAGCCGCAACACTGTTCTGGTTATACTGGGGAACCCCCTCCCCCTCCACGGGGGCCCCAGGGCCCAGCAGGCCTCGATCCAACCAGATATGGGCTCAGGCAGGAGAGAGATGACTCTCTCACAAAGAACCAAGGACAATCTCAAGAGTTTTGGAACAAAGACTCCAACCAACAACGACTCCAATCACCCATCCTTCCGACTTCCTCACTTCTCCTGGGTGCTCGGCGTGGCCTCAACAGAGTCCCAGGCCTTGACCAAACCAGCCATGCGTTCCTGGAGAAAGAGAACGCTCAACCAACTTCCACTTGACACTGCCGGAACCATCAACGACTTCAATTTTCAACAACTTCAAGAATTGTTCCCATTACAAATGCAAGTATTCAATTCAATGAAATGTGAAAATGAAATTCTGATGGTTCTTCTCATAGACCCTCTTCCGGTTTCCAATTTCATCCAATCACTAACATATTTATGTATTCATGTGTGTATGTTGTTTAGTTTATTTATATTCATATAAATATCTATATTTAGTTAATAAAACTTGTACATAATATGTATTTGGTTCTGTTTTGTTTGCAATACAAGTCACTTTTCGATCACGGTTTTTGCTACTGGCTCAAAGTACTGTACAGGCGAAGAAATAATTATTCTTCTGTGGCCATGGAAGATACCCTTTTCTTAGAATAAATGAATAATCAAAAGAGTTCGTTGGAAGAACTGATTAATTGATTGTAATATTAATTCAGCCACATCAAGTTAATCCAATTAACTGACCAAAATATTTATAATTAATAATAACAAGATATTATTGATTATTAATATTTCCAAAAAGCTGAGTTCCTTACACCCACAACTCTTGCTGAGTTTGTAGTCAGTATAAAATAAGCCGCACAATATTAGAAAATACTGACATTGCGATATTTTGTGATGTATATTATGATATATTTTGAAGAAAATACAGGATAGACCGGTTTTAGAGGGAAGCACTATGTTCATTTACACGCGTGCAGCACACAGTGTCTCAGAACAGCTTGATTAACGGTAATTAGCTATGTTTCCATCCAAAGTTGTGGATTTAACTTATACTGCCAATGTGTGATAGAAAACAAAATCGTCACTTCCTGGGAAATTGCTGCAAAATATCTGTAATAAAAATGCTGCAATTGGGTAAGAAACTTATGACTCTTTATATCCGTACATCATAAATTTCTTGGTGATATTAAGTTATCTTGCGTTCGGATTCCTGTTGTTTTCTGAACGCAATCATGTGAGATGCTTCAAGGAGGGAATTAAACCAAATTATTCTGATGACAGACTTTGGCTTAGGCATTTCAGATCAAACCAACATCTGAGATGCTGTGATGTGATTGGTCCGCTGGTTAGTCCAGTTATCCAATCACATCTTCTGTTGAGCCAAGTCGAGTTTTTTTGTTGTGCATAGAGGAATTTATTCTGTAAATGTTTATGCGTATGTCTTCTTTTTGGATAAAAAAAATCCACCTCAATAAGTGCATACTTTGTTTATGAACATTTTTAGAATTTATCTGCATCTTGGCGTTTCCATCTAGTAATATCCCAAAAATAGATGGGTAGAAACAGCTAATGAGACTCATTTCATGGGTTTTACAGGGCCGAGAGGTGCTCATGCATGCTGTTCTGGACAGAGCCGCGTCCGTACAGAAGCGTGTAGCTGCGTATCTCATCTTGATGAAGAACCCCACGCCTGCTGAACTCGCTCAACTGGCAGCGGCTCTCCTTGTTGAGGAAAATCCTCAGGTCAAGAGCTTCATCACCTCTCATATCAGCAACATCTTGAGCTCTACCGCACCAGAGACAATGGAGTAAGTAAAAAAATTATAGGAAGAATAAGAACCTAATCTAATTTTCAGAAGAAAAGGTAATCTTGTATTGTTTACTCCCTAGCTTGAGACTAAAGATTCGAGAGGCCTTTCAAGGCAATGAAATTGAAATGCTCATGGAACCAAACGAACTCTCTCGGTACTTCAGACTTGGATCTTTAGAGGGAAACATGATCTTTGAATCTCCTAAAGAACTTCCAAGGGAGGTCATGCTGGAGATGACCTTGAATGCTTTTGGGTTTGATTTGGACTTGATTGAGGTACAGAGTTCAATAAAACTCCAACATTTCCTTGATTATGGCCCTATGAAATAATTTTTTTTTGCCAAATTCTGTTTGCCATAATCAAGCAGCCCTAATGTCTTAGATTCTTGCTTTCAGATTGGCATGGAGGGAAAGGGCTTTGAGCCCATTGTGGAGGCTATCTTTGGTGACAATAGATTCTTCCCAGATACTATCATGAAGACCACCTTATATGCCACCGACAAGATGCCCGTCGAACTCAGTGAGGTCTTGGACAACATGCTGCCGTTCATGGGAAACGATAGGAAGAAGAGACAGGTATTAAATGTAGTGAAAGTTGCAAATGGATGTATTTCTTCACAGCTGGATTCCAATCTCAATCTCTTCTGTGTGCTGTAGGCTTCTCAAAACATAGTCAATGAAATCAGTCATAATGTCAACAAGCTTATCGAGGACTTAAAGGCCCAGGATGCTCCTGAAGCAATGGTGTACCTCAAGCTTCTGGGAGCTGAACTTGGGTATCTTGATACAAAAGATGGCAAGATGATTCACAATCTCCTTAAGATGATCCCCACTGACGTGAGTACAGTTTTACCAACCACAGCTGTCACCACATGGATTCTGTCATCAGAATTAGTAATGCAAACAATGCAGTTGTTATATCAACTTTTTAATAACACATTTATGTTTCTACTCCAATTTGTTGTTGAAATATAAGCAAACGGTGGCTGTACTAAAACTTGTTTTCGTGACAGATTTATTCAAACATACGTTACATAATGAAGACAACAGGATAAGTAAAAATATAATGAATATGTAATATAGTGCAAATATTTATCAAAAGGAATTTTTCTAGCTGACTATCAAGTTTATGGTAATTGAATGGCTTTTCTGAGGTAAATGTAACTACGTGACATTGTTCTCAAACTGTTTTATTGATGTCTTTCTGTGGTTGACACACTGATTACATGAGACATGATTGATTTCAGTAAGTTTTTCTGTTCTTTCTGATTTTCACTGATGTTTATTTGCTAGTAACTAGTAGAAAAGAGGCAGTTCAGTGATCTGTCACCACACAAATCCACATTTATTGTTTGAATTTTGTGATGAAATTGACAAAATTTAAAAAAGCTGAGACTTTGTTTCTAAACAAAAGTATCAAAGCCCAAAGATTATTTTGTTTATTGGTTGGGAGGCTCTACAAAAAATACGTAGTAAAGTTTTCTTCATGCATCAACAGAGAAAAGCATTGACCAAAAGATTGATCTTGAGATTTAAAGTGAAGTCAATTATTTTATCCTTTACAACTCATCTTTGATAATCAAAATTATATATTTAAAAAATAAAATCCCGTGAAAATAATATCTTTGTGCCTTAAAAATAGCTTCAATGTAACTCAACACCCTTGTGCCATTTAGTATGGAATCATGAATATGCAGATTAGTCCCCACCTCCACACACTCACATTAAAAATTTGATGAAAAAATGATCAGTATAGATTAAAAATGAGAAATCGACATTGTTAATCCAGCACTAGCGTCCACACAGCTGACATGTTTACCCGTTGTAGTTTATCCACGTTGTGGAACAAAACAGACGCTGAACACTTCATTGGAGAAACGTTAATTAAACGTCACTGTTGGGGTCAATGATTTCTATACTCCAAAACCCTTTGCCCAAAACAACAATTTTCAGTCACCGAAATTTCTTTGCATTACTAATCAGCATTATATTTTTGAAATAGTTCCTCAAAAGACTGCTCTCAAGTGTTGACAACGAGCTTTTCCTTCACTACATCTTCATGGATAATGAGTTTTATCTGCCCACCGGAGCTGGCTTTCCACTGAGAGTGGCTCTGTCTGGTACCTTTACTCCTGGAGTCAAAGGAGGATTGACCTTTAATCCAGGCAGGGTGAGTCCAACACACTTCAGTCGTGCACGTGTTATTGTCAACAACAGATTATCTTGCATTTCTACTATTATGCTCTAAGATGTGTTCATGTTTTTGAAAACTGCATTTATTTGATCAAAAATATAGTAAAATTGTGAAATATTATTAAAAGTTTAAATAGCTGTTGTCTATGTAAATATATTGTACAATGTAATTTATACCTGTGATTAAAGCTGAATTTTCAGCATCATTACTCCAGTCTTCAGTGTCACATGATCCTTCAGAAATCACTATAATATGATGATTTGATGCTCAAGCAACATTTATGATTTCATCAATTTTGAAAAGCATTTATTTGAAATAGAATCTTTTGTAACATTATAAAGTTTCTTTTAATGTCACTTTTGAGCAGTTTAATGCCTATTTGTATAAAAGTATAGTTTTATTTTCACTTTTTAAAATCTTACTTTTGAAAATGTTTAAATGGTAGTTTTTTACGGTTTCCACAAAAATATGACTGAACACTGATGATAATCAGAAATATTACTTGAGCATCAAATTATCATATTAGAATGTTTTCTGAAGGATTATATGACACTAAAGACTGCAGTAATGATGCTGAAAATGTAGCTTTGATCACAGGAATAAAATATAGCTGCAAGCAGCGATTTTTCTCAGAAGTGGCTGTAGCGCAATGCAGAGCAGAAAAAAAAAACTGCTGAAATTGAACATGCATGGAAAAACAGCTGGTTCAGAAGTACAGGTGAAAATGAACTCAAAATTAACAGAACATATAAGTATGAACAAAACACTTATTTTTAATCCAAGAGGAAGAAAGAATAGTACAACCCTTACTCAGATAATAAAGGAATTGAAATGACGCAACATTACACACAATTATAATTATAAAGTTTGAGCCTTTAATCTCTGGGTCAGGGTCAACTCAATTGAGAATTAACTCAAAATATATGTATATATAAATGCACCACATGTTATATTTTATGAGTTCCTTCTCAGATAGACAACATGTCTGAAACAGA
Organism: Siphateles boraxobius; assembly: GCF_051911475.1. Lineage (NCBI taxonomy): Eukaryota > Metazoa > Chordata > Actinopteri > Cypriniformes > Leuciscidae > Siphateles > Siphateles boraxobius. Next base: position 711,665 of record NW_027508836.1, read on the forward strand.
AGCAACTTTTGCACCACTTCTGGCCACAGTACAGCATGTGCTGCACAGGATTCAAACCCACGACCTGAGAGGTTCGGGGCTCATGGCACGGGGTTTAGCAACTTGCGCTACTCAGTTGATGCTGACTCGCCGAACTGCAGAGGAGAGCCTTGAGAGGTGTGAGACTGAGGACACAACAGCATTACTTAGCATGTTAACCAGATTAGCATGCTAAGCTAGTTTAATGCTAATGTAACTTTAACAGGTTAACCTCATAGCTGAAGAGCCACATTAGAAAGAATGGCATCTGGTTAGCATGCTAACCATTAGCAAGGTCAACTTTGAAGACGAATATCTTGGGAACGGTGGTGAATATAAAAAATCCGTTCTGTTCTGTGCGGCTTGGTCCAAAGATCATCTGAGCCAATTTTTTACAAAATTGAGCAAAATTTGTCAACAGTTTTTAATTTGCTTCATTTGTTGGAAAATCGGAATCGGCAAAAACCAAGGCACATAATGGCATAAATCAAATTTTAAACAATGTTTTCAAAAGTTACAAGCATTTTTGCAAAAAAAAAAAATCTGTATCTCTGGAACACAAGGTGACACTGTGTTCAAACTTCTCGGGTACCTTCAGGACATACCCTTGATAAAGCGTACCAAAGATCATCTGAACCAATTATTATTATTATTATTATTTATAATTTATTTATAAACTTTTTCAAAGCATTAACAGAAAGCTTCATACAATTAAAGTTAGAACTTTCCCCCCATTATAACCCTTTCCGCCAAAAGGGGATACATTACATACAAGATAAGACAACAGTAGTAATAGTAATCACAATTAAATTCAATTGAAAAAAAAAAAACATATATACATATATAGCCAATAATAAAAATTTCGGACATATTCGTGGTCCGTAAACAATTATAAAACAAAAAACACAATTGGTGGTCATATTTAACATTGATCAATAAGTGGGAGAGTCTTCATCTTGTCAAAATATGTAAAAACCAATTCTTCTACAAATTTTCGACCGATCCTTTCATTAAATATTTAATTTTCTCTAATTTTAAGTATGTTACTAGATCACATAACCACATTTAGGCTTGAGGCGGGTTTGTTGACTTCCACTCCAATAATATTCTCCTTCTCACTAATAAGGTGGCAAAAGCAATAACATTTTTTACTTTATTTGTCAATCCATGTTCTGGTACTCCAAAAATAGCAACTTCAACACTGGGTTTTATATCCAAGCTAAAGGCCTCATTTAATGTTCTAAATATGAATGTCCAATAGTCACTCAGCTTTTGACAAGCCCAAAACATAAGAAAAATGTCTACCTTGTCACCTTTGCATCAATCACACAAGTCATCAACATTTGGGTAAATTTTTGAAAGTCTGCATTTTGTGTAATAGGCACGATGGAGGTCTTTAAGTTGTATAAGGCTGAGGCGTGCGCAAGAGGTAGATCCATTTACTCTATTAAAAGCCTCATCACAAATTTCGTCAGGTATTTCACTTCCTATGTCCTTTACCCACTTACCTCTTATTCTGTCAATTAAAACATCATTTGAGGACATAACCATCTTATTTATTGCTGCAATTTGACCTTTTAGAAAAGTAGGAGACAGTAGAATTTTATCCAATAGTGAAGTAGGTGGCAAGTCAGGAAAAGTAGATTTGAAAGTAACGTTAGGTTGGACTGTGACAATTGGAATTTCTCTGAGAGGTCATTAAAACTGGCAAAGGTGTTGTTTATGTAAAAATCACTACACCCGGCCAAGCCTACCCTCTGCCATTGTGCATATGTGAGATCTATTTTACCAGCAGGAAACAAATGTTTTTTACGGAGAGGGCTTAGCTTAGAAGAGTTGCTGAGTTTATGCCTTTGTCTAAACTGTGACCATATTTTAAGCGTAGAACGTACTACTGGGCTTGAAGAGTATTTAGAGGGAGAGAATGGTAGCTTCATTGTTATTAGAGCAGAAAGCAATGTAGAAATACAAGTATTTGCCTCCACCTTACACCAGAAAGCAATGTAGAAATACAAGTATTTGCCTCCACCTTACACCAATCAACATCAGGGGAAGTATTCCAACAAATCATTTTTTGAAGATTTGCAGCCCAGTAGTAGCCCATAAGATTAGGAAGAGCTAAGCCTCCCTTGGGCCTTTGCCTTTCGAGGAGCTCCTTACGAATTCTAGGGTTCCTTCCCCCCCACAAGAATGATAGTATGGGTTTATTTACAAAAAAGAAAAAAAATGTTTTTGGGATAAAAACTGGAAGGGACTAAAATAAGTATTAGAATCTAGGTAAGATATTCAAATTTACTCTGCCTGCTAGATACAAATGTAATGCATCCCATCTCTGAAGATCACATCTGAACCAATTTTCGTAAGAATTGATCAAAATTGAAAGTAGTTAAAAAAACTGAATACTGTACTTTTCAAAATGGCCACTACTGTAATGGGCAGAGTCTTAATGTAAGATATTGAATGTGATCTGCATAATGAGAGAAATCCGGTGTACTAAGTTTCATTTTTCTAGAACAAAAGGTTCAAAAGTTATAACCATTTCAAAACTGGTGGTGGCGCTATAGAGTTGGTCCTAAAGACTCGTAAATTGGTCCAATAACTATTCTTTACCATCCCTACAAGTGTTGCCAAACTCCATAATTTTACTATGTTCCGTTAGTTGGGCTACCATAGACTCCCATTCGGGAGGAATAAGAAAAAGAAAAACTATAGGCGCTTGGCCCCTTATTAAAGTTTACTATAGTATATTCACATAGAAAACAGCTGTTTTACATTGTAATAATATTTTACTTTTTTTTTTAATTCAAATAAATACTAAAACAATCTTAATCCAAACTTTTGACTGGTAGTATACTAACATGAATTGACTACTACACAGAAGGAATTAGCTTTGACCCTGTCTGCTGGCATTGAGTTTGTGACTGAGATTGGGACTCACTTCCCCGACTATGTTCACTCTGGTCTGGAGATGCACACGAACATCTATCATGAGAGCAGTGTTAGAGCGAAGCTCTCTGTGACTGACAGCAAGCTCAGGCTCTCCATTCCAGCTCCTCGTGGGCCAATTGAGCTCATCAGCGTCACGTAAGTGAAACTGGATTATCAATGCATAAAGGATTTAAAAGCCCTTCACAGAGGAGTAGGGCTCTGCAATAATGGTTAAACTGATAATCATGATTATTCACATTTGAATTTTTTACAGTTCATTAGAATTAATATACTTTCATTTGACCAAGAGAGTCAAGTTGATTATGATGTCAAAATTGTGAGATGTAAACGCAATTGCAAGAAACTCACAATTGCAGGAAAAGAATTGTGATACTACGAAAAGTCCTTACCTTTATACATTTTATTCCTTAGCAGAAATAAATGGTTGAAAAAAACAAGTCTGCACCCTGCAACAAAATACTGAGCTATACAGAAGCATAGGGGCCCAGGTTAACAACTATAGCTTGACGAGTACAGTAAAGTGGCTAGGGCCTAAACTTGGCTTGTTCAGTTCAAGTCAAACACCCCAGTCAGAATGAACAACCATGCTAAAGGAACATTAACTATTTTAATAGTGTGGCCCAATACATAAAACTGAGAACAGTCATGAAAGATTCAACTCCAGTTGAAAATCAATACCAAAGAGACTGTTGGGTTTCATGAAATTTATTAAATTAAATTCACATGACCAGTTTAACTTCTCCACTAGACACCACAGTTTGCCCACTAGAGACAGTTTTGATGGGAGTTTCCCTTCCTGTAGAAGTGGTAGAAGCATTAGCATTTAAATAAGAAATTCACAGTTCCTGAAGTCGGAATACAGCAAGCACTCACTTTTCCGACTGCAGCCTTGCTCACAGGAGCCAGAGGAGGGATGGCACACCGCTGTACTACAGTGGATGAAGATCTAACACAGGGGCAAAGGGTTAAGCCATAGAATTCACTGTAAAAAGCACTAACATTAAGGGTTGAAGTAAGGCTGCAGAGCATACGGTTTCCTGCAGAGGAGCCAGTGATGCTGGATCTACAAATGTGAACATCTTCACAACAAAGCGCTTGTAGTGGGTCGGGAACTGAAGACCAGATGATCCAGACACTGGAACCAATGTGGTCAGGTAACGATCATCCTGGTAAGGGCATCTGAAAGGCAAAGAGGCAGTCAGAAATGCCTTACAGCACACTAGATGGATAAAGACTGGCCTTACTCACCCATCAACCAGAAGATCCCATTGGGGTAGACTGAGTGGACTGGGGGTTGATGTGGCCCAGCAATGTCCCAGCATCAGGACAATGTTGGGGTCGGTCCTCTCCAAAATGTGCACCTCAACATACACAGGCTCCCGCAGGACTTTTGTAACTGGATAATCAGCATCACGGTAGTAGGACGTGTATGCCTCGTCCCCTGAGGAAGAACGCAGTGTTTAACTAGAAACTGGAGTTTTAGAAAGGCTTTAGGCATATTCGGGGCAAACACTTACCTTCTGCACAGCCTTTGGTAACACATTGACCATTTGCCAGTCTAAGCGCCACCCTGAGGGGTCCAGGAGCAGCTACTGGTGGAGGTGGAGGAACGGTGTTGACCTCCACAACCAGAGCTTCCACAGATGTACCAGAGTACCTACACTGGAAGAGAAGCCTGGACAACAAACAGTGAGCTTGTAGCATTTGTCAATGATTCACATTTATGATAAAGCATACATCACTTACTCAAAATGGCTGTCCCTTGTGATGGAACCAAGTGGTCCGATACCCACTTCATATGAGGAGGTCATTCTGTTTTCATACACCACATATCCACTGTCCTCCTGCAAATAGTAACACTGTTGGCATCCAATCCATTCTAAGCCATGCAGAATAAAACCACAAGCAGCTACTCGCCATCATGCTTGTGCCACACGCAGTGACAGGGAACTGGTATATAGTAAAGAAAGGTGTGGATCCCACAGGACTGCAAGCTGGATCATTTCCACCCAGGAGACGGACTGAATCCAGGCTCAATCGAGGCAGCGTAACATCTCTAGCCACCACTACCACAAACTGCCCATCTCTTATACACTGGACAGTCACTGGAAAGAGTTACAAGAGCAGGTTATTGCTGAGGATCAGTTTAACATGAATGCCTCTACATTGTCTACACGCTTACCTGCCTTCCCATAATAACACTGCTGGCCATTAAAGCAGCAGTTGATAGCAGCACACTCAGCACCACTGATACCAGGTGGTCCACATTGGATCTGCTCATAATCAGCTACAGTACATTTGTCAAGGGGCTCTGCCTGTGCCACTGGCTGCTTAAGTTGAAATTGCTGACTAGCTTGCTGTTGAACCTGCTGAGGAAACTGCTGACTAGCTTGTTGTTGAACTGACTGTTGAAACTGTTGACTTGCTTGTTGAACTGACGGTTGAAACTGCTGAGGAAACTGTTGACTAGCTTGCTGTTGAACTGGCTTTTGTACCAGCTGAGGAAACTGTTGGCTAGCTTGCTGTTGAACTGACGGTTGAAACTGCTGAGGAAACTGTTGACTAGCTTGCTGTTGAACTGGCTTTTGTACCAGCTGAGGAAACTGTTGGCTAGCTTGCTGTTGAACTGGCTTTTGTACCAGCTGAGGAAACTGTTGGCTAGCTTGCTGTTGAACTGGCTTTTGAACCTGCTGAGGAAACCACTGACTAGCTTGCTGTTGAACCGGCTGAGGAAACTGTTGACTAGCTTGCTGTTGAACTGGCTTTTGAAACCACTGGTCAGTTTGCTGGAACGTCAGAGCTTGAGGACTCTGGGGCAGATCACTCCACTTCGGAAGAGCATGACAGAAAGCACAAAACCAAACACAAAGTACCAGAGACTGAACAGCACACCAACTTCTTGCCATTGTTCAACAGCTAGTCACACTGCTGAAATGCTGCTATTTGGTCTTTTTGTACTCTACAGACTTTGGCTAATTAATGATAATCACTCCCTCTTCATTAACAGTCATGATTCTCCAGACTTGTATGAGTGGGAGTTTATGCAAATGGGGGTTTTCATTTGTTCTTAAGATTCAATTTTCCTTTTTTTCCCACCCATTTTGAACATATATTGAATGCACATATTGAGCTGAATTCAGAATAGTTTACTAGTCCTATTTCTGCCGTTCCGAATTCAGCCTTTGTTTTATGCTTCATTATGTGAATATAATAGTGGATGTTTTGGCTATTCTGTATTGTTTTTTTTTAAAACACATCTTGGATTTCTCATGGCAACAGACGTGTATTCAGACTGACTCAAGTGTTTGATATGCAGGATTATGTTGCAATGATATGGAAGCCTTTATCAGCAATAGCTGGTTTATTCCAAAAATTTTAATCATTATAAAGAGAAAGTTATATAATAAAGGCTTTTAATATCCTGCACACACTGCAAGATCATTCAGTATAGCTCAACATTTTATGTAGCAGGCTGCAGACTAGACCTGAAATTGAGGCAATAATTTACCTCAAATTAATTTAAACATGCACATTTATTGTAATTTGAGTCTTGTCAGAAAAGAACAGGATCCGTTAAAGTCTCTCTTCACCAAAACATTCAAAATTATTTTGCCTGCGGTCATCACCGTTGTCTCTGGTGGGTAAGAAATGGTCATACAAATAAAACTTGGTTTCACTACCAAAGCATTCATTCTCTAAACTATGCTTGAATTAAATTATTAGAGTTCTCTTCATGAACTCATAAGGGCTGATCTTGTATGGCCACATATGCAATGCTCTCAGTTAACAACCAATGTGGGTTTCACCAGATTAGGAAAGTACCAGTCTACTGTTAAATAAACACTACTGGGACCACCCAGAAAAAGGTCCTGTCCTTCATCGCAAGTTATGTGTAATGCAGTTTGATATTAATTTTGTTCCAGACACTTTCCATGATCAAATGTCACTACAAAAATGGGCAACACGTTACTTTAGACTTCAAAAGAACTTGGGCATGCTTGAGTATCAATACATGTAGTTATGTTAGTCCAGCGATTAAGTCAAGGTAAAGACCCAAAATAATTGCGTAATTTTCAAACCCAAGCGTTTTTTCCCCCAATGCTTTCCAATCGTTTTTTCCCCCAACCCAACTCTTTCTGTTTTTTTTTTTTACCCAAAACAAAAGAGTTTAAGGATTTAAACTCTTGACATCTGGTATCCGCAAGCAGGAAAGCTTGTGGAATGTGGAGGCTTGTTACTAATGCAATATAATGGAAATAATTATTTTTTAGGATGAATAAACAGCAGGCCAATGTCACTGCGTTTATGCTTAATTAATAGACAAGTAAAAATTGTGATCACAATGAAAATATGATTATTCGTACAGCCCTAGAAACAAGTCAAATTATTTTACATACATTAAATGCTGTTATTTTCCCCCATCTATAGCAATTCTCTGGTGTCTGTTGTTGGTGCCAAGGCTAAGCCCATTCCTGCCAAGGGCGAGTATATTAATATGAATAAATGCACTGCTTTTTTCCCTGGACTGAAGTACTGTACAGTCCTGAAGTATCCTGATGCAATGTCAAACGATGCTGCCCCTTACTTTCCTCTCACTGGTGACAGCAAGTAAGTGAAAATCATCTATATACTGATATCGAAATATTCCTTTTTCTCAAACATTTCATCCACACTATGTATGTGTTTAGATTTGCTGTTGAGCTCGATCCATCTGAAAAGGTCACAGAGTATATTGCCACCATCAGCTACGCATACGAGGATGAGGCAGACAAAGTCATGTTTAGCCTGATGGCTGAAGGTTGGAGACGGCTTAACAAAATACCTAACTGGAAAAAAAGAGAAAACACCAATGTTTAAAATAACCATCATTTGTCTTTTGCTTACTAACAGGAACATCCCATGAGGCCAGAAATGTAATGATATTAAACAGACAGCAGTACAGCATCTCTGCAGAGTTGCTTATCAAATCTCTTCAGCTTGATTCTAAAGTTTCTGCAAAACTGAAGCATGGTGAGAAGTTGACTTTGGAAATTGAGAGTGACTTAAAACTCCCAGAGACGACTTCTGTTCAAACACTCATCCTGAAATATGGTACATGTCCAGTACAAAAGGCCTGTCGCGATTATTGAGGAATTGTCTGATTGTGGTAATATGGTCAAATTTAGATATGCGAAATAATTGTGCAGTTTAAATTTCAAATTTCAGTTTGCCATTCAAATAAGGAAATGTACGACCATGACAGTATAATTCTAGTGAATTATCTCTCTCAAAATATCTATTCTCAGAGAATGAAAAGATTGAGGCTGAATTGAAGTCTGATGTCAGATCTGAGATTCAAAGAATCATTCCCAACATCAATGCTACAGTCAAAAGCCTTCTTGATCGCCAGATTGGCCTGAATGAGTTGAAGGTCCGCGATGTTCTGGCAAAGGCAGTTGCGGTAAGAACTTCCCTCAATTTTTTTTCATCAGCATTTGAAAACACCCAAATAAATAAATACTTATTAAACTTAAAGTGATTGTTCACCTTAAAATGGACTAAAATTAAGTCATTTACTCACCCTGATGTTGTTCTGTTAATGGAGTATACCCTTCTTTCTTTTTCGGACCACAAAAGGAGAACATTTTATGTTTTAAAAATGAAGTGCTTGCTCTTGTCCAAATTATGGCAGTGAATAGCGACCAGCATCAAGCTTTTTAAAAAAGATGCAAAAGCATCACAGAATGATCCCTTGTGACACGTCACATACTCCAAGTGTTCTGGGGGTTTACGATAGGGTTTGGTGAAAAACAAACCGAAATTTTATGTTTGATTTAACAAAAATCCTGACCTTGGCCGCTGGTCTTCTGTGCTCGACTGCATTCATGAGACTCTTATTAGCGAAGCGGTTCACTCCGACTCACCCAGAGAAACACATGTTGTGAGAAATCAAAATGAATTAAAACCCATTATGAAATACAACACCTATAAATCACAAAAAGTATCCAAGAACTTTCTTTACTGAATCAAATATACCCTCAATTGGAACTCAGTTTGTCTGATGATAGATGTGAACAAGATAATTTTTTGTTACGACAAACACAAAAAAGTAGTCTACATGGATTGTATTTCATGTCGCTTGATTTCTTACAACCTGTGTGTCGGAGTGAACTGCGTCGCTAATAAGAGTCTCATGAACGCATGCAGTTGAGCACAGAAGATAAGCGGCCAAGGTAAGGATTTTCGCTAAATAATACATTAAATTACGGTTTCTTTTCCACCAAGCTCTATCGTAAAACCCCAGAACACTTGGAATATATGACATGTGATGCATCGGATCATTCTTTGATACTTTTGTGTCTTTCTATGAAAGTTTTCTATTGTCTGCCATTATATGGACAAGCGCGAGCAGGACTTTTTTTATTCTTTTTTTTGTGGTCTAAAAAAGAAAGAACGGCATACTGCATTAGAACAACAGCAGGGTGAGTATATTATGACTTAATTTTCATTTAAAATAATCTTTTTTTTTTTTTTTTTTACACATGTGCAGAATTTGGGAGTTCACACCGTGCCTGTGATCACTCTTCCTGAAAGATTGTTCCTGAATAGGTGAGTTAATGTCACCATATTCACCAGTATTTCAATTCAATTCACAGTTACCAGTTAAAATTAACACATGCTTTTTAAACAGAGAGGCTGCTGTTAAATATCACTTTGGCCAGCATTACTATACCATCACTCTTCCCTTGCCCTTGGGTGGAAAATCCACTAAGGATCTGAACTTTCCCACAACCCTCTCCACACCAAACCTGATTGTACCTCATCTCGGTCTGGAATTTGAATCTGCTAGCGTTAACCTTCCAGAGTTCTTCATTCCTGGGAGTGTGTCGCTGTCTGTGCCGACTCTCGGATTGGTAGAGTTGTCCGGAAAACTAAACAGCAACTTCTACAACTTAGAAGCAGCTGTGTCTGCAGCCAGAGATCCTGCTGAAAGTTATTCTGCTAAGTTTGAAGTCACCGGCACAAGTCCTGTTGACCTCCTCTCCATAAAGGTTGAAGGTAAACCTATAATTGAAGTACCACATGCACTGTATGCATGCACTTGTTTTGGATGGTTGCTTATTGATTGATTTATTTCACAGGATCTGCTCTAGTTGAGACCAAACCTGGCGATTCTCTCAAGGCTAACGTAAAGGCTGTGCTCCGCCACAAGATTATCAATGCCACGATTGGTGTTGAGGGGGAAGTGGAATTTGCTGAAAAACTCAGTGTGAAATCCAAAAGCAAGCTTGAAGTAATTAGCCGTGTTGGAGTGCAAATTTCGCTGGAGCACAATGGACAGTTTGGCGTTGATGCCGAGGAGATCTCTGGAGATGGAAACCTGGAAGGATTCTTCAAGGCTGGTTCAGTCCATGGTTCAGGAAACCTTTTGCAATCAGTCTCAGTCCTCCCTTTCAGACAAGAGGCAAAGATGAATTCTTCACTGAAAATAGATGTAGCTGTAGCCTTTGCCAATGGAGAGCTGATAATTCTGTCCAACAACACAGCATTTGACAACCTTCTAACATTGCTAAACATTGCTAAAATAACCTTCAAGGAATCCCAGCTTGATCTAAATTCTCATACAAAAGCACAGGTTCTTGGCCTGAAGATCCAAAACATGGTTGAGACCAGAGCTGGTGTTGAAGCAGTTAGCATTAAGATAGAGACCTCAACTTACAGCATTGAAGAACGTATCCATTCCCTGGTCACAGGAGCACTGGACATCAGTGGTCTAGCTATTCACAGTGACGCCTCTTTTAAACTCACAGGACACCAAGCTGTCCACAAAGCCATTTTGAAACTCAATAAAGATGGCCTGAGAACCAATGGCACAACCTCACTGCAAAGCCTCCTGAGTCTCCAGGAGCTTAAGCACACCTTCGAGATCACCTACAAAAACAAAACTGCCACTGCTCAGTGCAAAACCATTGGAGAAATCATGGGAAGTCGCATTAACCACAACACTGAACTAGAGATTGCTGGACTTTCCTGTAAAATCAAAAATCATATACGTTTCAACTCAAAATCATTTGATTTTGACACCAACACTGATGGTACAACTATTCCATTCCGATTCAATTTTGATGCCAGTGTTAATGGTAAGGATGACACATACTTCTTGCATGGAGATGCAAGTCATGATTTTATTGCAAAAGTCTTTCTACAAGCAGAACCACAATCCATAGCTCACTCTCATGAATGCAAGATCTCAACCCACCTTAACCTAGACTACGTCATCAATGTCAACATTAAATCACAATTTGAAAGCATGTCTGACACATTGCTTATCCCCTCTGAACAAAGGATTAAAGTGAAAATTAAGGCTGAAGTGAACGACTATGCCATTGAACAGAAAATCAGCGCTTACAACAGTCCAGGCCGGCTTGGGCTGGAAGGGTCTGGAAAAGTGCACACCAATCTGTTCAACACTGTCAGCACTTCTTATCAGGACTTTGCAGTCTCTGGCTTCCTAAAGTATGACAAAAGCACCGATACACAATCAATTAGCTTGCCTTTCATTGAAAGTCTTTCTCAAGTCCCTGACAACATCAGAATAACACTCGTGAGCATGGGCGAGACCCTGAGGAAATACATCAACCGAGAGGGGATTGCTTCCAAAATTCAGGACATACCTCATCATGTAAGTGACTTTGTGTCCAATTTGAACTTTGAGAGAAGAGCTGTGCAGCTGAAACATGCCTTGAAAACTCTATACCAAGAGAATACATTAAAGCTGAAATGTCTGATCAGTGCATTGGACAAATTAGCGAGTGATATGTTCAACCGTTTCAGTGAGGCTTTGGATATTTTGGGCGAATTGATTGTAATGGGTATGCATATTGACAAAGTTGTTGAAACCCTACCAAAACACATCAAGGTTTTGATATTTTCCATCATTGAGGATGTACAAAACATTCTTAGCTTGATCAAGACCCAAGGTTACACAAAGCTGAATGAAATCTTCCATCCTGCCAGTGCTGTGAACAAGCTTGACAGTCAGATTCCTGCAATTTCGACATCTCTTCTAGTGCCATCTTTTGGAAAACTGTATGGTGAATTCATAATCAGCAGCGCTCTCTACAACGCCAGAACCTCTGCAGAGTTCAAGAACGGCTCAAAGAGATACCCTTTTTTCACAGCTTGCTTTAACTCTAAAGGAACCTCTGCAAACCTCAACATTCTGAGTTACGATCTAGAATCTACAGCACAGATATCGATCCCCGAGACGAGTCCTGTAATGGTGTCTGAAACTTTCAAGTTAACACACATTGAATTGACTTTAGACCAACATGCATGGTTGACTCTGAATGGATCTGCCTCTAACAATACTTTCTTTCTTGAAACTTCATACAAGAACCAGGTGAACATCCCCTCGCACTCACTGTCTGGTGAAGTCATGCTGATTCAGAAGGCTATAGCTTGCCAGGATGATGCTGCATTCACACTGACAGTTAAAAATGAAGGAACTGGCAGATTTGCCCTTTAAGACCTCTCTGAGGAAGGTACCCATGAGAGTGACCTGCATTTGAACATGGGCCTTGGCGCCGCCAAGCTGTCTTTTACTGGCCACACTGATAGTGATGCTTTGCAGATCAAGATGAAGATGAAAGTGAATGCTGATGCTGTTGCTCTAAGCCACCTTGAATTCAATGCTAGTGTTGATACTGAGTCTCCGTTTATCAAGAACAGTTTTCTGGTTGCTTCTGGGAAGGCTCGCTTGGGCGATATGATGGTGGAAATCAAGGCATCCCATGTCACATCGGTTGTCGGAGCTGTCAGTGGTGTCCTCTCTAATGCCGCCAACATCATAACTTGTCCTAGTAAGGTTGCTATTGACTTTCAGAACAGGGGTATTGCTAAGATCAACCTCTTCGAGTGTTTTTCAGCCGATGTTGACGTCCAGAAAGACTACGCTGTTACCTTCAACTCTGACATGCAAGAAATCAGCAGTGTGGTAGTCGCCTACTTAAACAATTACAACTACAGCCATAACTTCAAAGCCAGCAATAACAAAGCTGAGATGGGTATTTACGCTATTGTGAATAGTTTGGCCAGCTTTGGGTACTTAAATGCTGCAGAAATGTTTGTGCCAGCCATTTTCAAGATTCCATCAATCAGAGAGCGGAACTTGAATGATAATACTGGCCTATGGCGTGACTTTACCACAAACAACCAGCCTGTTGATCTAAGAGCCAAACTTGTCTACCAGAAGAGTTGGTTTGCTCCTATTATTGATTTGGGTCTGATTGTTCCTTCATTGGGTAACCTGGTCTCTGACGTGTCTTTCAAGTCCTCTATTCTCAACTTCAATGCTAATGCAGGTATTTATCCGAAGGATTACTGGATGCGTATTAGTGCCACAACTGCATCCGTGTTTCAGGGATTGAAGGCCAAGCTTGATGGAACCACTAGCCTGACCACAAAAAGTGGATTGAAATTGGCCTCTTCTTTGTCTTTGGAGAATGCCCACATTGGCGGTAATCACGAGAGTACCTTGACTCTGCAAGAAATCTATGAGGCTGTATTGTCTGTGGACACATTTGCTAAGATTAATCTGACAAGGTTCACTATTGATGCTACTCATCAACTTTCTGCGGACACCAAGGCCCACCCAAAGGCAGCATCAAACTTAAAGATCAAGTACACTTTTGATCGTCCAGATTCAGAGGCTGCTGGACATGGAGATGCTGAGAATACCTTGAAGCTGGATGCAACTCTTTCCTTTATCTCTGTTGAGTCTGCAACCCAAATAACCACAGATGCTACATTGCCTGATGATATCAAACTTAAGGGGAAAATGGATAATCAAGCTAACATCTATGTGAACGCTGATGGTCTGAAATCCAATCTGAAGACTACTGGAAATGGTTACTTTGATTTTAAATATTCCACGTTTGGGTTTGACATTAGTGACCAGCTGACCTGGGAGGGAGATCTTGACCGTATTTATTCTTTGCTAGAAATCAATTCAAACTATACATATATCTATTACAATTATACTGAAATTGCAATAAACCACACTGCTCTTGGTAAAGTTGAACTGGTTCCCCTGAGCACCCTCTTGGCTGCTGTAGACATATACTTGACTCAGCCAAGTCACAGTGATTTTGATGTAAGAGATACACAAAGAGGATATATTTTATCATGGCATGGGTTAAATAGCAAAAGAGAGATTTTCTCCCGTTGGTACAATTCTAGTACAGCAATAACAGTAGAGTATAGTGATTTACCCGTCCTAAAGGGTGTGTTTGGGTTCTCTTCTAATCTCACATCTCCATCTACACTTCAGGAGTATCAGGGTGAATTAAGTGTAAGTCTAACTGGCTTCAAATAATTATTTTACCCATTTCAACATTAATCTTTATTGAAAGTGGGTCATATATGTTGTCGAAATGTAAAATAAATTTTGAATTTGGTGCCTTCTTGAGGAAAGACAGAAAATAACTTTAGGGCGCATTTGTATGAAAGACAACAACTCCCACAATGCACCACATTGCAAAGGTCCGCAAGCCACTCCCACTAATCCAGAACAGCGCCTATGAGGTATCCGCCTATCCGAGAAATCACACAAGGATAGCTGCCACCAGAGCTTGAAATTCATTTCATTTGAAATGGTGAATTATTGCATGATAATTGTTCCTCCATCAGCCTCAGCTGCTCTTCGCTATATTGCGGCTCGTAAAAGTAGCCACGAACGTCTGATTCGAGCATCAGACTTTCAAAATCCTCTTCTTCCATATCATATTGAGTAGCTGCATTTCGCCATTGTAACTTCACATCTGAATTTAATATTTCATTAAAGGATTGATTTCAACTAATCATTGGGCTTTATTTAATGAATGCTTTCTCACCTCAGGCCTCATAATCAGTGACATGAACAGATCCAGAATAACTTTAAAAGTCACGCACAAGCACAATGATGTAAACATGTTTGTTCAGTGATTGAAACCCTGAAATATTGCTGGTCCCATTTAAACACTACAATAAATGGATCACTTTACTATATAGACTCAACTCATCTTATTGATCTAGGCTACTTCATTGCCTATTTTACATTAAATTGTACATTAAGTGATGTTCATTGTTTATTTAATTGACATTCATATATTTAGTATAATTTCACCTTTGCAAAATAAAAAAGGATAAATATGACTTTTGGCAAAAGTTAGTTATTAATATTTCTAAGTTAAATGTTTTTTCTTTTGTAGTTTTTATATGAAAATGTAATAACTCCAGCATTTAAAGAACATGATGCAAATAGTGAACCGAAAAACAATATTTCCTCGACTAGATCTTCTGACCGGAAAATTTTCTGTTTTGAATTATTAAAAATTAGCCTACAGCTTCATCGGAATGGTACGAAAATATGTGACTTTTATGGCATTTGGAATGTGAACACACACAAAATAATTGAGGGCATGATTCGAGCAGGCTAAGGGGTCGTAAAAAAATAGTACCACTTGTGCACTTGCTATAACGACCATAGGAAATAAATGGGAAATTGACAAAAACATAAAAATTCTGAGAATTTGTTTGTGTGTACAATCTACAAATCGGCCACGATGTAGAAAAAAAGTGAAGGGGTGAAACTCTAAAACATCAAGAGTGCAAAACAGACACACACACACACACGCACACACGCACACGCGTACACGCGCACACACACGCACACACACGCACACACACGCGCACACACACACACACACACACACAATTAATATAATTAATAATAATTAGAATGAATATATATATATAAAATAATCATTAATATTAATATAATTATTAATTATAATAATAATAATATTTAAATAATAATAAGCTGTGATAAAGCATTCCTGTTTATTTTAGTAATTTTTGTATTGAATGTTAATGTTACCTGCTGTAACAGAATGCTTTCTCTGTATTCAGGTTTGACTGTACCGTAATAATAATGCAAAAACGTGTACACTTCACATCAAATTTTATTTATATTTTTTTATAAACCTTGACTAAAAATTAGGCTATTATTTGAGAATCTCTAAAAAATAGCCTACATTTTAATACACATCTTAAAAGTAAGTAATTTTGTCTAAAATCAACTAGAGAATCCGCAAGCCACTCCATAGAGAGCTATACATGCATATTGGTAACACCAAGAAATTTCATGTTTTATTTTATTTTATTTTCTATCAACAGATGGCGATAATTTGACTTCAAAATTGGATTTAAAAGGCCTGTCTCTAGTTTACACTGTCAGTGAAATGAGACCCAATTCCGATTTTTTGCTCATATGTGACACAGATCGGATGTGTTATGACCGTGTAAACCATTGAAAACCATTGAAGAATGTGTAAACGGACGGTCCAAAAAAAACGGGTATAGGCAACACATCAGAATTGGCCAGCAAGACCTGCAGTGTAAACGAGACCTGAAATACTTTTTAAAAATATTTTAAAAAATTAGGGGATTTAAAAAAAATATATTTTCAATGGCAAACATTAACCATAATTATTGCATAAATATTAATAAGTACTATCAAATCCTCTCAAGATACAAAATAAAAAATATTAATAAACAAAAATAAATTACATTGGTTTTACTGGGGTGGAGAAAGTTTCATTTTTAGGTGTCCGTTCACTTCTGACCGTGACGCCGCCTTCACACTGGCAGTTGAAATCAGCTCCGATACGGCTCCGAAACGACCGGAAGTCATTCATTTCCTATGGAGATTCGCAGACCGCATGCGAATGGGTCCGAAACGGGTCCGACCGAGTGCGGTGCGAAGAAAATCGTGTCCGTTGGTCATCCGGATGCGTTCAAAAAATTGAACTCTTGCGAAAATCCACGGACGGTTCCTATCCGACAATTCCAGCGGAAGTTAGCGTTGCTATGATACTGATAAACAAACCTGAATTCTTATCGTTATAAAATCATTATTTATTTTATTAAAATTTAAGTTGTCATGTCATTTTTTTATTTTCATGATTTGCTAACATTATTAGGGCAGTTAATACAATTAAATTGAAGGCAGACATCGAACTAAATGTGATATAGTGGTATAAATAATACCACTATATCACATTTTTTAGCCGACCTGACATGTCAACGTCCTGAGCAACTTTCCTCACGCAGCAGCCTTCCTATTAATATCTCTATAACCCTCATCAGAGAGATCATACAGAACTGACAGAATCAACCTTTCTAATCTCTCCGCCATTTTTGTTCTACCCGCTTCCGACGCTTTTCACTGTGTAGTACGACGTCCGTTGGGTGCGTATTGCGTATTACGGAGCTGATTTCAACTGCCAGTGTGAAGGCGGCGTGAAGAGAACACGTGCTACACAAATCAGGAGCACCTGAGGGTTAAATTATCATATTCAAGAACAATTAATTCTCCTCACCTGAACAAGAAAGGATAAAGGAGTTGCCTTTTGCCTTTACGTTTTTATAATACAAGTATATTGTTGATAAAATATATGCATATATACATAGTTGGGGGCGTGGTCGGCGTGGGGGAAAACACCGCGAACGTCGTGTGTATTTCTGAATGACAAAATGTCGTATTTCATGTCATTGACGCCTGCCGACCGGCAACGGTACATTGCAATACATTATAATTGCCCTTATTTAATTCAAAACTGGATCAATGACCCAACCAAATGGCCGGAGACGATTCCAGACATATTTTGTTATCTGTTTGAATCTCCAATAAGCACTGTTGCCAACTAATTTTCAGGGTAAGTTGCTAAAGGCAGATCGATTTGTTGCTAAAAGTTGCTAAATGACGTTGTGACGTCATTGCGCTATCACGTAATCGCAACGCAAAACTATGCCATTATGTTATACGTATTATTTGAAATGCTAATTTAGATTTGCTTGTAAAATCCCCAAGCAGCACACGGAGCAGGCATTTTTCTCAGTTCCCATAATGAGAGGTTTTGGAAAGTTGCCCTCCGCAATATGGCGGCGCCGTTGACGTACGCTCCAGTGGCCAATAGGGCTTCTTATTATGTCTACTGCCCCGCCCCTGTGCTTGTTGTATTTTGTCTTTCGGTTTTCACAGCGATTTCCACAGTGATCTTAAGGAATTATGAATGAACCGCTCAGTCTATTTAGCTAGCTTGTACTAATGTGGTTTGGATTAGAGTCACTTTCCAAAAAGTTGCCAAATAAATGTAAAAAATTGCTAATTTTGTTGCTAGGTGGTTTTTGGAAAAAAAGTTGCTAGGGTAGTCAAAAAAGTTGCTAAATCTAGCAACAAAATAGCTAAGTTGGCAACACTGCCAAGCTGTAGCGGTAACATTAGCCTATAACTGGGCGGCAGTGGCTCAGTGGTTCATGTAGTTTGTTTACAAACCGAAAGGTTGGTGGTGCGATCCCCGGTTCACCTGACCAATTGCAGTCCATTTACCATAACTCAATCAACTTCCGTATAATAGGCTACTAGCTACAACTCCATAAAACCTTGTCACTTACCAATTGTACGTATGCTTCACTCCAAACTATGAATCGTTTTGTAAAGCGGTGGTCATTAGTACGAGGTTGCCGAGGGACTGTGCCGACAGTGATCCCTAACTCACACACTGCAGTGTGTATCGAGTGTAGACCGGAGCAATTGGCCTTCAAGCGAGCCTTCAGCTGATAACGCTAATGTGAAAGAGAAATGTGATGTGAAACATGCTAATGTGAAAACTATTATAGTAATCCTATACTATAGAAATAGCCTACTATAGAGGTATTACACTACTATTTATTGCTTGTAGCCATTTTGTCCTCCTTCCCGGTTCTGTGTGTTTATTAGGAAGGATGTAGAACTTAAATTCATAATTTGTTTGCTTATTGGCGGTACAGAAAACGACACAGCACATCTTCGGCATGATTGTCACGTGTATTTCAAAGAGCGCCAAGGCAATTCTTCTTCTTTTCCGTTTTATGGCAGAATGCAACCATGACTTTTGAAGGTGCATACCGCCACCTACTGTATCGGAGTATGTAGCATGAACTATATTTTATATCTCAAAAAAAAATCCTCTTATATATTCCTATTTTTTTCAAATATTGAATAACTGCATCCTGTGTATCAGATTTCATGTTTTGAATACTATAAAGGGCTGAGAATCAACACAACATCTCACTCTGTCTGGTTTTACTTCCTCAACCCACTGCAGTCCAACAATATATCTCTGCTGTATATACTGAAGCATGATCAGGTAATCTTTTCCCAATACTTACATTCATTGGGTCTCATTCATGAAACACGAGCAGAACTAATTTTTGTGTAAATCGTGTGTAAAGTGGTTCTGGAGTAAATTTTCGGATTCATTAAAATGTTCGTATTTTCCAAATGTTGGTACGCAAGAAATCTCCACCTGCTCCAGCCACGTGTAAATAGTGCGCTTAACACCCGAACTCATTTTAATTCTCCTTAATCGGGTAAATATTTACACAGCATTTAGAAAAAATATTATATATAGTAATTACATACGGTTTTTCTTATTATGAGAGCCAGTAATAGCATCTGCGATGGTGGTCCTTCTCCAGTATTAATACGATTTTTCCGAAGTGAACTAATTCGTGTTTTGCTCTCAAGCTTAATGTCGAACCATTTTCTTCTCACTTCAGGGAATGTTCGATTAACAGATGAAACTCCATTGACTGCATCTGTAATACGCTGCCAAGCTTCCTTTTTTTTAGGACCCGATACGCCACTATGTACGCTTGAAAATAACATGTGGCGTTTTGAATTAACTTCTGATAATAAAACTTCAATTTCTGCATCTGAGAAAAAACATTTTTCATTCGCATTGATGTCATGATATGATGCCCATATATAGTTGTCAGTCGGATTTAATGGGCGGGATTTATGGTAATTGAGAATGAACGTGCACGCGCAACCCATTTACGACTGATTGGAATTCATTAACACACACACACACACGTCTCTTTACGCGCAAATCACTCGCATATTTACGAATGTTTCATGAATGAGACCCATTGTTGGTATATATATATTCCTAATCCTACCTTGTCCTCTGCATCTTTAGATCCGTCTGTATACATATTTAACTGTAATATTTTCTCCTTATTGACTTGCCAGATGTCCTTACCCCACTCTCTTCCCATTAGTTTTTTAGTTCCAATATATTTAAGTCTATCTCAGTTTTTGGAATAACCAAATAGGGATATTACTAATAGGTGTAGGTGATTTAAACCAGATATTACTTAATTTATATTCCTCAGATTTTGTTTTTGTTACCCAGCCAGAGCCATTGCCTTTAAAAGAACCCAACATTCCTGAATAATGCTCTTTGCATGATTTTCATATCCACATAATCGACGCGCCAAGGCAAATGCTGCGTCCCAATTCGCATACTATCCATCCTAAATAGTATTCGAAATTAGAATTAGTGCGTCCCAAATCGTAGTATGTTGAAATGAGTGTTCCAAAGATACCCGGATGGTCTACTTTTTCCAGTCAGAATCCGAAGTGCAGATCGATGCGCACTCTAACGGCTGATATTGCCCACAACCCATCGCGCGTTGTACGAGGATTCGATTAGAACTACAAACACGAGTGAAAAGTGTTAAAAAACTACAGACATGGAGGACGCGCGAATCCGGTGGTTATGTTGAAAGGTTAGGGGTTTGAGAGGGTAATTATCAGTATCTAACATGACGAAAATGTATTTATTCACTGTTGTCTACATATTGCATCTGCAGCAGCATTGTGAACTTTTGTAAAGATACGTTTCGCCATTAACTTTTAAATGCATCATTACATTCAAATTGAAAAAACATGAGGAGAGTCACCGCATTAATGACCCACGGCTGCAGACCAAGGTGCCACAACATTTCTCTCCGAACGGTAGGAAATTAAATTAGATTGTATGGAGGATTTTAACTGTGACAAGATGATTGACAGGGCAGTTTACGGTGGCTGGCTGGACGCACGCGACAGAGCTGTCCGTTAAAGATGACGAAGTAGTATGTCCCAAAGCTTGCCTACTCTTTTGCTACACACTCAAAAGTATGTACTTTTTCTTCACAAAAAGAGTAAATACTTTTAGGCGAATTGGGACGCAGCCAAAATGTTTTCTCCCACGGGCTAAATTCACATCACGTGACGGGGCGTTCCCGGGGGCGTTCCCAGACAACCGTCCGTATCTATTATGTGAGAGGAACGTCAGTTAAATATCTGAAAAATACGGGGTTAATGGAAAGAATATAGTTTTTTTTTTTAAATTTATTTGTTTTAGTAGGGTTTTATGGTAGTTTGCACACAAACTGTTCCACACTCCAGCCCGGTAGGTGGCGGTAACGCTCCTAAATGCTGGTTGCCAACCGCCAATCAAATCAAAGAAGAAGATGGAACGTCAGTTTGTACGTCACAGTCACGTGGTGAGATTTGAAATTGAACCTCGAATGCCCAACAGACAACACCACTGCTGTGAGTATGCAAGGAAACTGAGTCGAAACAGGAATATTTGATGATTTTCGGAGGTACAGTTATAATTTTTACAACTTCTAAATGTATACGACTCGCAGATATAATGTTTTGTTGATTTGAAAATGATTTGCTAGTATCTGTCGCTGTGGATGCCAGCTGTCATGAATACTAACCCGTTCTACTCGTGTTATATAAGTTAACGTTACATAATAATTTTAGTATTCTGATTACAAATAACCTTCGTTGCATGCTAACGTTACTGGATTTATTATATCACAGGAAACTTCGCACAGGATTGATGGCTTTAGGGTTTGAGCAATCAAAACGCGTGAAGATGGATGAACTTTCGCCTCACATTTTGAGGTAACGTTAAGCTAAAGACCTAATCGTTAATTATGTTTTTATTGTAAGTGATTTTTAAATGTGTGTTGTTTTGGGTTGTTTGTCTCATCATGTCTCCTAATTTTTATTCCCCTATTAATAAATAACATTGTAACGTTAATTAACAACAGCATGTTTTGTTTGTACAGAAGTTAAAGGGCTTATTTATACATTGTTCATGTTTTAGTTGGACGTTCTTCTATTTATTTTTTAAAAATGTATATTACCACTTGTTTCAGAAAGTTCAAACATTTAAAATAAAGGTCGACTGATTTACCGATAATGGTAACTAGATTTGCCCACATCGATAACCGATTAATCTACCGACAATTTTAAAATGGATACTGAATAAAAACAAGTATAACACATTAAATAGTGCTGAACTTTATTACAAAAATAGAAAAACCGTAATGAACCATGAAAATGCTCTATACTTTTTAAATATAAAAAATTATAAATTAATTGTACTTTGATTATTCATGTTAGTTCAGTGCATTAACTACACGACTTAGACATTAACTAAGACATGACTTTAAAATGTATTAGTAATTAATATTGAAATCAACAATACGTTTTTATAAACCAAAGTTAATGTTACAAGTGGACTCTTATTGTAACGTGTTACTATTTCATATAAATCTAAACAGTTATGCTTAGAAATTGCCATACTACACAAGAGCCAGAGCATTGAAATGACACGCATCATATGCAAATTGTATGTATACTCACACTTTATTTGCATCTATTTTAAAACACTTGATCTTTATCTAATCAAAATATGTTAAAATGAACTGAATTTGAATGCCTTTCTGATTTGTTTGTTTCATATATGTTTATGTGTGTGTCAATACACATTACTTTCTCATGTCACTAGCTTTATATGTCACTTCACTGCATAATTAGCATTAAAGCGACCAGCTACCTTATTATGATATGAAAACGCGTTCGGTAGGGGACAGTTTCATTCTCTGTTAAATCCGCATCTTAAAGGGACATTGTGTAGGAATTTTTCCCATCTAGCGGTGAAATTGTATTTTGCATTCAAACGAATTGTGCTCTCCAGCGCCTCGCTTTTTCTAATGCGTGTTGCATCTACGGTAGCCGTTATGTACCAGAAAGCTATGACAATGCAAGAACAATCATATGCTCTATTAAAATATATTCTTATCGAATCTCTAGGTTACAAAAAAAGTAAACTTACAAACCTCGTTTTTAGCGCCTTCTCAACTTTACCCAATAGCTGCTATTCATCAAAGAGCCTGTTTAACTTTTAACTATAAATGTTCTAATGTCTATATAATAAAGTACACAACCAAGCAATGAAAAAAAGCATGTGATTAAGACTGTAATACTGACTTATGCTATACCTGTCGAGGAGAAAGCAGGACTTCAGCGTCTCTTTTCAAATCTTTCTCCTGCATTAGTTCTTTCCACCTGGAAAAAGCTATCCCGACACTGACTCTTGTTTTTTGTAATCTCCGGTCACGTTTCCTTTTACGTTCAATTTTGGACTTTTTTGGCCGAAGAGGATTTCTTCTCCTGTGGCTCGGCATATGTATGCCATTAAAAATAACCTTTTAAACTTGCCTGGGCCGTGACAAGCGCCTCTCGCGGCTCTCTCCTGTTTCTGCTGCTTTCAGTCATGTGACGCTGGCTCTGAACGAAAACGCGTTGGTCTAGTACTTTTTGACCCTCTCTGCTATTATAGTTTTTCAAGATGGCGGGATGACATGGAAGCCTCCGTGGACCTACCCGTTAGGGCTGTCACTTTTGACAAAAATCAAATACTTCCATAAACACGCATACCTCTGTTAAAATCTCAGAAAATTTGGTTTAGGGTTTCATGACCCTTTAAAAACTGGATTTACACCACAGGGGGACTTTGACAATACACATTGATTCAAAGCAGCTTTACAGAAACTCCATATTACATTTTAGAGTGATCTGTTATCAGAGGAAACTGTCTAAGTTATGCATTTCAGAAATGTACATATACAAAATCAAAGTTAGCAAAATATTTATTATTCTAAAAAATTAAATAATTTAGGGCAGAAAGAATAAGCTCATTGTAATGAATACTTTTTTGCTAAAAAATGATTGACATTTTAGAAAAATGTAGCACTCCGAAATAACGTCTTTTTAACTTAATGTGAATGTTAGCGAAATGTTTTTAAAACATGTTAGTTGTTAGTTGGACTGTAACTAGTACTTCAGTTCATCCTGTGTATTGGCCTGTTTAAATGTGGAGTTATCTGCTTTTGCTTAAAAACAAACTTTTAATATACATAAAAAAACATACTTTGAGCTTTAATTATTATTACTTAATCAAAACAACCCAGTTGCAGTTTGATTGATAGGCCTAGTTGTCTGTTTTTGCAAATTAACTCTTGTTGTAAATGTCCCAGATGGGAGATTTGTGTGCAAATTTTAAAGAGTTTAATTAAACGTTCATGTTATATATTTTGGTTGCATTTGTGAGTTAATAAAAATGTAACTGGTTGTGTAAGCTTGGAACTTAATATCGATAAACCAATCGATATAGCCCTGACTCGAATCCCAGAACTTTTTGAGGTATCGGCAAATATCGTATCGCTGGCTGTCAGAGAATCGATATCGTATCGTGATGAACTGTCCGATTTACACCCCTACCTGTGACAATTTTATTTGAACTTGTGTAATCGTGAGACTTCCCGTTCCAGCGCTCCGGTGGAGACTGCGGTCCCGTCGCAGAGGACTCCAGAAGAACAGGTTTCCCAGCCGCAGGAGCACCTGCAGATCATGTACTGCAAAGAACAGGTGTACCAGGGGGACGAGGAGTTCAGCTTCGAGGAGCTTCGTGCGCAGCGCTACTACAGGGCTCTGAGTGGTACGTGTGTTTTATACAGCATGTGTGTTCAGACTGAGACAGAAAAAACGTTGTCGGTAAAATTCTGTATTATAAATAGGTATCGACCGATTATCGGCGCCAATATTGAGCATTTTTATGGTTATCGGTATCGGCCATTTTCAAAACCGATTTGCCGATAATTTAATTTGGAAATGTGCTATATTTGGCTCTGTCGGGACTCCCCACTCTGATCCCTGATCACGCTTTAGCTGTCTCTCAGAGTTAAGGCAGCAGCAGACTTTGCTGAAGTTTACCACATTTACCACACACACACACACACTGGAGCACACGTGACGCTTGCACTGTTTTCAGCTCAGCCGCATCATTATGAGGACATGACTGCATAAACATCATCTCCAGAGCCACTTAGTCACTTCATGAGCTTTTTAATGCTTGGAATGGAATGGAAATTGTTTTATTTGAAACCGGAACAATGCACAAATAAACATTAAACTTGTTAAACAAGAGAATATGTCTTGGGCCAGGTTGTAGCAACAATTGCTAATTTCCACCTGTAGTCCCTGGGCAGGTATGACAAATTTAACTGAGAAAAGTGATCGTCATATCAAACACACAGAAACTCAAAGATCTCCACGGCAACCCATCAAAATAGCCCTAACATTTTTATTTTTGTTAAACTGTAAATAAACTGAATAAGTTTAACTTCAATTAATTAGAAATGCTTTTTGATTACTAAAATTTAATTTAACCATTAAATTAGTCTTTAATTTTTACAAAACGTTTACAAAATGCTGCTGGGTGCTACCTGCACTTTTTAAGTTATTATTATTATTAATAATGTTATTAACAGTTCTCAGATTTAAAGATATGTTTAAAGTCATTTAAAGAGAGTTTTTTTCAAAACCCTTTGTTATTCTTAATTTTGACATTAAAGGCCATTGCAAATTGAGTCTTAAATTAGCATCCGAAATTTTCGCACGTTGAAAAAAAAATTCACCCTCACGTTATGTCAATCATGCTTGCTCGCTGTCTACGAAACTTTCGTCCATCACAAAAAAAATCGGATCGGGTTTGATTTTCTGCGTTTTTCGCATCCGGAGCAAGCAGTGTTTTGACAATCCAGAGCCACCGAATCACGAATACGAAAAAACGCATACGAAAATTTCATTTTTACACCAGACGTAGGCTATATATCGGTTCAAAATATCGGTTATTGGTCTACTTGATCTGTAATAATCGGTATCAGCATCGGCCCTGAAAATCACATATCGGTCGACCCCTAATTATAAATTTTTCAAGGTTGTACCCTGGAACTTATTTCATGGTTTGCGTTCTCGAGTCGCCAGGCACTGTTTTGTGCAAATGAGCTGCCGGATCGCATTGAGTGTTTTCTGTTAGAAAGGTGTGTGTTAGCGTTGATAACTAATGATCGTTGCGACGGAAGTGAATCAATCATAACTAACTTCATCTTGACAATTACTGCTGTAAAGCCTAAACGATCTGTGTTACTATAATCTCCTATTATCACTGTAAAGCTGCTTTGAAATTATCTATATTGTTAAAAACGCTGTATAACTGAAGGAGACTCGACTTGAGACGGATTTCTAGAAATCAGGGTTCCCACGGGTCCTTGAAATCCTTGAAAGTTTGTGAATCTAAAATAAATTTAAGGCCCTGGAAAGTTTTTGGAAATAACCATACGTGGATACACTGGTCATTGAAAGTGCTTGAATTTATTTTGTGCAAAAAGTTTTGACTCATTTTTGTTTTGAAACATTGCACAAAAGTTTGGCCTGAAACGATGCAACCTTGCTCTTTCTTGAAATGTGTCCCCACATTAAGTCCTTGAATTTGCGGGTATTGGACCTGGAAAGTCCTTGAAAGGTCCTTGAATTTTAAGTTTACCAAGGTGTGGGAACCCTGAGAAATGCAATATAAATAGGATTTCAAACCACATATGAATGTAGCTTGAAACGGATTTGTAATCTGAATCTGATCGGATTCCAATCGGATTTGGACTGACAGTCTGAACGAGGCCTTTAAGAGCATTTCACACCAAAGTTCATGTTTTGATACATTTTATTCATTCATTAAGTTTTGGTTTGGCTTTACATTGATTGCTTTGTAAACGGATGTGCGTCTGACGTCAGCGTGTTGTCAATTATGTTTATTAAGGAAAAACCACTCTTTAATTTTGTATTGCATTTGAAAATGTAATTTTTGGATATTCAAAGAATGATAGCAGTGTGATTAAGAAGGCTTTTGTAATTAATCTGTTCATTTTATTAGTCAAATTTCACATCCGTAAGTGTAAGTTTTCTAACAAAAAGCCCCTTTTCTCAGTATTCATTAAAGAATTTGATAATTACTTTTCTACTATTCAATCTGGTACTAATGGAAAAGCTATTAAGACTGTTCATTTATATACTGTCTTCAAAATCTTTGATTGACACGTCTATTATTTTTGTGATTTTTTGTTTATATGTGTGTTTTCTTTGCTTCCCATGTAACGTGTCTTTTCTGGTTTTAGTTTTCTATAATAACCCTGAATTAGCATTTTAATGTGTTTTTACGTTTGTAAATGTGCAGAAAAGGCCTCACACATCAAGAAAATAAAGCAGGAGCTGCAGCTTCAGATCGAGCAGAAGCAGAGACTCCTCCAGCAGAGACTCGGCACAGCTCCACAGGTACAGCTCTACAGCGCGTGCACTCTGCTTTAGAAACACACGAGGGAGAGTTAGGGAGGACTCGGCTTTAGAAACACACGAGGGAGAGTTAGGGATGACTCGGCTTTAGAAACACACGAGGGAGAGTTAGGGATGAAGGGGTTGACGATTCGGGTGAAGAATCCCTTTAAACGCATGTTTTGCCTTTTTAAAATGAACTTTCTGACACAACCAGTGTGTGTCCGGTTCCTGATTTAACGGTATGATTTTTTTTTTTTTTTTACATTTATTTATTTATCAGGGACCATGTACAATTTGAAACATAAATGTTACCATTTGATGCATTGTACCAGAATTAAAATTGCACCAATTTTAATTCTTGCTGTAGGTGGTTGACGAAGAGGCCGATTCTTCTGGCTCGTGTGAGTCTGTGGGGAAACAAGCTCCATTCGTAATCTACAGCGAGCAGGGAGAAGGTCATGTGCTTCAGAGGTCAGCTCTCATAGTGCTTTAAGACTCTTGGGTTGGGTTGAATGAGGTATTTGCATTTAAAGGTTTCTCTGATCTCTGCTGATGTTTTTCCCGTTGTGTGATTCAGGAAGAGTTCAGTGAGTCGAGAGGAGGACAGGAATCACAGTGAGTTTCTCCAGTCACTCCTGTCTTTAATACACTGGTGTTTGACTGCGGTCACGTGTGTGTTCAGGTGAAGTTCCAGTGCTAAACACGTGTGTGTGTTAGGTGAAGTTCCCATGCTAAACGTGTGTGTGTGTGTGTGTGTGTTCAGGTGAAGTTTCCATGCTGAACGTGTGTGTGTGTTCAGGTGAAGTTCCCATGCTGAACGTGTGTGTGTTCAGGTGAAGTTCCCATGCTATACGTGTGTGTGTGTGTGTGTGTGTGTGTTCAGGTGAAGTTCCCATGCTAAACACGTGTGTGTTCAGGTGAAGTTCCCATGCTAAACGTGCGTTTGTGTGTGTGTGTGTGTGTTCAGGTGAAGTTCCCATGCTAAACGTGCGTTTGTGTGTGTGTGTTCAGGTGAAGTTCCCATGCTGAACGTGTGTGTGTTCAGGTGAAGTTCCCATGCTGAACGTGTGTGTGTTCAGGTGAAGTTCCTATGCTGAACGTGTGTGTGTTCAGATGAAGTTCCTATGATGAACGTGTGTGTGTTCAGGTGAAGTTCCCATGCTGAACGTGTGTGTGTTCAGGTGAAGTTCCCATGCTGAACGTGTGTGTGTTCAGGTGAAGTTCCTATGATGAACGTGTGTGTGTTCAGGTGAAGTTCCCATGCTGAACGTGTGTGTGTTCAGATGAAGTTCCTATGATGAACGTGTGTGTGTTCAGGTGAAGTTCCCATGCTGAACGTGTGTGTGTTCAGGTGAAGTTCCCATGCTGAACGTGTGTGTGTTCAGGTGAAGTTCCTATGATGAACGTGTGTGTGTTCAGGTGAAGTTCCTATGATGAACGTGTGTGTGTTCAGGTGAAGTTCCCATGCTGAACGTGTGTGTGTTCAGGTGAAGTTCCCATGCTGAACGTGTGTGTGTTCAGGTGAAGTTCCTATGCTGAACGTGTGTGTGTTCAGATGAAGTTCCTATGATGAACGTGTGTGTGTTCAGGTGAAGTTCCCATGCTGAACGTGTGTGTGTTCAGGTGAAGTTCCTATGATGAACGTGTGTGTGTTCAGGTGAAGTTCCCATGCTGAACGTGTGTGTGTTCAGATGAAGTTCCTATGATGAACGTGTGTGTGTTCAGGTGAAGTTCCCATGCTGAACGTGTGTGTGTTCAGGTGAAGTTCCCATGCTGAACGTGTGTGTGTTCAGGTGAAGTTCCTATGATGAACGTGTGTGTGTTCAGGTGAAGTTCCTATGATGAACGTGTGTGTGTTCAGGTGAAGTTCCCATGCTGAACGTGTGTGTGTTCAGATGAAGTTCCTATGATGAACGTGTGTGTGTTCAGGTGAAGTTCCCATGCTGAACGTGTGTGTGTTCAGATGAAGTTCCTATGATGAACGTGTGTGTGTTCAGGTGAAGTTCCCATGCTAAACGTGTGTGTGTGTTCAGGTGAAGTTCCCATGCTAAATGTGTGTGTGTTCAGGTGAAGTTCCCATGCTAAATGTGTGTGTGTTCAGGTGAAGTTTCCATGCTGAACGTGTGTGTGTTCAGATGAAGTTCCTATGATGAACGTGTGTGTGTTCAGGTGAAGTTCCCATGCTAAACGTGTGTGTGTGTTCAGGTGAAGTTCCCATGCTAAATGTGTGTGTGTTCAGGTGAAGTTCCCATGCTAAATGTGTGTGTGTTCAGGTGAAGTTCCCATGCTAAATGTGTGTGTGTTCAGGTGAAGTTTCCATGCTGAACGTGTGTGTGTGTTCAGGTGAAGTTTCCATGCTGAACGTGCGTTTGTGTGTGTGTGTTCAGGTGAAGTTCCCATGCTGAACGTGTGTGTGTGTTCAGGTGAAGTTTCCATGCTGAACGTGTGTGTGTTCAGGTGAAGTTCCCATGCTAAACGTGTGTGTGTTCAGGTGAAGTTTCCATGCTGAACGTGTGTGTGTTCAGGTGAAGTTTCCATGCTGAACGTGTGTGTATTCAGGTGAAGTTCCCATGCTAAACGTGTGTGTGGGTGTGTTCAGGTGAAGTTTCCATGCTGAACGTGCGTTTGTGTGTGTGTGTTCAGGTGAAGTTCCCATGCTGAACGTGTGTGGGTGTTCAGGTGAAGTTCCCATGCTGAACGTGTGTGTGTGTTCAGGTGAAGTTCCCATGCTAAATGTGTGTGTGTTCAGGTGAAGTTCCCATGCTAAATGTGTGTGTGTTCAGGTGAAGTTCCCATGCTAAATGTGTGTGTGTTCAGGTGAAGTTTCCATGCTGAACGTGTGTGTGTTCAGGTGAAGTTTCCATGCTGAACGTGTGTGGGTGTGTGTTCAGGTGAAGTTCCCATGCTAAACGTGTGTGTGTGTGTGTGTTCAGGTGAAGTTTCCATGCTGAACGTGCGTTTGTGTGTGTGTGTTCAGGTGAAGTTCCCATGCTAAACGTGTGTGTGTGTGTGTGTTCAGGTGAAGTTTCCATGCTGAACGTGCGTTTGTGTGTGTGTGTTCAGGTGAAGTTTCCATGCTGAACGTGTGTGTGTGTTCAGGTGAAGTTCCCATGCTGAACGTGTGTGTGTTCAGGTGAAGTTCCCATGCTATACGTGTGTGTGTGTGTGTGTGTGTTCAGGTGAAGTTCCCATGCTAAACGTGTGTGTGTTCAGGTGAAGTTCCCATGCTAAACGTGCGTTTGTGTGTGTGTGTGTGTGTTCAGGTGAAGTTCCCATGCTAAACGTGCGTTTGTGTGTGTGTGTTCAGGTGAAGTTCCCATGCTGAACGTGTGTGTGTTCAGATGAAGTTCCTATGATGAACGTGTGTGTGTTCAGGTGAAGTTCCTATGCTGAACGTGTGTGTGTTCAGGTGAAGTTCCCATGCTGAACGTGTGTGTGTTCAGGTGAAGTTCCTATGATGAACGTGTGTGTGTTCAGGTGAAGTTCCCATGCTGAACGTGTGTGTGTTCAGATGAAGTTCCTATGATGAACGTGTGTGTGTTCAGGTGAAGTTCCCATGCTGAACGTGTGTGTGTTCAGATGAAGTTCCTATGATGAACGTGTGTGTGTTCAGGTGAAGTTCCCATGCTAAACGTGTGTGTGTGTTCAGGTGAAGTTCCCATGCTAAATGTGTGTGTGTTCAGGTGAAGTTCCCATGCTAAATGTGTGTGTGTTCAGGTGAAGTTTCCATGCTGAACGTGTGTGTGTGTTCAGGTGAAGTTTCCATGCTGAACGTGTGTGTGTGTTCAGGTGAAGTTTCCATGCTGAACGTGTGTGTGTTCAGGTGAAGTTCCCATGCTAAACGTGTGTGTGTTCAGGTGAAGTTTCCATGCTGAACGTGTGTGTGTTCAGGTGAAGTTTCCATGCTGAACGTGTGTGTATTCAGGTGAAGTTCCCATGCTAAACGTGTGTGTGTGTTCAGGTGAAGTTTCCATGCTGAACGTGCGTTTGTGTGTGTGTGTTCAGGTGAAGTTCCCATGCTGAACGTGTGTGTGTGTTCAGGTGAAGTTCCCATGCTGAACGTGTGTGTGTGTTCAGATGAAGTTCCCATACTAAACGTGTGTGTGTGTGTTCAGGTGAAGTTCCCATGCTAAACGTGTGTGTGTGTGTTCAGGTGAAGTTTCCATGCTGAACGTGTGTGTGTGTGTGTTCAGGTGAAGTTCCCATGCTGAACGTGTGTGTGTGTTCAGGTGAAGTTCCCATGCTAAATGTGTGTGTGTTCAGGTGAAGTTCCCATGCTAAATGTGTGTGTGTTCAGGTGAAGTTCCCATGCTAAATGTGTGTGTGTTCAGGTGAAGTTTCCATGCTGAACGTGTGTGTGTTCAGGTGAAGTTTCCATGCTGAACGTGTGTGTGTGTGTATTCAGGTGAAGTTTCCATGCTGAACGTGCGTTTGTGTGTGTGTGTTCAGGTGAAGTTTCCATGCTGAACGTGTGTGTGTGTGTGTTCAGGTGAAGTTCCCATGCTAAACGTGTGTGTGTGTGTGTTCAGGTGAAGTTTCCATGCTGAACGTGCGTTTGTGTGTGTGTGTTCAGGTGAAGTTTCCATGCTGAACGTGTGTGTGTGTTCAGGTGAAGTTCCCATGCTAAACGTGCGTTTGTGTGTGTGTGTTCAGGTGAAGTTCCCATGCTGAACGTGTGTGTGTTCAGGTGAAGTTCCCATGCTGAACGTGTGTGTGTGTTCAGGTGAAGTTCCCATGCTGAACGTGTGTGTGTGTGTGTATTCAGGTGAAGTTTCCATGCTGAATGTGTGTGTGTGTGTGTGTGTGTGTGTGTGTGTGTGTGTGTGTTCAGGTGAAGTTTCCATGCTGAACGTGTGTGTTCAGATGAAGTTCCCATGCTAAACGTGTGTGTTTGTTCAGATGAAGTTCCCATACTAAACGTGTGTGTGTGTGTATTCAGGTGAAGTTTCCATGCTGAACGTGTGTGTATTCAGGTGAAGTTCCCATGCTAAACGTGTGTGTGGGTGTGTTCAGGTGAAGTTTCCATGCTGAACGTGCGTTTGTGTGTGTGTGTTCAGGTGAAGTTCCCATGCTGAACGTGTGTGTGTGTTCAGGTGAAGTTTCCATGCTGAACGTGTGTGTGTTCAGGTGAAGTTCCCATGCTAAACGTGTGTGTGGGTGTTCAGGTGAAGTTCCCATGCTGAACGTGTGTGTGTGTTCAGGTGAAGTTCCCATGCTAAATGTGTGTGTGTTCAGGTGAAGTTCCCATGCTAAATGTGTGTGTGTTCAGGTGAAGTTCCCATGCTAAATGTGTGTGTGTTCAGGTGAAGTTTCCATGCTGAACGTGTGTGTGTTCAGGTGAAGTTTCCATGCTGAACGTGTGTGTATTCAGGTGAAGTTCCCATGCTAAACGTGTGTGTGTGTGTGTGTGTTCAGGTGAAGTTTCCATGCTGAACGTGCGTTTGTGTGTGTGTGTTCAGGTGAAGTTTCCATGCTGAACGTGTGTGTGTGTTCAGGTGAAGTTTCCATGCTGAACGTGTGTGTGTGTGTGTTCAGGTGAAGTTTCCATGCTGAACGTGTGTGTGTGTTCAGGTGAAGTTCCCATGCTAAACGTGCGTTTGTGTGTGTGTGTTCAGGTGAAGTTCCCATGCTGAACGTGTGTGTGTGTGTGTATTCAGGTGAAGTTTCCATGCTGAACGTGTGTGTGTGTGTTCAGGTGAAGTTTCCATGCTGAATGTGTGTGTGTGTGTGTGTGTGTGTGTTCAGGTGAAGTTTCCATGCTGAACGTGTGTGTTCAGATGAAGTTCCCATGCTAAACGTGTGTGTGTGTTCAGATGAAGTTTCCATGCTGAACGTGTGTGTTTGTTCAGATGAAGTTCCCATACTAAACGTGTGTGTGTGTGTATTCAGGTGAAGTTTCCATGCTGAACGTGTGTGTGTGTGTATTCAGGTGAAGTTTCCATGCTGAACGTGTGTGTGTGTGTGTTCAGGTGAAGTTCCCATGCTGAACGTGTGTGTGTGTTCAGGTGAAGTTCCCATGCTAAACGTGCGTTTGTGTGTGTGTATTCAGGTGAAGTTTCCATGCTGAACGTGCGTTTGTGTGTGTGTGTTCAGGTGAAGTTCCCATGCTGAACGTGTGTGTGTGTTCAGGTGAAGTTCCCATGCTGAACGTGTGTGTGTTCAGATGAAGTTCCCATACTAAACGTGTGTGTGTGTGTATTCAGGTGAAGTTTCCATGCTGAACGTGTGTGTGTGTGTGTTCAGGTGAAGTTTCCATGCTGAATGTGTGTGTGTGTTCAGGTGAAGTTTCCATGCTGAACGTGTGTGTGTGTGTGTTCAGGTGAAGTTTCCATGCTGAACGTGTGTGTGTGTTCAGATGAAGTTCCCATACTAAACGTGTGTGTGTGTGTATTCAGGTGAAGTTTCCATGCTGAACGTGTGTGTGTGTGTGTTCAGGTGAAGTTTCCATGCTGAATGTGTGTGTGTGTGTGTGTGTGTGTGTGTGTTCAGGTGAAGTTTCCATGCTGAACGTGTGTGTTCAGATGAAGTTCCCATGCTGAACGTGTGTGTTTGTTCAGATGAAGTTCCCATACTAAACGTGTGTGTGTGTGTATTCAGGTGAAGTTTCCATGCTGAACGTGTGTGTGTTCAGATGAAGTTCCCATACTAAACGTGTGTGTGTGTGTGTGTATTCAGGTGAAGTTTCCATGCTGAATGTGTGTGTGTGTGTGTGTGTGTGTGTGTGTGTGTGTGTGTGTGTGTTCAGGTGAAGTTTCCATGCTGAACGTGTGTGTTCAGATGAAGTTCCCATGCTAAACGTGTGTGTGTGTTCAGGTGAAGTTCCCATACTAAACGTGTGTGTGTGTGTGTATTCAGGTGAAGTTTCCATGCTGAACGTGTGTGTTTGTTCAGATGAAGTTCCCATACTAAACGTGTGTGTGTGTGTGTATTCAGGTGAAGTTTCCATGCTGAACGTGTGTGTGTGTTCAGGTGAAGTTTCCATGCTGAATGTGTGTGTGTGTTGTGTGTGTTCAGGTGAAGTTTCCATGCTGAACGTGTGTGTGTGTTCAGGTGAAGTTTCCATGCTGAACGTGTGTGTGTGTTCAGATGAAGTTCCCATACTAAACGTGTGTGTGTGTGTTCAGGTGAAGTTCCCATGCTAAACGTGTGTGTGTGTGTTCAGGTGAAGTTTCCATGCTGAACGTGTGTGTGTGTTCAGATGAAGTTCCCATACTAAACGTGTGTGTGTGTGTTCAGGTGAAGTTCCCATGCTAAACGTGTGTGTGTGTGTGTGTTCAGGTGAAGTTTCCATGCTGAACGTGTGTGTGTTCAGGTGAAGTTTCCATGCTAAACGTGTGTGTGTGTTCAGATGAAGTTTCCATGCTGAACGTGTGTGTGTTCAGATGAAGTTCCCATGCTAAACGTGTGTGTGTTCAGATGAAGTTTCCATGCTGAACGTGTGTGTGTTCAGATGAAGTTTCCATGCTGAACGTGTGTGTGTTCAGATGAAGTTCCCATGCTAAACGTGTGTGTGTGTTCAGATGAAGTTTCCATGCTGAACGTGTGTGTGTTCAGATGAAGTTTCCATGCTGAACGTGTGTGTGTTCAGATGAAGTTCCCATGCTAAACGTGTGTGTGTGTTCAGATGAAGTTTCCATGCTGAACGTGTGTGTGTGTTCAGATGAAGTTCCCATGCTAAACGTGTGTGTGTGTTCAGGTGGAGGTGATGTTCAACAGCAGAAAACAGCCACAGCAAATCCATTCAGTGCTTCTGAGGACAGACAGACAAACAAACCGTGAGGATACTAGCTGGCCTTTCTTTCTTTCTTTCTTCCTTTCTTTCTTTCTTATCATTTTATCGTTAATCTTTCTTGTATTGCTCTTTCTTATCGTTCTTTTATAATGTTCTTCGTTTCTATCATTCTATCTTTTGTCATCCGTTTATTCTTTTTATCTTTTTTTCCTTTCTATTCTATCATTCTTCCTTTTTCATTCATTCTTTTTTGCATTCTGTCTTTTATATTGTTCAGTCTTTCATGTTTTGTCCTTTTTTTTAGCTCTTTCTTTGCTTTTTTCTATCGTTCTCCAATCCCTTTTTTCAACTCTTTCTTGTTCTTTTTGTCATTCCCTTTTAGTTTTTTGTGTTTGTTTTATTCATTCTTTTCCTTTCTTGGCCGCTCTCAGTCCACTCTTTCATTTAATCAATACTGACCATGTTTTCTTTGGGATTTCAGATCATCTTCGGTAAACCGTGTTTCTCTGAAGCTGCCGACCTCGAGTCTGAAAGGGCCGAAGTCAAAAGCAGAATTCTCCGCTGACAAAGTGAGATCATGTTCCTTCAAGGAGTACTTCACTTTAAAATGAAAATGAGCCCTTGATTTAAGCCATCCTAGGCGTATATGAATTTCTTCTTTCAGACGAATACAAAATACGAATAAGCTTTATAATGGCAGTGGATTGCAACCTACAGATCGAAGCTCAAAAACGTGCGTCAATCCGTCATAAACGAACTTCTCAACTTCTCGGCTCCAGCGGGTTAATAAAGGCCTTCTGAAGCAAAACGAAGAGTTTGTGTAAGAAACATATGCATATTTAAACAACATGCGCGACTTATGACGTCAGAAGTAGCGTATAGTGCGTCGCATTACTCGCTTAAGTTGTGCTTTACACTTAAGTGGAATCCGTATGCTCGTTTGGCCGGAAGCTAGTTATTTTATTTTATAAAATTTTAAATATGAATATTTTTCTTACACAAACTCATCGTTTCGCTTTAGAAGGCCTTTATTTATCCACTCAAACCGTAGAGCGTTGGTGCTTGCAACGCCAAGGTCATGGGTTCGATTCCCAGGGAAACAAGAACTGATAAGAATGTATAATGTGTAGCTTGAAATGCAATGCAAGTCACTTTGAATAAAAGCGTCTGCCAAATACACAAATGTAAATGTTTAGGATGCATGGATGCACATTTTTGAGCTTCAATCTGTTGGTTGCAATCCACTACCATTATACAATATGGAAGAGCCAGGATAATTTTTAATATAACTCTGCTTGTATTCGTCTGAAGGAAGAAAGTCATATACAGCTAGGATGAGTTGAGGGAGAGTGAAAGGAGTAGTTCACTTCACATGATTTAGTTTCTTCCTGGTAATTAAAGTGTTCCTGTCAGTAATCATGGTGCGTTCGTTAGCAGGACTCGTCCATCTCTCGCTGTGAGGAAGCCATCGTCAACGGCCACAGGAATAAGACTCTGTGCCGGAGTCCAGACGACACGTGTGAATTCGCTCGTGCCACTCATCTCTCTTCTACTCCATTCGCTGGAGTCGAGAGGCAGAAACTGCCGGAGAATCCCGAATCCACTGACGCATCAAACATGAGCCCTGAGGAGAAGAAGCTCAGGTACTCGAGTGTGACACGCTTACAAGTTCTTTTACTGTGATTAAACTGTCTGGAAATGTTCAGAATTGTCTTAAAAATGTCTTGCACTGAAAAGAAATGGGTGTAGAAACAATTCTCACTCATATATCTACAAAGAAACTTCAGAAAGTTAAAGAAACTAGTGTTTCAAGTAACACTAGATAGTCCAGAATAGTATTTTCTTGTAAAACGTACTCCTGAAATGCAAAATTTTGTTTATTACAGTATAGATTTCAAAAGTGGATACATTGCCTTGAAGGCGCACATTTTTATCAGTTCATGCATTTTTTAAATCAAACCCTTGAACTAGTTGTTGCCACAGTTACATTTGATTTAATGTTGCAGTATTTTTAATGGCTAATTATGACAAATCTTGGTTAAAATCTCACTCAGATGTCGGTTTGTCCATGGTTTGTGTTCATAGTCCTATCCTAGAGATCAGTCAGGAGTTGGGCGGCACTTCCTTCGCTAACTTTTCCCAGGATCCCATGAAACGGTTTAATGAGACGGAGATCAGCCGCACTGTGGAGGGACCAGAGACTGTGCTGGAGAATGGTGAAAGTTTA
Source organism: Siphateles boraxobius (assembly GCF_051911475.1). Lineage (NCBI taxonomy): Eukaryota > Metazoa > Chordata > Actinopteri > Cypriniformes > Leuciscidae > Siphateles > Siphateles boraxobius. The sequence continues at coordinate 748,955 of NW_027508836.1, forward strand.
GAGTTTATATGATCTCTTAGTGAAGCTAGATCTGTTAAAGCTGCACAATTAATTGTTAAAAGATCGCATTCTAGATTAAATCACCTTTTGAAAGTAACTCGATGCTTCAAATAAAGATTGTATCATTACACCAGTAGGTGGAGACAAGAGTGTTAAAAATGTGTTGGTCATTGAATCATTCATTCAAGAGATTTGTTCAAAAATAGTGATTCATCCAGTAATGAAACAAGTGAAGTCTTTATGAGTGAATCATTGAATCATTCATTTTAAGACATTTGTTTAAAAACACAAAAACACATTTAAAAAAAGTGAAACAAGTGATTCAAGAGATTTGTTTAAAAACACTGATTCATCCAGTAATGAAACAAGTGAAGTCTTTATGAGTGAATCATTGTGATATGTGATCGTCATTTCAACCATACAGTATCATTATTTCTGTGTTACTGTTTATGAAGCGGTTTCATATCTATACATGACAACGGCTCTCTCTGAATCAGAACACAGAACTGAATGTGATCGGACTTGTCAAAGCTTTAATAGACAGTCGAATAACTTATTTAGGAATAAGATCAGGTGTGTGTTTGATTGAGATCAACATCTTTGAACAGTTATTCATGCAGCTCTAACACAGAATAATTATCGTCAATAAGAGCTTTCATAAATGATTAAGAAAATCACAATGATTATGTTTAAGTGAGAACCCAGGCACACACATCTTACATTATCTGGTAATTTCTCCACCGCACAAATATGTTCTATGATATATGATCTCGCATCTTTTTAACCTGTTTGTGTTTGTGCACAGTGTCAGTCACGGAATCGGCGGGTGTCTGCAGTCCCGGCGTGAGATCCAGGCTGTTTCAGCAAGCAGACGAGACCACGCTTCACAACTTACACCGTAAAGCTGAACCTCTGCCCGACACCAGCGGGGACTTAGACCTCGGTATATGGAAAACTCATAGACCGTTGCAGTAATGTTGTCAAAATAATGCTTAATAGAATATTCCACACACTTTCAGATGGAGAGACGTTGTTATACCGCGGTATGCTGAAAGATTTCACCGTTTACTCATCCAGCAATGGCACTGTCCTTCTGAAGGTGTGTATGTTTTACAGCCCTAGATAGTGAGTGTACTATTTTCAAAAGTTTGAAAAAGGCCAGTTCAATGATGTCAAATGAGATGTACAGAAAAGTACTGAAAATAAATAGAGATGTACCGATTGATCGGCTGGTGACTGGGATTGGACGATTTTCACGTGATCGGCCATGACCGGCCGGTGACGTACAGGGAGGGCTATCTCGGGATATAGGCGCCGTTTATTTTATATATATATATAATGCTTATATAAACATAAATATATAGCCTGCTGATACAGCAAAGACAACGTCGGCAGTTTAGACGGCAGAATAGACTACAGAATATTTCGTTCTGTATTGATAAGTGCAATATTTGAAAATTTATAATTATTTTATTTTTTTTAAATTATATTTATATCTGCATTTGTCAAAACCTATAGACTTTCAAACATAAATGTATTTTATTAATATGTATTCATATCAAAATGACATGTAAACATCTTTTCCTATTCTATTTTGCCTGGAAACGCTTCCAACACACTTGCGTGCCGCGTGAAAAATAGGTGTCGGTTCTATTTCTAGCATGCACGTGTTTTCGGCGCGCGTCACGCAGGCAGTGTGCAAAGCTCTAACCTGTTAACATGGGAGCCGAGATAAAAACGGACACGCCACGCAGCCAGTGTGTCTCCGGCCTAAACACCGCAAGCGTGAGCAGCGCGTAATTTTCCGGTGTGCATGTTAATCAATGAGAGCAGCAGCGGCGCGTGATCAGCAGTGAAGCGCAGAGTCTGTTTTTGTTGCGCTGCTCACGCTCAATTAAAGTGAAAGCACACTTTTGTGGACCGAATAAATATGATTTCACACAAAAAGTGCCCAAAATGCAGAATTTGCATGTCTGGTGTGTTTTCATCAATAGCAACCTCCCCGTCTCTCTCTTGAAACCAACACGGAAGTGAATTAAACTGCAATTCATCGATTGGCCGCTTGAGGCTGACAGCAAAAGTGAGTCAAATCTGTATCTCCCGCATGTTAAATCCCCAACCTTACTGCAGAAATAAACATGTTTACAGCCTCGAGCAAAAAGTGGTTTTGGTCTATATAGCTAATTTTGCCCTTCATGACAACTGTGAATTTTTTTACAACTCATCCGTTTAAATTATAATAAGCCTTAAAGTTCTGCATAATTAAGGGCGTGGCCACTTGAGTTTGAGTGACAGGTGGATTGCGGCTGCTGTCACTGCTAGCCGACGTTTGTCGATCTGTTAACGTCACCCTCAGCTAATTCCAGCAGCTGCTCCTGCCATCTCTGCAGTGTTTGTGCTTTTTTCGGGATTATTTCATACAATTTAATACACGCATTATACCTTTGCCCACGCCGTTGGACTCCGTCGGTGTCGAGTATGGAGAGAACAACCAGCGCTGTATTTCCAGTTGTTTTCCTCGCATGCGCTAATGGATGTCTGACCATTTAGTTGCTTTTTGGAGTAAACGGGCTACACTCGTTATGCGGTACCGTTGCTCTCACGGAACAGATATGCTTATTTAACTTTTAAGTGTTAAATAAAAAGTACCGTGAGATGAATCCTGCAGGTGTCAGTGCTTTCTCTCCGTCCATGCAATAGATGCACGCCCTTGAATGAGCGCGGATTCCTAGTGCACGCACTTGAACTTCTGAGGTAATGTTTTTGGTTTAACCCATTTGAGAAATTGAAAGGCGGCCAAAATCAGATTTTAAAATCGACTGAACTGAATAAAGCTCTTTACGAACTTGACATGCGATGCTGCGCTGACTGACATGTATGCGCATGAGTCACTGTCACACGCACAAGCTCAGAGCAATATTGTAAGTTACTGCATGATAATACATTTTTAACTAGCAGAATAATAATGCATCACGATACACAGTCTCACTTTTAGTTACGTCTTTTAATTATTATAGTCTTTCAAAGGGCAAAAACATGAACTTTAACGTTCAGCTGTCACTTTAGTGCGAGGCCAGTAGCATAGCATTAGCACCTCAGCTCCACCTACGTCCCGCCTCTTTGCCCATTTTCTTTTATCCGGGAGTGACGAGAGATGACCAAGATGGCGATGGTTGGCCCCGCCCACTTTAGGCTTCAAAAACACTCTTCAGAAACCTGGTGGAAAGAGTACTGAAAAAACATACACAAGTAAAAGTACCATTACATTCCAAAAAAATGTAGTGTGAGTAGAGTAAAAAGTACTTGTCCAAAAAACTGCTTGAGTGAGAGTAAAAAAGTAGCTTATTTAAAAGTACTCATGAGTAGTGAGTACTGAGCTGCGGATTCTATAAACACTGTGCACTACAATTTGTAAATTTACAAAAATTGCACATACTGCAATTCACATTATATTTTGTTCTTTGTCAGAAAGATTGAAGAATATCTATCATCCATCTTTTTAAATTGCATCAAATCAGTACACTCATCACATTATTTGGGGGAAAAAGCATTTAAAATTAGGCGAAAGGCCACTGGGCCTGAGCATGCTATTGTTGCACATAAAATATTAATATTCATAATTCAAAAACCTTTAGAAACTCATGAGATGGGTTAAATAGAGAGATTAAAAAACACCCAATTTCTCTCCAAAACGGTACCAATGTTAGTGTTTTGATAAATGAGAATCACTAATATTATCAGATGACCTCACCTAATGCACTGAAAAAGGCTAAGATAGAGAGCTAACACTAATTACACACTTTAATTCCATGCTATTAATTATGTTACAATCTAAACGTAAGTGCACATTGTTCTAGAAGGGTTGCACAATCCCTTACAGTTTACACAGCTACATTTACTCACATTGTAATGCTGATAATATATATTTGTAAGGAAAATTGTGCATTAAATGGAAGTTATATCCAGGAAACTTTTACAAAAGAAACACACACACAAATGCATGTCTCTTTGTAGTCGCGGCGAAGCTGTTTTATCAGCAGCATCCACACACACACAAACAAAAGTTGAACATGAAAAATGTTTTTGAGCAAGTGCACTTGCCAAATGAAGACGGATCGTATAATGGATCAATCAAAAAACGTTGTGATCGTGACGCGCGTCGCTCGATAATGTGATTGTGAAGTAAATGGAAACGGGAATTCACCGCATTATGAGCTCGTCACGCAATACCCCCAACCTCAGACCAAATGTTAGGCCTGTAGACAGGCCAGCCTATATAAATATCATATTAAGCAGAAATGTGAAATGTACCTTAGCATATTAGAGGAAGGGATTGAATCTGGATTGAATTGATGCGTGAAGAATGCACTTCCACAGCAGTCACGAGTAACAGCAGGAAGAGGCGTTAAAATTTTCTGTGCTTAATTTGATTTGATGACAGTCACGAGACCGCTTACTCAATCCAATCACGTTCATGGCTTAAAATAAAATGAAAACAAGCATGTAACGAGTAACGACCACAAACAGAAGGAAAATAGCGGAGAAAAAGTACCGATACATCACTTAAAATGCACTCAAGTAAAAGTAAAATTACACAATTTTTAAACTACTCAGAAAAGTACAATTTCTGAAAAAAACTACTTACAGTAACGTGAGTATTTGTAATTCGTTCCTTCACACCCCTGCCTACGGGTGACGTCACGGACACTACGTCCATATTTTTTTACAGTCTACGGTTTTAACAAGAACTGGCGTAGGATATGTCAGAAAAGAAAATGAATTTTCTTTTTGAAATGAACACATTTTTTTAATTGGATGTGAAAAGAAAGAAATGGTTCTTCCATAACACTGCACTTTAGTCTGTTGATGTGTGTGAATTTCCCACACCAGGAGTAATATATATAGTTCTATTTTATAGTGATTACTGTTCAAAAAATGTTCTATGTAAAATGTTCTACTAAAGAAAAGAGAGAAAATAAATATTTAAAATGAAATCGGCTGGTCAAACTCAATGAAAAGTCGTAATCGGCCTAGAAAATTGTAATCGGTGCATCTCTAAAAATAAATATTTATTATAATATATTTTACAATACAAATTTACTAGTATTTATGTATTATTATAGAATTTATTAAAGTCCCCCTGTAGTCAATAATTGAATCTCTTAAAACCCATCTTTAATCACCAAAATGACACATTGAAGTGTTTTTTTTCCCTTGGAAAATGTTCTTCATGCCTTAAAATAGTTTTGAATGTAACTCGACACCCTTCCCTTATTTAGTATGCGTGGTTCTATGCATATGCAAATGAGCCCCGCCTCCACTCACTCACAGCAGCACAGAGATCCACTCGTTGACGATAAATATATACACACTTGTGTATTTATACTTTGTTGACATTGTTCATGATATCCTTTAACTTTTAGATTTACACTTGCTCTTCTCTCTCTACACACACACACATTATATCAACACTAACTTTTATGTTGAATTCGATTAATCGATCAGACACACATATATACTGTGTATGTATACTTTATAAATATAATAATATATAAAACGCGTATCATATAAAAAACTTTTATGATAGGCAATTAATCGATTTCATAGCACTAAGTTACAATGTACAAACTTTTTTTAAACGTTTTATATATATATAAACACTAATTTCTTATATATTTATTTAGTCATGTTGTTGTGATTTATCTCTGGTGTCTACATATGTACTGTACGCATCCCTGTTCAGCTGGACTCTTCCTCGGTGCCGTGGGACTTCTTCATCAGCTCGCAGCTCAGAGCTCGCCGGTCACATGATCCACAGGATGGGGTCGTCCAGATCTCCTGCTACGTGTTCGAGAACGGCTGCATGACTCTCTGGAGGACTCCTCATGGAGAGACCATTCAGGTTCTCCTAGATTCCTTTCTCCTTTCCTCGTAAACCTCCAAGTCTAGAAGCTTGTTTCCGCCACAGAATAAAACATTTTAGAAGATAATTGTGACCTTTTTATCTTACAATTGCGTGTTTATATCTAACTATTCTGACTTTATAACACAATTGGGAGATATAAAGTTAGAATTGCATGTTATAAAGTAAGAATTGCAAGTTTATTTCACAGAAATTATTTTACTTTATTTCACTTTATAACACAGAATTGCGACTTTATAACAGAATTCTGACTTTATAACACACAATCGTGACTATATCATGCAATTCTAACTTTATAACACAGAATTGCAACATTATAACACAGAATTGCGACTTTATAACACAGAATTGCAACATTATAACACAGAATTGCAACCTTATAACACAGAATTGCAACATTATAACACAGAATTGCAACCTTATAACACAGAATTGCAACATTATAACACAGAATTGCAACATTATAACACAGAATTGCGACTTTATAACACAGAATTGCAACATTATAACACAGAATTGCGACTTTATAACACAGAATTGCAACATTATAACACAGAATTGCGACTTTATAACACAGAATTGCAACATTATAACACAGAATTGCAACATTATAACACAGAATTGCGACTTTATAACTCAGAATTGCGACTTTATAACTCAGAATTGCGACTTTATATAACACAGAATTGCTAACAGAATTCCGACTTTATAACACAGAATTGCGACTTTATAACAGAATTGAAATTTTAAAACACGCAATTCTGACTTTATAACCCACAATCGTGACTTTATAACACAGAATTGCGACTTTATAACACACAATCGTGACTTTATAACACAGAATTGCACACAGATTTGAAACTTTATACCATGCAATTCTGAATTTATAACAAAATTGCGACTTTATACCATGCAATTCTGACTTTAACAATTGCGACTTTATAACACAGAATTGCGACTTTATATCATGCAATTCTGACTTTAACAATTGCGACTTTATAACACAGAATTGCTACTTTAAATTACGCATTTCTGTCTTGACAACACACAATTGTGACTTTATGCAATTCTGAGATGTAAAGTCTGAATCGTGAGATAAAGGCGCAATTACCCTTTTTATATTTTATTCTGAGATGGAAACAGGTGTCCATACGCAAGTCCTCAATCAAACATTCCTGTTTTCATCTTTCCACCTCTAGGATCTCCTCGCTGAGCCGATTGCTGGACCGGATGTTTCACGTTTAGTCCTCCTGTTACTGGAGTTGGTGAAGCGGTTTCATTCCTGTCACGTGGTCCACGGAGGCCTGAAGCCAGAAACACTGTACGCTTACCACAGGTACATGAGTAACACATGCACACACAAGCGTATGTTTAGTGTTGACACTCGTTTCCCAGCCGTTCCTCCTGTGTGTGTGTGTGTGTGTGTGTGTTGCGCAGTGGCATCGCAGCACTAGATCTCTCGAACGCAGTGGATCTGCAGCTCCAGAGTGACGTGAAAACTGCACAAGATCTTCCTTCTGCACAGGAATACATCCAGCAGGGCCTTCTGCCAGCGTCTGCCTCACCTTATCAGGTACATCCATATATATCAACACCGCACTTTCTCAGTCCGAGGACATTCACTCTGGGTTCAGGGTATCCACATTCATTTCACATGTCTCGTACAATTATGTGGTTTTGTGTCATTAATACAGTGCATACTTTTTTTTTCTTGACAACATGCCCCATAGTCGGGGTACATTGTAACATATAATTTTATCTGATAAATCAAAAAAATATACAAGACAAACTCAAATATTTTCTCAATAAAATACAATTAATTTCTCATATACAATAATGGCATTTTTTTTAATAATTAAAAAGTGTTTTTTGAGTTTGACAAAAAACACACCGCAAAAAACTGCTATACAGTATAGTTTAAAACATAATAATAATTAATCATTTCTGACTCTCAATCTTTATTCACCTTTTCCTCATGGTTTCTCAATAGAATTCATAAAAGTATAGAATAGAATATCATAGTTCTAATAGGGGCTCATTGTTACTCAGTGTGACCACATGCCCCGCCTGAACAACTGGTGTTTAAACCCGGCGAGTGTCAGCATTAAAGAACGATCTCAACTGTTAAATAACAGATATAAGATTAAAATCATATCCGATTTGTCTAATTTTAAATAAAACAGATTAAAAATTAACTTCAGAAATCTACTTTTGCTATAGTTAAATAAATGTTCAGTGATATCTTCCAAAGATTTCTGAATTTTGGTGCAGCTTTTCCTCTATGGCGTGTGTGTAAAGTTTTAAACCATTGTGTGTACAACTGTGGCACGAGCTGATTGGCCTGTGCCGATGAACCAGTGAAGTGTGTAAAAAGCAATAATTGTTGCATTTAATTTTGGAGATTATTTCTGCTCTTGCAACAGGTTGATCTGATTGGCCTTGCAGAAATTGTGCACGTTCTGCTGTTTAACCGACCAATGAGAGTAAAGCAGGAGAGTTCGGCCTGGAGTTTGGAGGAATGCTCTGTGTCTGACCAGAGGTACAATCAACACAACTATTAATATAGTGTGTGTGTGTGTGTGTGTGTGTGTGTGTGTGTGTGTGTGTGTGTGTGTGTGTGTGTGTGTGTGTGTGTGTGTGTGTGTGTGTGTGTGTGTGTGTGTGTGTGTGTGTGTGTGTGTGTGTGATGGGTAGGTTTAGGGATAGGGGCTGTGTGTGTGTGTGATGGGTAGGTTTAGGGATAGGGGCTGTGTGTGTGTGTGTGTGATGGGTAGGTTTAGGGATAGGGGCTGTGTGTGTGTGTGTGTGTGTGTGTGTGTGTGATGGGTAGGTTTAGGGATAGGGGCTGTGTGTGTGTGTGTGTGATGGGTAGGTTTAGGGATAGGGGCTGTGTGTGTGTGTGTGTGTGTGTGTGTGTGTGTGTGATGGGTAGGTTTAGGGATAGGGGCTGTGTGTGTGTGTGTGTGTGTGTGTGTGTGTGTGTGATGGGTAGGTTTAGGGATAGGGGCTGTGTGTGTGTGTGTGTGTGTGTGTGTGTGATGGGTAGGTTTAGGGATAGGGGCTGTGTGTGTGTGTGTGTGTGATGGGTAGGTTTAGGGATAGGGGCTGTGTGTGTGTGTGTGTGTGATGGGTAGGTTTAGGGATAGGGGCTGTGTGTGTGTGTGTGTGTGTGTGTGTGTGTGTGTGTGTGTGTGTGTGATGGGTAGGTTTAGGGATAGGGGCTGTGTGTGTGTGTGTGTGTGTGTGTGTGTGTGTGTGTGTGTGTGTGTGATGGGTAGGTTTAGGGATGGGGGCTGTGTGTGTGTGTGTGTGTGTGTGATGGGTAGGTTTAGGGATAGGGGCTGTGTGTGTGTGTGTGTGTGTGTGTGTGATGGGTAGGTTTAGGGATAGGGGCTGTGTGTGTGTGTGTGTGTGTGTGTGTGTGTGTGTGTGTGTGTGTGTGTGTGTGTGTGTGTGTGATGGGTAGGTTTAGGGATAGGGGCTGTGTGTGTGTGTGTGTGATGGGTAGGTTTAGGGATAGGGGCTGTGTGTGTGTGTGTGTGTGATGGGTAGGTTTAGGGATAGGGGCTGTGTGTGTGTGTGTCTGTGTGTGTGTGTGTGTGTGTGTGTGTGATGGGTAGGTTTAGGGATAGGGGCTGTGTGTGTGTGTGTGTGTGTGTGATGGGTAGGTTTAGGGATAGGGGCTGTGTGTGTGTGTGTGTGTGTGTGTGTGTGTGTGTGTGTGTGTGTGTGTGTGTGTGTGTGTGTGTGTGTGTGTGTGTGATGGGTAGGTTTAGGGATAGGGGCTGTGTGTGTGTGTGTGTGTGTGTGTGTGTGTGTGTGATGGGTAGGTTTAGGGATAGGGGCTGTGTGTGTGTGTGTGTGTGTGTGTGTGTGATGGGTAGGTTTAGGGATAGGGGCTGTGTGTGTGTGTGTGTGTGATGGGTAGGTTTAGGGATAGGGGCTGTGTGTGTGTGTGTGTGTGATGGGTAGGTTTAGGGATAGGGGCTGTGTGTGTGTGTGTGTGTGTGTGTGTGTGTGTGTGTGTGTGTGTGTGATGGGTAGGTTTAGGGATAGGGGCTGTGTGTGTGTGTGTGTGTGTGTGTGTGTGTGTGTGTGTGTGTGTGTGATGGGTAGGTTTAGGGATGGGGGCTGTGTGTGTGTGTGTGTGATGGGTAGGTTTAGGGATAGGGGCTGTGTGTGTGTGTGTGTGTGTGTGTGTGATGGGTAGGTTTAGGGATAGGGGCTGTGTGTGTGTGTGTGTGTGTGTGTGTGTGTGTGTGTGTGTGTGTGTGTGTGTGTGTGTGTGATGGGTAGGTTTAGGGATAGGGGCTGTGTGTGTGTGTGTGTGATGGGTAGGTTTAGGGATAGGGGCTGTGTGTGTGTGTGTGTGTGATGGGTAGGTTTAGGGATAGGGGCTGTGTGTGTGTGTGTCTGTGTGTGTGTGTGTGTGTGTGTGTGTGATGGGTAGGTTTAGGGATAGGGGCTGTGTGTGTGTGTGTGTGTGTGTGATGGGTAGGTTTAGGGATAGGGGCTGTGTGTGTGTGTGTGTGTGTGTGTGTGTGTGTGTGTGTGTGTGTGTGTGTGTGTGTGTGTGTGTGTGTGTGTGTGTGATGGGTAGGTTTAGGGATAGGGGCTGTGTGTGTGTGTTTAAGTTTTTAAGTGTCATCAAAAACACAAGTCTCATAATCAAAAATATTTGGTAACGCTTTATAATAAGCTCCCATTAGTTATTGCATTAATAATGAGCAATACAATTGTTATAATATTTAGTAATGTTAGTTAATAAAAATACAACTTTTCATTGATAGTTTGTTCGCTCAGGTCCATTAAATAATAACAATAAATGTAACTTATACCACTTTTTATTTGAACAATGTATGATGTTGAAATTAACATTAACCAAGATTAATAAGTGATTTAAAAGTATTTTTTTTATTGTTGACTCCTCTTAACAAATGAAACCTTATAGTAAAGTGTTACCAAATATTTTGATATTCATCTTTATAGCCTTTTAAGATATGCAAATAAAAATCTGTCACAGTTTAAACATGTTTGATGTTTTATTACGACATGGATGTGTGATTGTGATGTCTTGCAGCGCTGCTGTAAACTCCTCATGGAACGACTTCTTCCACATCACTCTGAATCCGCAGCAAAAGTCTTCTTCGCTGGTTTTCTCCGAGCTCATCAGGAATGTGAGCGACCGCTTATGAATATCTGTCAAGTTACACTATTTTATTGTAAAATAATGCCATGTGACTATGGAATTAATGTTATATATATTGTTCTTTGTACACATTAATAAACTATTTTCACAATGTAGGCTTGGGTGTTTTTTTTGAATTTATAATAATAAAGAATATCTCAGTGATTGAGGCATAATGTTTTTAATATAAAATAGTGGCTTAAGATGCGATAGGTTGTTTTATAGTAAATAAATGGTATATGACGCTATATAACAACTTCAAATATGCTTTTTATGAAGCTTTTGCGTCATAATAATTAAAAGATACACATTTTTTACATTTTATACCAAAAGTATCAACCTTCCACTCAAAAAAAGTAGTCTCAAAGTGAGTTTTTAAAGGCTTCCTGACATGATTCGGGTATTTTTTATGTTCATTCATCCATTTATTTTAGTGACACATAGTTAAATTGATATAGCTATATGATAAACAGCTAACTATAGTCTAGCTAGTATGAATGAGTGAGTGAATGTGAGGCAAATATGTAAAGCGCTTTGGTGGTCTGTGAAAGCGCTATATAAATGCAGTCCATTTACCATTTGCTAGCAGTAGCACATATTAGCATCTTAAATGCTAAGATTTACACGCTCCTTCAACAAAAGCAGTAGAAAATAATGAAATCAGTCCACAAACAAACAAACGCTCCACTCTTCTCCACAATGGTAACCCAATGTAATCTAAATGGTTCTAATAATTCCAACATTAAACATTTTCTCAAAAAAATATAAAACAACACTTAATTTTAACATTTATCTCTTTTAATTCAACCTTATGCAAAGCATGCTGGGAACTAACGAGCACCGCCCCGTTTCAGTTAATCCAACACAAATCAATCATGTAATCCAACACAAACGGATTAAGTAAACTTAAATTTGACATATTTTTAAGCAGATTGAGCACAATCAAATTAAGTTGCACTATACCGCCCCCCTCTGGATGTAACAAATTTAAGAAAAGTTGAGACATAATTATGTGGACATTTTATAGAAAAAAACATTTCAAGTCAAAAAACACAATTATTATAAGTAAACTAAATATAAGTATTTTATGTAAAGTGCACAACCTTCCTCGTTCATTTTTTTGACTATATGAAATCTGAACATTTTCTTTAGAATAAAAGTGTAAAAGCCCCTAAAAACAAACTGTTGAGATTATGTGACCTCTGAATCTCCGTTATCTGACTCAAACCTGCAAATCAACATATTAATCATCAAAATTGTGCATAGTTGATGCATTCTGCTATTTATAATCAACCGTGAATCACCGTTGCAGCATTGCTAATTATCTAGTTGCGTTATTAGTATGCTTTTAACAAACGATACGTCATAAAGCCTTCTTCCAAAATGTGTTTGTGTCATAGCCTGATTCACTATAGTAAGCCTATCATAAGTGTTTATTTTAGATGTCAGGATATTGTGTACATCATCACTCGCCCGTGTCTCGGCATATCCGTAAATAGAGAAGTGTGTGTGTGTGTTACAGTATTTATTAATCTTTGTTAATATTTAATAAAAGTACAGCTATCCATTTTTTTGATTGTCAACCAAAGTCCGTTAAATTATATTAACAGATACAACTTTTATTAGAATGCCAAAATTAACATTAACTAAGATTATTAATTGCTTAAGTATTTGTCATTGTTAGTTTAACTAGTTAACGAATGTTAAAAAACGCAATCTTACTGTAAAATAAGGTTTGTTATAAACCAACTAAGATTAAAACATGCTTTAGCAGTATTTTTCGTTGTTAGTTCTTCTAATGTAGTTAACTCATGTTAATAAGTGAAATATTATTGTAAAGTGTTACTGCTGCAGTTCAAGTATCTTCAATAAAATAAAATGAAACGTGATGCAAGCGTAGCCATATTCTAATCTTTAACAACAATATTGAAAACGTTGCCAAAAAAGTTCACATTAATAATTTCTAATGATTAGTACTTAAGTTGTTCTGCTAGTAGATTAGTTTAAAGCTTCTGAAAAGCACACAGGATGTTGCGATTGTCCAATCACAATCAATTATTCCAGAGAGATGGGCAATAATAATATGATTATCGTTTACTCTGCTGTTTCTATAAGGCGGACTTGATCTTTGGATTGTATAGCTGTCTACAATAGTTTTATTATAGAAAACCAACGCATCAGAGCTGTTGAACCCTACACACACACACACACACACACACACTGTATGTTAATGATTGACGTCCAGAGCTGTTTTGCTAGTGAAATCCTTCTGCAGGAGTCAGCCGTCGTTGAGCAGAGGAACACACACCTGTGAACGGCTCAGATCCGCTGGTGAGTGGCTCTTACTGAACTTCATTAACACATATCAACTTAAATACATGTTTTTTTTATCGATTTAATCAACATTATTCTGTTGATCATTACATCGCTCAGACCTGTTAGTGTTTATTTAATGATCTTAGGTTTGATGTTTAAATGAGTTACTGTAATATTTTGCTTTTTTGTAGAATAGTGCTCGTGGTTAGGAAGTTAATGCAAGTGACAATATCTCATTCATTAAAGTCTCCCTGTCAATAATTGTATCCCTTAAAACTCATCTTTGATCACCAAAAGGACATATTTAAAAAAAAATGTTCACGTCTTAAAATATCTTGAATGTAACTCGACACCCTTGGCATTTAGTATGCGCTGTTCTATGAATATGCAAATGAGCCCCGCCCCCACTCACTCACTCACTCAGAGATCCACTCGTTGACGATCACACGTTGATCTGATTGGTTACAAGGTAGTTTGTGACGTCAGAAACACCAGCGATTTCAAAGCGTGTTTTTGAGACTGTCTTTGGTTCACTGCAGTTTTAAGGAGAAAATACTCAGCAATGCTGTCGACTTATGAATTTACACATGGTTTGCACAAGGGTGTAGAGTTACATTCAAGCTATTTTAAGGCATATTAAAAAATTCAAGCAAAAAATGTTTGCCGTTTTGGTGATCAAAGATGATTTTTTTTTTTTTTAGTTGTAAAGGCCAGTTGATTGGTCGCAATCTCTATGAAAGCTTGTTTCTACCACAGAATAAAAAAAATAATTCAGTAAAAAATTGTGAGTTTATACCTCGCGATTCTGACTTTTATTCGTACAATTTTGAGTTTCAGAAGTTTATACCTCACAATTCTGATAATTGGCGAACATCTAAAACGTCTATTTAAAGTTTTAGGATTTAGATGTTTGCATAAAATATAATGTGCACAGCTACTTTTAAATTATTGTTAATTGCGAGAAAAAAAAATATTTTTGACCGTTTTCACTGGACCCTGTTCACCGGCCAAACCTTGACCTCCTAAAATGCGCTGCATTACTTTAATGTTCCAGTTTTGAACATCACATCTGTGTTCCTACAAACCAATTATACAGATTTAATAGGTGAAGTTTCATGTCTGGTAATGAACCAGTGAATACGCCATTGGTTGAGTCGTAAACAAGCCCTGTGGTGCATCATCATCATCATCATCTGCGTGTCGCTGCAGATCTTCGGCTCACAGGTTTGCACATTAAGGGCGTGTCGCAAATTCTTCAGTGGTCCTGAAATTCGTCATGAGTCGACTTCCTTTAGTTGTCTGGAAAATGATTCAGACTGATGAAATAATCCAAACACGATCCGGTCTGCTTAAATTTTAACCCTATAGCTAGTGTTTTATATATGACACACACATTTCTAAGGCCTCAAACGATCAACTAAACCTATCAACTCCATGCTTCTGTCGACAGTCATAGTTTAGGCTTTTGAGGAAGGGTTATTTCTTCATCTCTCAAGCATTGTATTGCACTGCGTTATATGTTTAAAAACTACAGAGGTTTGATCATAAAACTAAGCATTAAAATATCATCTTACTAAGACATAAATGGCAATTATTGATATTTATGTGCATTTTATGTCAGTAGTCGCTATTGTTCTTCAGTATCTTCACCAAATTGCATATTTTTGTTCAGTTTCCTCCATATTCTCACTATATCATACGATTTAAGTCGCATTTAGATCATGAAAGCGTTCAAAACTTAGGGCACGTTTACACGACAACGATATGCGGGTCCTTCGGCCCAAATGGACCCGAAAAATTTAAATATTTATTTTTTAAAAATCATAGCTTCATCGGAATGGTCTGAAATTTGGTGACTTTTTTGGTACTTGGTATATGAACATCCAAAAAATTGGGGACAGGATTTGAATAATCTAAGTGGTTGTAAAAAAAATTGTCACACACCTTCGGCCCAAATGGACCCGGCATAGGAAATGAATGGGAAATTGGCAAAAATGTGAAAATACCGAGTTTTTTGTGCGTACAATCTACAAATCAGCCACGATCCAGAAAAAAAGCACACAACAGTGAAGGGGTGAATCTATAAAACATCAAGAGTACAAAACAGACACATCCACACACACACACACACACACACACACAAACACACTTTTATACATAAACAAACTAAAAAAATCAGATTTCATATGTGTTTTGCATTTTTAAAATGCTCAGTTTTTCCACCAGATGGCATCCATCTCATTTCAAAAATTGCTTTAATGAGGTCTAGGCTTGACACTAAAATGAAATACAGCTTTAAAAAAAAAAAAAAAAAATTTTTTTTTATAATTTTCTATTATATTCAATGGGGGGGGAATGGGTCATATTTATTGCATAAATATTAATTATAAATCATAAAATTCTCAAAACACCAAAAAAGAAAAGAAAAAATATTATAAAAAACAAGTAAAAAAAAAAAAAGATGATTTTCGTTTAATAAATATGAATCCCACCCCTCCGGCCCATTTGGACCCGAAGGTCCTGAGTGTGACCCTGAAACGAAGGACCCCAGAGGGTTAAAACGGAGAAGAGTTTTCCGCGTTCAGATCTTTTTTGTTGTTTACACGGAGACCGTTGTGTTTTCAGAATCAGAATCAGAATCAGAATCAGAAAGAGCTTTATTGCCAAGTGTGCTTGCACACACAAGGAATTTGTTTTGGTACTGAGGCTTCCAGTGGACATATACAAATACAACATGAAACATAATACTACAAATTATAAGAATAAAAAATAAAAATATAAATATATGAGAATAAAACTATCACAGTTGGGTTTAGTCAGAATAGACATTTTCAGATTTACAGATTATGAACCTATTTACAGTGTTTTGAATATTATAAATAAATAAATCTACACATAAGTATCACCTGAGTTGTGGGATATTGCACTAAACAGTGGGAGTATTGCACTTACAGGCATATGCCTTGGGAGGAGTGTTAACTGTTCAGGAGGGAAATGGCCTGTGGGAAGAAACTGTTCCTGTGCCGAGATGTTCTTGTGGCCAGTGATCTGAGTCTCCGTCTTGACGGTAACAGTTCAAACAGGTGGTGTCCAGGGTGAGTGGAGTCTGTGATGATTTTACCTGCTCTCTTCCTCACTCTGGAAGAGTACAGGTCCTGGAGGTTTGGCAGGGGGGCACCAATAATCCTCTCCGCAGTCCGGACTGTCCGTTGTAGTCTCCTGATGTCTGATTTGGTAGCTGAACCAAACCAGACAGTGATGGAAGCGCACAAGACAGACTCAATGACGGCTGAGTAGAACTGAATCAGCAGATCCTGTGGCAGGTTGAACTTCCTCAGCTGGCGAAGGAAGTACAGTCTCTGCTGGGCCTTTTTCACAGTGGAGTCAATGTGATTGTCCCACTTCAGGTCCTGAGAGATGATAGTGCCCAGGAACCTGAATGACTCCACTGCTTCCACAGTGCTGTTCATGATGGTGAGTGGGGGGAGTGCTGAGCTGTTCCTCCTGAAGTCCACGATCATCTCCACTGTTTTGAGCGTGTTCAGCTCAAGGTTGTTATAACTGCACCAGGCAGCCAGCTGTTCAACCTCCAGTCTGTAAGCAGACTCGTCACCGTTTCGGATGAGACCGATGACAGTGGTGTCGTCTGCAAATTTCAGGAGCTTGACAGTGGGGTCTTTAGAAGTGCAGTCATTAGTGTACAGGGAGAAGAGCAGTGGGGAGAGAACGCACCCTTGGGGAGCACCAGTGCTGATTGTGAGTGTCTTGGATGTGTGTTTCCCCAGTCTCACTCGCTGCTGTCGGTCCGTCAGGAAGCTGGTGATCCACTGACAGATCGAGGATGGTATGGAGAGCTGGGTCAGTTTGGCTGTGAGAAGACCAGGCATGATGGTATTGAAGGCCGAACTGAAGTCCACAAAGAGGATCCTTGCGTAAGTCCCTGGTCTGTCGAGATGTTGCAGGATATAATGCAGTCCCATGTTGACTGCATCATCCACAGACCTGTTTGCTCTGTAAGCAAACTGAAAGGGATCCAGCAGGGGTCCAGTGATGTCCTTCAGGTGGGCCAGCACCAGTCTTTCAAACGACTTCATGACCACAGACGTGAGAGCGACAGGTCTGTAGTCATTAAGTCCAGTGATTTTGGGTTTTTTGGGGACAGGAATGATAGTGGAGCGTTTGAAGCAGCAGGGAACTTCACACTGCTCCAATGATCTGTTGAAGATCTGCGTGAAGACCGGGGCCAGTTGGTCAGCGCAGGCTTTTAAACAAGCAGATGAGATGCCGTCTGGGCCTGAGGCTTTCCTAGTCTTCTGTTTTTTGAAGACTCGGCTCACGTCCTCCACACAGACCTTAAGCTCAGGTTGGATGGCAGGAGGGGGGAGTGATAATTGGAGAACAGGAGGTGATGCTGAATGTGTGAAGTGCAGATCAGACCGGGTGTGTGGTGTGAATGAGGGCTTTTCAAACCGACAGTAAAATGAATTTAAATCGTCAGCCAGGTGTTGATTGTCCACAGATCGAGGGGATGGTGACTTGTAGTTGGTAATGTTCCTCAGGCCATTCCAGACTGATGATGGGTCGTTGGATGAAAACTGGTTTTTCAGTTTATCAGAGTAGTTCCTTTTAGCAACTCTGATCTCCTTTGTCAATCTGTTTCTGGCCTGGTTATACAAGATTTTATCCCCACTTCTGTAAGCATCCTCTTTTGCATGACGAAGGTGTTTGAGTTTCCCAGTAAACCATGGTTTATCATTAGTGAATGATAAGAATGTCCTGGTAGGAATGCATGTATCCTCACAGAAACTTATATATGATGTTACAGTATCTGTGAGCTCATCCAGATCATTGGTAGCAGCTTCAAAAACAGTCCAATCAGTGCAATCAAAGCAGGCCTGTAGATTCTGCTCTGCTTCATTAGTCCATCTTTTTACAGTCCTTATTCCAGGTTTAGCTGATTTCAGTTTCTGCCTGTAGGTCGGTATGAGATGAACCAAACAGTGATCAGAGAGCCCCAAAGCTGCCCGTGGGATGGAGTGATACGCATTCCTTATTGTGGTGTAACAGTGGTCCAGTATATTACTGTCTCTGGTGGGACATGTAACGTGCTGTCTGTATTTTGGTAGTTCACGGGAAAGATTTGCTTTGTTAAAATCCCCAAGAATGATTAAAAGAGAGTCTGGGTACCTTTGTTCCGTTTCAGATATTTGTTCAGCCAGCTGTTGTAGCGCCGCGCTCACGCACGCGTCTGGAGGGATGTAAACATTCACGAGAATGAAAGAGGAAAATTCCCGAGGCGAGTAGAAGGGTTTACAGTTTATGAAATGTGCCTCTAAATTAGGAGAGCACATCTTCTTCAGTGTTGTTACATCTGAACACCAACTTTCGTTAATGTAGAAACACAATCCACCACCTCTCGTTTTCCCTGTTAGCTCCGCGATGCGATCCGCTCGGAACAGCTGGAAGCCCGGCAGATGTATTGCGTTGTCCGGTATGGCTTCACTCAGCCAGGTTTCAGTGAAGCACAAAGCAGCAGAGTTTAAAAAATCCTTGTTAGTGTGGGTGAGGAGAAGAAGTTCATCCGTTTTGTTAGGAAGGGATCGGAGATTCGCGAGATGAATGCTGGGGAGTGCAGTGCGCAGGCCGCGCTCGCGGAGTTTAACCAGCGCGCCGGCACGCTTCCCGCGTTTGCGTCTGAACGCGCGTTTGAACAACACCGCTGCCCCTCCGACGAGAATGTCCAGCAAAACGTCCGAATAATCAAAAACTGGAGAAAAGGTTTCTGGTGTGTGTTTCCTAATGTCCAGTAGTTCGTCTTTGGTGAAACTGATAGGAAAAGAATGACTAAACGCAGAACAAACGAACAAAAACAGCACAATAGCTGGAGAGCTCCACACCGAGGCAGCCATCCGCGGCGCCATCTTGGATCTATAAAACGCAGCAGTCGTGTAAACGAACGGCCAAAACGCATAAAAAGTTTTACGTTTTTTGAAACGGTAAACAGCCCCTTAGTTTCTCACTTCTGCCAATATGGATCAATGATTCTGATGACATCACTCTGCACTTCAGCTTCTTGTCAGATTTTCTGTCCAATCAAATGCTCTCTAGAATCTGAAGCTCCGCCCCCTACATTAGCCTGAAGCTGCGAAATCAGTCACTTGTTCACACATTTACTGTTTTCTACATGGTGAATGAATTGGCACATAGTGCACTATATAGGGTATAGGGAATGATTCAGACAGTGTAAATATGCTTTCCATTGCACGAATGAAGTCTGGTTTCTCGAACCCCACAGCTCCAGTTCCAGAGACACACACACACACACACACACACACACACACACAGCTGATCATATGATCGAGTCGACGCAGGACAGAATAATTGGATCCATTTCAATTCTACTCAAAATGCTGTATTTTAAAGCAATGGAGGAGATGAGGAAAAGCGGTTAGAGATTAGCAGTAAACTGCTTTACTGAGCTCAACATCAGGCCGAGCTGCGATATAAACCAAACGCTATTGGCTGATTTATAAAGGGGGAGGGGCTGTTTTATAGCCCCCGCCCTGTCAGTCTGAGAGCAGGATGGTTTCTGATTGGCTGTGAATGTTTATAGTCAATGGTCATTAGCAGAGGAAAAATAATCATTCTGGGGTGAAAAGCATCGTTAGCCAACCATGGACGCATGTTCTGTTGAATAGTATTCAATATAATTTATATTCAACAATATTATTGATCTCCTGCTGGACGATGACATCACAGTTTTCTCCAGAGCGGCTATAATGAACTAAATTAATAACTTTTTTAAAACAAAAATGAAACATCACTGAACTTACTTAAGCTTTTATTTTACTTTCTTCTAGAAACAAACTTTGTTGCATTATTTTCCTGTTATCTCTGTAAAGCTGATTTGTAACACTCTGTATTGTAAAAAGCGCTATAGAATAGAAATAGAAGTGACTTGACTTCACTTTAACTGTGATAAATGAAGGATATATATATATATATATATATATGTTGGTGTGAAAGGGCCTTTAGAGTGACTTTTACTCCTTCTAGAAGTGACAAAACTGGGGGAGTAGATCTAAGAGAAGAGAAGAAGTCTGTCGGTGACTCAGATCGGATAGAGACGCTCCCAAACCTGCGAACATGCAGCGGCACGCAGATCCACATGCTGATGGGAGAAAGTGTGTGTGTGTGTGTGTGTGTGTGTGTGAGAGAGAGAGATCTTCACGAGCGTTACGGCGATCCTCGGCTCCAGGTAAGACCGATTCAACGCTCTTTCTTTGATTGTCTCTCTCTCTCTGTCTTGTCTAAGTGAAGATCTCTGGGTGGTGTTGGATTTGTTGCACGACAGAAGAAAGTAAGAGGTTTTGTGAGATGGAGAACGAGCTCGTGAAGATCATGTGCTTGAGGAAAACGGTGAGCGGCTTCGTCCTTGTCTTTCCGGTTCTGACATTCACTCCCAATCCTGAAGGATCACTGCACAAACGGATGTTCTTCCTCAGTATTTCTGGCTTGTTTTCCATATGCAAATATCTAGATATTCTTACATCAAGATGCATTTAATGGAGAAGCAAAAGGACTGTCTGAACATATTGAAGTTTGATCAAAATTAAGTGAGTTTATGCTTAAAACACACTGGAAACAAACAAACAAGTGCCTAATATTTACTTAGTTTTAATGTCGCAAGTTTTTGCACTGAGATTTTTTTAAAGTAAATTTCACATATGGAATTAAGTAAACTCTGCTTAACTAAGTTAAGAAAAATTAACAAAGAAAATAAGTAATCAACCTTAAGTGTTTGTGCCTCGGTGCATGATGGGAACACCAGTATCAGAAAAGTTGAGTAGGTTTTACTTAATTTAATAATGTTGATATTTATGCTTTGATTTCTGCAAGTTTAAATGAGTGCTAATATAGAATTTACTTTTTTTTAATTGTTGCCTGAACTAACTTTTTCATGTAGAAATTACATTCTGTTTTTTTCTGTAGACTTCACCATAGAATCATTTTTAAGCGTACATGAACAAATATCTACTAAAAAAAGGAGAATAATATTATTTTTCTTACCTCAGGGGGAGATATTTGTTTCAGTGCAACAAAAGTGCTTTAATTTCTCTTAATTAATCTGCGTCATATTTCACCTCAAAAACAAATAAATACATAACAAGTGGCCTGTTGCATCGACTGTTAGACTAGTCTTACAAGTTAGCCATATTAATTTATTATCTCGCCATTTACTTTTTTTCCACTCAGAATTGCATGATATAAACTCGCAATTGCAGGGGAAAAAAAGTCAGAATTTCGATTTAAAAAAAGTCAGAATTGCAATTTAAAAACCTAAGGTGAATTTTGAACCTGTTCATAACTTGTAACTTGCATACAAACACAGATTATTATCATGTGGAGGAATTATTGTGAGATGTACACTTGCAATTGCGAGATAAAAAGTCAGAATTGCGATAAAAATTCTGAATTTCAATTTAAAAAAATCAGAAGTGCAATTAAAAAAATTCTGAATTGCAATAAAAAAGTCAGAATTGCAAGTTTATATCCCCCAATTGTAAGACAAAAAAGTCAGAATTATAAGATAAAAAAGTTTATTCAGTGGCGGAAACAAGCATCCATACAATTTCTAAGTGTTAGTTAGTGCTTTATGCACGTATGCAATATAAGACATTCATTGATTTTTAGTAATGAGAATTATATTATTTTTGTTATCGAAGGAGAAAAACTCAAGTAAAATAAAAATACTGAAATAATTGTATATGCATAAATGAAAATGGTCCTGAAAGACTGAATTTTCTTGCAAAATATAATTTAATTTTCTTTTGATTCTGAGGTGACCTGGATGTTTTAATGAGATTAGAATAAAGTTGAGCTGTAAGCGAGTGTAAATAACAGTAAACTCAAGCACTGAAACAGTCGTTTGCTCGTTTCATTTCTATGGTGTGTGTCTTGATCCGGTTCCACAAACCCACAGTGAATAATGCATAATGATGCAGTGGTGTTGTTAAGCCTGATCTTTTACTTGTCTAAACAGAGCATGACATTCCTGGACATGGATTTGGCATGAACTTGATGAAGAGAGGAAAACGTAAGGTGAATTTTAAACCTTCCTTGCATAACTTTATAACTTATATTGGGTGTAACTTGCATACAAACTCAGATGATTTTCCACATATGGAGTAATTGTGCAATAGCATCTTAAAATTTCTAATTGTTGACAATTAATTCACAATTATGAGAAATAAATGAATATTATGCCTGAAAATTGCAAAGTTATTGCAAATTCACATACAGGTGAAACTCGAAAAATTAGAATATCCTGCAACAGTTCGTGTATTTCAGTAATTCAGATTAAAAGGTGAAACTAATATATTTAGTATATATAACTATATACAAATGCATGATTATATGCATATAGGCCGACATTTCTGTGTTTAAAATCCTTTTTTATAATTGATTTCATGTAATATATGTAATTTTCTGAGATTTTGAATTTGGGGTTTTCATAAACTGTACGCCATAATCATTTCAAAACTCAAACTCTGGAAAAGTCAGAATTGCGAGAGTCTGAATTATGCCTGAAAAAAATGCGTCTTGTTATTGCAACTTCACATATTGCAAATTCAACTAGTCAAGTGATTTTCAAAACTCAAATTCTGCAAGTTATGTCCATTTAAAAATCTTATTTTCCAACGTTGAATCAATATTTTAGGGTTTGATAGAAAATAAACACCCATCTCATGTTGTTTGAATGGATAACGGTTATAAAGCACATAATGAAATACTCAACCAGTTTGGTTAGTGTAAATATGTCTCTGAGACGGGTTATATAGGGCGTATCTCTAGTGATGTGACGCATACACTTGTTTGTATGATTTAGTTTCTGCAACTCTAAATTTACTTGATCAGGAACATTAGATCTCAGTGTCATTCTTCATCAAGAACGAATCAGAAACGCACGTTTGCAGAGGAAAGCAGAATTGAGTTTTTTAATAAACCAGGCATTTTATATTATGAATATTGTTGGCTCTTTCACAAACTGCTTTTGTTCCTCTTTTTGAAAGTTGCTCTGGATAACACTATCTGCTAAATGCTAAATGTAAACCAGTTTTTACTGTACGTTTCGGCTAATTTAATTTTTTTAAGAATATGGTGAATATGACATAAAAATAGATATATTTTAGATATATCTCTCAATTCCACGCAATTCTGACTTTATTTCTCACAATTGAGTTTATTTCTTGCATTTCCAACTTTATTTCTCGCAATTCTGAGTTAATTTCTCGCAATTCTGACTTTTTCTCGCAATTCTGACCTTATAACTCGAAATTATGACTTTATATCTCACAATTATATCATTATATATCACAATAATGCCTATATACCTCACAATTCTGACTTCTTGCAATTATGACTTCATATCTTACAATTCTGACTTTTCCTCGCAATTATGAGTTTATAACTTGCAATTTTATTTCTTGAGATTTGAGTTGATATCTCATAATTCAGACTTTTTTCTCAGTTGCAAGTTTATATCGCACAGTTCTGAGGAACAAAAGTCAGAATTGCAAGAACTAAGACATACAAACTCAGTTTTCCCTTATTTCCCAGAATTGCCAGATATACACTCGCAATTTCTAGAAGAAAAGTAATTATGAGATAAAAAGTCAGATTTTTATAAATTCCACGCCAGAAACAAGCTTCCATAATTTAATCTAAATGTGCATTTCAACACAGAAATCTCAATGCCCAATAATTATAAATGACACAAGCTTTGCACTGTTTCTCAACCATGTTATAAAGGATATGACTTCCTGATTTCTTACACAATTTGAGTAAACATGGCAAAAATGGGAGTTCCCAATCCCAACCTCTCTAATGTTGTATTTTGACATGCATTTTGTCCGACTATAAAGTTCAAATATCTGCAAACCCCTTAAGTTAGGATTGTATAAATCCGAATGTTTGGTATCTGATCCATCATGGCGTGTTGAGATGTAGCTCTCGGTGCGGTCGTGTCTCGACGTGTTGCAGGAAACCAGAGTAGAAGAAACGCTGCTCATCTGTCATGTGTTTCTCCACACACACACACACACACACACCCGCTGAACAAACACACACACGCAGGACACTGAGTCTGGATGCAGGACTTCTTCTCACTCATGTCTTGTGTTTCTGTCCTGATCAGGGTCTAGTGAAAGAGCTGAACTGAGGGAAACACACACACACCTGCACAGGTAACATCTATGAAAACTGATTCGTTTATGCTTGTTGGTTCATTTGATTGTATTCTATTTGGTTTATTGAATACTGGTGTGTTTTTTGTTTTGTTTTTTTTAAAACATACAATCAAACCAAAAATGATTCAGACACCAGATATAATTTTTGATATTTTTCTACTAGTGTGTGCAGGACACTATAGTTCATTTCTGTAAGTGAGGAGAACAAAATAAAGTAAACTGGGACATATTATACACAAAAACTCTGCCAGTAAAAATATGAGACCAAAAATGATTGGGACACTTTGAGCTGATCATGTTTTGCTGAAGTGTTTTTTCTTTAATAACTAATGCACCTTTTTACACCACAGACTGAACAACATGAAGCATTGCTTGGTAACTGGTTGAGCTAAACTGGTATTATCTAATTGTGTAGTTAAATTTAACAGCTGACAGATATTCAACATAATTCATGTGTGAGAGTCTAACAGAAGGACGGACAAAACCTGTCAAATATCAACTGAGTTCATAACTCTGAGTTCTGCTCATATTTTATTACCATTTCCTAAACTATAGCGGATAAACTGTGATAATGTGAGAAATGTTGAAGGTTTTGGTTTGACTGTATGTATAATGGTTTAGTAAGCATATATATGTAGGTCAAGGTTTGGCGTGTTGTGTGTCAGAGATGCTCTTCTGCAGACCTCGGTTATTATAACTAGAGCTTATTTGAGTTACTGTGGCCTTTCTATCAGTCTGGTCATTCTCCTCTGATTTCTGACATCAACAAGGCTTTTCATCCACTGGACATTTTCTCTTGTTCAGATCATTCTCTGTAAACCCTAAAGATGGTTGTGCGTGAAAATCCCAGTAGATCTGAAATACTCAGAGAAAATGCCACGTTCAAAGTTATCTTTTGAGCTTCAGAAGATCGTCTTCACCATTTCTACATGCATTGAGTTGCTGCCGTGTGATTGGCTGATGAGATATTGTGTTAACAAGCAGTTGAACGGGTGTGTGTATATATTTGCAGAATCTGTTAAAATGTGAATAATTTGAACAAAATAAGAGGAATCGTACAAAATGCATGCTTTTTTTTTTAGTCCACAAGATAAAAATAGATATTTATAAAAATGATCCCGTTCAAAAGTTTATGAACCCTTGTTTTTTAATACTGTGTGTCGTTATCTGGATGATCCACTTCTGTTTTTTACCGTTTGTGATGGTTGTTCTTGAGTCCCCTTGTTTGTCCTGAGAAGTTAAACAGCCCAACGTTCTTGAGAAAATCCTCCAGGTTAGGGTTTTTTACACACTTTCCAGCAGTGACTATGATTTTGAGATCCATCTTTTCACACCGAGGACAACTGAGGGACTCAAACACAACTATTAAAAAAGGTTCAAACATTCACTGATGCTCCAGAAGGAGCGAGGGGTGAAAACTTTTGAACAGGATGAAAATGTCCACATTTTTCCCCCCCAAAAATTCGTTTAGTACGGCACTTCGGAAGCAACAGAAGATACGTACATGTTTCCCAGAAGACAAATTAATTACAATTTATCTTGATCTCCAAATTCAAAAAGTTTTCACCCCCGGATCTTAATGCATCGTGTTTACTTCTGGAGCTGTGAATGTTACTAAAACCGAAAAAGTTTTTCCTTCGCGATTTTAACGTATTTAACGATTTTAGAACAATCTCCGTTCACACTGATCCGTGAGAACGATTAAAATGCACTGTATTATTCATGCCAGGCCAGTAGATGGCGATGTTACTTTGTAAAGAAACACTACTTGCCTTTAGACTGAACACGTAACATGCATATGTGTGAACGGAGATTGTTTTCACAACGTTGTTGTCACCGTTTTCGCATATCCGTGTTTTTGTACTTCACACACAGATGATAGCGGTATTGTTTCCAAAAACTTGCACTTTGAAACCCGTTTTAAAACCGCTGTTGTCGTGTAAATTAACGTCCAAACTGCATACATTTTTCAGTTTTACTGAAAATTTTTATTACAATATTTTATTAGATATTTTATTACAATATTTACTTTTCTAAAACATACTTTATGGATAACATAATGGATAAAAAAAATGAATTGATTGTCATGTGTTCGTGACGTCTTATCTGGGTGTTTTGCGTATTTATTGCTCACTGTTTAATGTTCTCTAGTGGGCAAATATTGATTGACAGCTCATACAAGAGGAGTTTACAGACACACACTCATATATGGAAATCCACTGGCTTCTGTTTGTGCAATTGTAGTTTATTAACTGCATATGTTTGCAAAACCCTTGAAGAACCCTCAAAAAGTTGATAATTTTTAAGAAATGCGAGGGATCATAATAATGCGTTTAGTTTGTATTAAGTTCGGGTCTGATAAGGGTATTTCATATGAAAGATATCTGACACGCATGATCCTGAACCAAGAGGATGGACGCTTTTCATAATAATGCAGGTTGTAAAACACATGATGAAAACGTGTTATCAGAGTAACACAAACGACACTTAAATAACGCAAAAAACATTAACAGAATCACACAAAACACCCTAATGTACATTACTGATGCCAAAAATAAGATTAAATTATTTAAATAAAATATAATCATATGTTATGAGTCATGCTGGGACTTCTGGTAATGTCCTTTTTCACCATAACTTATACAGTAATTCATAGTTCTTTCTTGCATTTTGCAAATTTGACAGTATTTTATGATAAAGTTACATATACAGTATTGTGATGTTAAACCATTTACAGTTTTTAACTGTATGCAGTATGTTAGGATAACTTCCTGAATAGGTTTTTACTAGAGATGCACCGATGACTCGGCCAATAATCGTTGTCGGCCAGTAAAAGCAATTATTTTCACTAACGGCCGATTGTTTAAAAACAGCCGATGATCAGGGCTGATTATATCCTGTCAATCAAAAGGGGGCGGGAAAACGTGTCAGACGGCAAATCATACTGTGTGTGAAGAAGATGTCTTGTGTTAAAGTTAGGGCTGTCTATATGTCAATAACGCTTAAAAAACAATTAAAAAATAGCGACCCTATGAATCACCTGTAGCTCAAGCCAGGGTTGCCATGTCTGCAGTTACTCCTGCAATTACTCTGTTACTCCTGATAAGAAACAAAGTTTCAGTTTTCAATTTCTGTCCATTTTATCATGAAATTCAAACTAAAATGGTGTCTATAAAAATTACCTTATATGCAACTGAGATGTAACCAAATTTGATTGTAATTTTTTATATCAGAAAATAAATAGCAGTTGAATGTAATAGTTTTTAACTTTTTAATATTAATGTACCAAATGAGAGGCTCCCTGTATAGTTTACAGCATTAAATGGGAGAGGGTTTTTTTTCATAAGAAAATTAAACTATCAGTATCGCCAGATTTCATTCTGAATAATCGCTATCGGTATCGCCAGATTTCATTCTGAATAATCGCTATCGGTATCGCCAGATTTCATTCTGAATAATCGCTATCGGTATCGCCAGATTTCATTCTGAATAATCGCTATCGGTATCGCCAGATTTCATTCTGAATAATCGCTATCTGTATCGCCAGATTTCATTCAGAATAATCGGTATCGGTATCGCCAGATTTCATTCTGAATAATCGGTATCGGTATCGCCAGATTTCATTCTGAATAATCGGTATCGGTATCGCCAGATTTCATTCTGAATAATCGCTATCGATATCAGCAGATATCATTCTGAATAATCGCTATCGGTATCGCCAGATTTCATTCTGAATAATCGCTATCGATATCAGCAGATATCATTCTGAATAATCGCTATCGGTATCGACAGATGTCATTCTGAACAATCGCTATCGGTATCGCCAGATTTCATTATAAATAATCTCTATCGGTATCGCCAGATTTCATTCTGAATAATCGCTATCGGTATCGCCAGATTTCATTATAAATAATCGCTATCGGTATCGGCAGATTTCATTCTGAAAAATCGCTATTGGTATCGCCAGATTTCATTCTGAATAATCGGTATCGGCAGATTTCATTATAAATATTCGCTATTGGTATCGGCAGATTTCATTCTGAATAATCGGTATCGCCAGATTTCATTATAAATATTCGCTATTGGTATCGCCAGATTTCATTATAAATAATCGCTATCGGTATCGGCAGATTTCATTCTGAAAAATCGCTATTGGTATCGCCAGATTTCATTCTGAATAATCGCTATCGGTATCGGCAGATATCATTCTGAATAATCCCTTTGGGTATCACCAGATTTCATTCTGAATAATCGCTATCGGTATCGCCAGATTTCATTCTGAATAATCAGTATCGGCAGATATCATTCTTAATAATCTTTCGGGTATCACCAATTTCATTCTGAATAATTCCTATCGGTATCGCCAGATTTCATTCTGAATAATCGGTATCGGCATCGACAGATATCATTGTGAATAATCGCTATCGGTATCGGCAGATTTCATTCTGAATAATCGGTATAGGTATCGCCAGATATCATTATAAATTATCGCTATTGGTATCGACAGATGTCATTCTGAATAATCAGCTATCGGTATCGACAGATGTCATTCTGAATAATCGCTATTGTTATCGGCAGATTTCATTCTGAATAATCGCTATCGGTATCGACAGATGTCATTCTGAATAATCGCTATCGGTATCGCCAGATTTCATTCTGAATAATCGCTATCGGTATCGCCAGATTTCATTCTGAATAATCGCTATCGGTATCGCCAGATTTCATTCTGAATAATCGCTATCGGTATCGCCAGATTTCATTCTGAATAATCGCTATCGGTATCGCCAGATTTCATTTAGAATAATTGCTATCGATATCAGCAGATATCATTCTGAATAATCGCTATCGGTATCGCCAGATTTCATTATAAATAATCGCTATCGGTATCGCCAGATTTCATTCTGAATAATCGCTATCGGTATCGCCAGATTTCATTCTGAATAATCGATATTGGTATCGCCAGATTTCATTCTGAATAATCGATATTGGTATCGCCAGATTTCATTCTGAATAATCGTTATCGGTATCGCCAGATTTCATTATAAATAATCGCTATCGGTATCGCCAGATTTCATTCTGAATAATCGCTATTGGCATCGCCAGACTTCATTCTGAATAATCGCTATCGGTATCGCCAGATTTTATTATAAATAATCGGTATCGCCAGATTTCATTCTGAATAATCGCTATTGGTATCGCCAGGTTTCATTCTGAATAATCGCTATCGGTATCGGCAGATTTCATTATAAATAATCGCTATTGGTATCGCCAGATTTCATTCTGAATAATCGCTATCGGTATCACCAGATATCATTCTGAATAATCCCTTTGGGTATCACCAGATTTCATTCTGAATAATCAGTATCGGCAGATATCATTCTTAATAATCGCTTCGGGTATCACCAGATTTCATTCTGAATAATTGCTATCGGTATCGCCAGATTTCATTCTGAAGAATCGATATCGGCATCGGCATATATCATTGTGAATAATCGCTATCGGTATCGGCAGATTTCATTCTGAATAATCGGTATAGGTATCGCCAGATATCATTATAAATTATCACTATCGGTATCGACAGATTTCATTCTGAATAATCGCTATCGGTATTGGCATATATCATTATAAATAATCGCTATTGGTATCGTCAGATATCATTCTGAATAATCGCTATCGTTATCAGCAGATATCATTCTGAATAATCGCTATCGGTATCACCAGATTTCATTCTGAATAATCGCTATCGGTATCGATTTAATTCTGAATAATCGCTATTGTTATCGGCAGATTTCATTCTGAATAATCAGCTATCGGTATCGACAGATATCATTCTGAATAATCGCTATTGTTATCGGCAGATTTCATTCTGAATAATCGTTATCGACAGATTTCATTCCGAATAATCAGCTATCGGTATCGACAGATATCATTCTGAATAATCGCTATTGTTATTGGCAGATTTCATTCTGAATAATCAGTATTGTTATCGGCAGATATCATTCTGAATAATCGCTATTGTTATCGGCAGATTTCATTCTGAATAATCAGTATTGTTATCGGCAGATATCATTCTGAATAATCAGTATTGTTATCGGCAGATTTCATTCTGAATAATCGCTATTGTTATCGGCGGATATCATTATAAATAATCAGTATTGTTATCGGCAGATTTCATTCTGAATAATCGCTATTGTTATCGGCGGATATCATTATAAATAATCAGTATTGTTATCGGCAGATATCATTATAAATAATCAGTATTGTTATCGGCAGATATCATTATAAATAATCGTCTATCGGTATCGGCAGATATCATTCTAAATAATCAATATTTTTATGGGCAGATTTCATTCTGAATAATCGCTATTGTTATCGGCAGATCTCATTCTGAATAATCGCTATTGTTGTCGGCAGATATCATTATAAATATTCGTCTATCGGTATCGGCAGATATAATTATAAATAATCGCTATCAGTATCGGCAGATATCATTCTGAATTATCGGCCATCGTTATTGGCGAAAAATTTTGTATCGCTGCAGCTCTAGTTTTTACTGTACATTTTTACTGTATTTTTCTGTAAAAATGACAAACATTTTTACTACTACACAAAAATGACATCTTTTATATCTAATGTTTGTATACATTCTGCATTGGATTCACTTCATGCATCAGGACAGATGTTGAGGGTCACAGCAGGACCTCAGCTATTACTGAGGAATAATAGTGGAACGGTGATCAGATACTAGTCAATACGTTCATCCACGCTGGTGATGTGATCGATCGAGTTGATGCAGAAAAGAGGCCACCTAACCCTTCAGCAATACCGTCATATAATGTTACCAGCAGCTCCTAGAGGACAAACAAAGTGTTTCAAAGCTTTCATATCATTAGATTCAACCTTCAAGTAAAACAAAACGACTCAAGAGTCAATACAGTAAAAGTATTGAGCTATAAAATTAATGTGGCGCTGCTCAGATCATTTGATCTTAAGAGAATTTGATAGGAAATATTTTAAAATGTCTGGCTTTTAATGTCTAGGAAAAATGACCACACATATGATATAATAGTCAAACAAAAATGTTTTTTTTATCATATTTTATCATTTTATAGCTCATATGGTATAATATAGTGAGAATACGAAGGGAAAAGAAGTATTCAGAGGCCCAAACTGAGCAAAATATGCAATTTGATACAGATGCTGATATTTATATGGACAAATAGTAATATGTAATATAATAATTCTGATGCTTGTAATGTAAATCAGTGATAACAGAATAGCAGATACTTGCATGAAATGCATATAAATATCTGCCAATAATGTCTTAGTAAGATGATATTTAAATGCTTAGATTTATGATCAAAACATATGATGCAATACAATGACGATTAAGAGATGAACAAATAAACCTTCCTCAAAAGCCTGATGATCATATTTGATACTCATGATTTTTCAAATAAATAATGATGGATAATCAAGTAAACCGAAGCTGCTTCAGTGCAGGTAAAATATTATCAACAATCTATAAGTTATTCCTAAGTTTACTTGATACAAATCCCTCAGAGTTGACCGCAGAAAGACACGTGAAGCACGAGCTGAAGGAAGATTTCTGTACAATTACACTAAAAGACTTTTACTTGATAAAAGCGTCTAAACTATCAATCAGAATGACTGTCGGAGCTTGTGTGAAGCGGGTCATTTAGAGGCCTTAGAAATGGGTCTATCAAAAATAATACATGGTTAAATAGGGCTAAATAGATTCCTACAGGCTTGGGAAATCCAATGTACCCAAAATCAGGACATTGTTTTCTGTGGTCGCTCTCACTGACCTCGATATAACCTGCAGGAATATTGAGCCTGTCACTAGTAGTTTGGTTCCCATGGTTCACTGAATATGCATTAAAGACTCGATCTACAGCTGTCTGACTTTAGTGTCCGTGTAACAGGACTCTCGGTGTCAGGTTTGAAAGAGTTAGAAAAGGGGCGTGTCCTCAGGTGTCTGATTGACAGCACGTGTCACACCTGTCCCCGCCCTCTTTTGAGTCTTGTTTTGTTTTTTTGACGGGCATCTCTTCAGTTGGATATAGTGCATGTTGTGAATGCGACTGCATGGCATTGCTGGCGAAACTGAGCGTGTCGTTTCACGATGGGACCAACTCTTGTTTTCCGCAGGCTGTCGGGATGTTCCTGAGGAAGAAGAAGAAGAAGAGGAGGCTGGAGATCTCCACGCCCAAGAACTTCGAGCACAGGGTGCACACGGTCTTCGACTCGGCTCAGGGATGTTTCGTCGGTCTGCCGCCTCAATGGCAGAGCATCATCGAAACACTGAAGAGACCCAAACCTGTGGTGGACCCGTCCAGAATCACACCGATCTATCTCAAACCCAAGAGGGTAAAGTGACGTTCAGACCAACACAATATGTGCTTCTGTATCAGACCCACTTTATTATATGTTTTTGGCATTTATACATATAATTAACATGTTTATATATATGAACTATACAGTAGTTTGAATTATGCATAAAGCAATTATATATATATATAATTGCGGTATGTATAATTTGAACTACTGTATAGTTTATATATATATATGCAATTATTGGTTAAATTATATTATATATATTTGTGCATTATTTGCAAAGCTTAATGACTTTTTATGACAATTAGGTAAAAATATCAGTAAAAAAAATATACATTTGATATTACAGCGCTGCATAGATAGTTTTTTATTTTTTACATTATTATGCAATTATTATAAATAGTTACTAGGTAGGGGAGTATCCCAAACTATTACAGAATATCACATATGTATGTGTGTGTGTTACATATATTATATATGTATAAATCACGTTTGTGTGTGTAATCCAAAATGGATGCTTGCATTTTTTTTATTAATTATTTGAAAAACTTAGTGACATTATTTTTATGACAATTAAGCAAAAATATCAGCCAAGAAATTATGTAGTTGATATTATTTTGCAAAACATTTCACTGTATAGATATTTCATTAATACCGTTCTATTTGTAACATTATTATGCAGTTATTATATACAGTTGATTCTCATGCCCAGATCACATTTCACTCCAAAATCAAAAAAAACAAAACAATTATTGCATAAAGAAAATTATAGCATTATTTGCAAAACTTACCGACAATATTTTAAGTCAATTAAGAAAAAATATCAGGCAAAGTATATAATGTCTCTTGATTTTGCTGTGAAATAAGACTGAGACACATTCTTTACAGCATCTACTATCATTTCTTTCAAATCTTCCCACAAAGTGTTTTTCCCTGAGGAAGTTTGTTTCACGTTAATGTTTGCGGCTCCAGTTAATGATCACATGTCTGTTAAACAGGTTCTGTCTCATGTTTATATCTAAACCATCGTCTCCGTTACATTTCCCCAGAGTTATCACGTATCCGCTGCTCCATTCAAACGTTTTAAGAATGTGAGATTAAGCCTTTTTATTCGCTAATGTTGACCTGATAAACCTGCTCCACGCTGGCGTTATATAATCATCTGCTCTAGGAGAGATGCATCATCCACCAAATGACTTCGAGCGAATGTCTGAGATCCAGTCAAATTCTGCTTAGAGATGCAAATGAGATGCAAATAGCCCTGAATATTGTTCTTGTGAAAATATCTGCTATCTCTTGCTTAATATGAGATTTTGGTGTTTGTGCATATGTCAGTTAGAATGGAGTGAATGTCAAATAATTTCACAGCATCATTTGAGGAGAAAAACTTAAAATATGGCCTTAATTAAGACAATTCTGGAGTTTATAGAATATAATTCTTTAAAATGATCCCTAAAATTAAGAATTGCATGTATATAAAGATCTAACAACTGTAATCGTGTTAGATCATTTCTCTCTATAATGCATGACGTTTTTATGGGATTTTATGGTACTTATATTTCTGCAGTATTTATAATCCATCTACTGACTTTTTGAGCATAGACCTGAAAATTGAATTTCCAACTTAAACTGCCGTAAATCTTGAAAGTTTGGTCCCTTTTTGAAGACGACACGTGGCAAGTTATTGCTGAAGTGAAAAAACTGAAAAAAGGTTTTAAAAAGTGAACTTACAAAAGTTATAGAATTTTACATTTATTGCTGTGAAAAAAAATAATACTATTTTCAGTTTTTATATTAAATGTATATTTTCCAAAACACATTTTACTCTATAACTGTGAGAAATATTAAAGCTATGAATCTAAAAACGTTGTGGTCAAAATTTGAGGTTGAAAATGAGCTTTGGGTCAGATTAATCTTTCACCACGAGGAGCACAAGTGTGACTCTCTTTTTCAGGACCATTGAACCTTTTTGAATGAATTATGAAACAAATTTGATTCATTTCAGTTCAATAACCGTCAACATTGCAAAATTCATGAATTACGAAGTAAATTTGATTCAGCTCAATTCAATTCAATGTTGATTCAGTTCAGTTCAATAAGTGTCAACACTGCAAAGTTCATGAATTACGAAGTAAATTTGATTCAGCTCAATTCAGTTCAATGTTGATTCAGTTCAGTTCAATAAGTGTCAACACTGCAAAGTTCATGAATTACGAAGTAAATTTGATTCAGCTCAATTCAATTCAATGTTGATTCAGTTCAGTAACCGTCAACACTGCAAAGTTCATGAATTACGAAGCAAATTTGATTCAGCTCAATTCAGTTCAATGTTGATTCAGTTCAGTTCAATAAGTGTCAACACTGCAAAGTTCATGAATTACGAAGTAAATTTGATTCAGCTCAATTCAATTCAATGTTGATTCAGTTCAGTAACCGTCAACACTGCAAAGTTCATGAATTACGAAGCAAATTTGATTCAGCTCAATTCAGTTCAATGTTGATTCAGTTCAGTAACCGTCAACACTGCAAAGTTCATGAATTACAAAGCAAATTTGATTCAGCTCAATTCAGTTCAATGTTGATTCAGTTCAGTTCAGTAACCGTCAACACTGCAAAGTTCATGAATTACAAAGCAAATTTGATTCAGCTCAATTCAGTTCAATGTTGATTCAATTCAGTTCCATAAGTGTCAACATTGCAAAGTTCATGAATTACGAAGCAAATTTGATTCAGCTCAATTCAGTTCAATGTTGATTTAGTTCAGTTCAATAAGTGTCAACATTACAAAGTTCATGAATTACGAAGTAAATTTGATTCAGCTCAATTCAATTCAATGTTGATTCAGTTCAATAACCGTCAACACTGCAAAGTTCATGAATTACGAAGTAAATTTGATTCAGCTCAATTCAATGTTGATTCAGTTCAATAACCGTCAACACTGCAAAGTTCATGAATCACGAAGCAAATTTGATTCGGCTCAATTCAGTTCAGTGTTGATTCAGTTCAGTTCAATAACCGTCCACATTGCAAAGTTCATGAATTATGAAACAAATTTGATTCAGCTCAATTCAGTTCAATATTGGTTCAGTTCAATAACAGCCAACATTGCAAAGTTCATGAATTACGAAGCAAATTTGATTCAGCTCAATTCAGTTCAATGTTGATTCAATTCAGTTCAATAAGTGTCAACATTACAAAGTTCATGAATTACGAAGTAAATTTGATTCAGCTCAATTCAGTTCAATTTTGATTCAGTTCAGTTCAATAACCGTCAACATTTCAAAGTTCATGAATTACGAAACAAATTTGATTCAGCTCAATTCAGTTCAATGTTGATTCACTTCAGTTCAATAAGTGTCAACATTACAAAGTTCATGAATTACGAAGCAAATTTGATTCAGCTCAATTCAGTTCAATGTTGATTCAGTTCAGTTCAATAACAGTCAAAATTGCAAAGTTCATGAATTATGAAGCAAATTTGATTCAGCTCAATTCAATTCAATGTTGATTCACTTCAGTTCAATAACCGTCAACATTGCAAAGTTCATGAATTACAAAGCAAATTTGATTCAGCTCAATTCACTTCAATGTTGATTCAATTCAGTTCAATAAGTGTCAACATTACAAAGTTCATAAATTACGAAGCAAATTTGATTCAGCTCAATTCAGTTCAATGTTGATTCAGTTCAATAACTGTCAAAATTACAAAGTTCATGAATTACGAAGCGAATTTGATTCGGCTCAATTCAGTTCAGTGTTGATTCAGTTCAGTTCAATAACCGTCAACATTTCAAAGTTCATGAATTACGAAACAAATTTGATTCAGCTCAATTCAGTTCAATGTTGATTCAGTTCAGTTCAATAACCGTCAACATTTCAAAGTTCATGAATTACGAAGTAAATTTGATTCAGCTCAATTCAGTTCAATTTTGATTCAATTCAGTTCAATAACCGTCAACATTTCAAAGTTCATGAATTACGAAACAAATTTGATTCAGCTCAATTCAGTTCAATGTTGATTCACTTCAGTTCAATAAGTGTCAACATTGCAAAGTTCATGAATTATGAAACAAATTTGATTCAGCTCAATTCAGTTCAATGTTGATTCAGTTCAGTTCAATAAGTGTCAACACTGCAAAGTTCATGAATTACGAAGTAAATTTGATTCAGCTCAATTCAATTCAATGTTGATTCAGTTCAGTTCAATAACCGTCAACATAGCAAAGTTCATGAATTACGAAACAAATTTGATTCAGCTCAATTCAATTCAATGTTGATTCAGTTCAGTTCAATAACAGTCAACATTGCAAAGTTCCTGAATTACGAAACAAATTTGATTCAGCTCAATTCAGTTCAATGTTGATTCAGTTCAGTTCAATAACCCTCAACATTGCAAAGTTCATGAATTACGAAGCAAATTTGATTCAGCTCAATTCAGTTCAATGTTGATTCAGTTCGATTCAATAAGTGTCAACACTGCAAAGTTCATGAATTACGAAGTAAATTTGATTCAGCTCAATTGAAATTCAATGTTGATTCAGTTCAATAACCGTCAACACTGCAAAGTTCATGAATTACGAAGTAAATTTGATTCAGCTCAATTCAATTCAATGTTGATTCATTTCAATAACCGTCAACACTGCAAAGTTCAAGAATTACGAAGCAAATTTGATTCGGCTCAATTCAGTTCAGTGTTGATTCAGTTCAGTTCAATAACTGTCCACATTGCAAAGTTCATGAATTATGAAACAAATTTGATTCAGCTCAATTCAGTTCAATGTTGATTCAGTTCAGTTCAATAACAGCCAACATTGCAAAGTTCATGAATTACGAAGCAAATTTGATTCAGCTCAATTCAGTTCAATGTTGATTCAATTCAGTTCAATAAGTGTCAACATTACAAAGTTCATGAATTACGAAGTAAATTTGATTCAGCTCAATTCAGTTAAATTTTGATTCAGTTCAATAACCGTCAACATTTGAAAGTTCATGAATTACGAAAGAAATTTGATTCAGCTCAATTCAGTTCAATGTTGATTCACTTCAGTTCAATAAGTGTCAACATTGCAAAGTTCATGAATTACGGAGCAAATTTGATTCAGCTCAATTCAGTTCAATGTTGATTCAGTTCAGTTCAATAACAGTCAAATTTGCAAAGTTTATGAATTACGAAGCAAATTTGATTCAGCTCAATTCAATTCAATGTTGATTCACTTCAGTTCAATAAGTGTCAACATTACAAAGTTCATAAATTACGAAGCAAATTTGATTCAGCTCAATTCAGTTCAATGTTGATTCAGTTCAATAACTGTCAAAATTACAAAGTTCATGAATTACGAAGCAAATTTGATTCGGCTCAATTCAGTTCAGTGTTGATTCAGTTCAGTTCAATAACCGTCAACATTGCAAAGTTCATGAATTATGAAACAAATTTGATTCAGCTCAATCCAGTTCAATGTTGATTCAGTTCAGTTCAATAACAGTCAACATTGCAAAGTTCATGAATTAGGAAAGCAAATTTGATTCACCTCAATTCAGTTCAATGTTGATTCAATTCACTTCAATAAGTGTCAACATTACAAAGTTCATGAATTACGAAGCAAATTTGATTCAGCTCAATTCAGTTCAATGTTGATTCAGTTCAGTTCAATAAGTGTCAACATTACAAAGTTCATGAATTACGAAACAAATTTGATTCAGCTCAATTCAGTTCAATGTTGATTCAGTTCAGTTCAATAACCGTCAACATTGCAAAGTTCATGAATTACGAAACAAATTTGATTCAGCTCAATTCAGTTCAATGTTGATTCAATTCACTTCAATAAGTGTCAACATTACAAAGTTCATGAATTACGAAGCAAATTTGATTCAGCTCAATTCAGTTCAATGTTGATTCAGTTCAATAACCGTCAACATTGCAAAGTTCATGAATTACGAAGCAAATTTGATTCAGCTCAATTCAGTTCAAAGTTGATTCGGTTCAGTTCAATAACCGTCAACATTGCAAAGTTCATGAATTACGAACAAATTTGATTCAGCTCAATTCAATTCAATATTGATTCACTTCAGTTCAATAAGTGTCAACATTACAAAGTTCATGAGTTACGAAGCAAATTTGATTCAGCTCAATTCAGTTCAATGTTGATTCAGTTCAGTTCAATAACAGTCAACATTGCAAAGTTCATGAATTTACGAAGCAAATTTGATTCAGCTCAATTCAATTCAATGTTGATTCACTTCAGTTCAATAACCGTCAACATTGCAAAGTTCATGAATTATGAAACAAATTTGATTCAGCTCAATTCAGTTCAATGTTGATCGCAATGTTGACACTTATTGAACTGAATTGAATCAACATTGAACTGAATTGAGCTGAATAAAATTTGTTTCGTAATTCATGAACTTTGCAATGTTGACAGTTATTGAACTGAATTGAAAGTTCATGAATTACGAAACAAATTTGATTTAGCTCAATTCAGTTCAATGTTGATTCAGTTCAGTTCAATAGCCGTCAATATTGTAAAGTTCATGAATTATGAAACAAATTTGATTCAGCTCAATTCAGTTCAATGTTGATTCAATTCACTTCAATAAGTGTCAACATTACAAAGTTCATGAATTACGAAGCAAATTTGATTCAGCTCAATTCAGTTCAATGTTGATTCAGTTCGATTCAATAAGTGTCAACACTGCAAAGTTCATGAATTACGAAGTAAATTTGATTCAGCTCAATTCAATTCAATGTTGATTCAGTTCAATAACCGTCAACACTGCAAAGTTCATGAATTACGAAGTAAATTTGATTCAGCTCAATTCAATTCAATGTTGATTCATTTCAATAACCGTCAACACTGCAAAGTTCAAGAATTACGAAGCAAATTTGATTCGGCTCAATTCAGTTCAGTGTTGATTCAGTTCAGTTCAATAACTGTCCACATTGCAAAGTTCATGAATTATGAAACAAATTTGATTCAGCTCAATTCAGTTCAATGTTGATTCAGTTCAGTTCAATAACAGCCAACATTGCAAAGTTCATGAATTACGAAGCAAATTTGATTCAGCTCAATTCAGTTCAATGTTGATTCAATTCAGTTCAATAAGTGTCAACATTACAAAGTTCATGAATTACGAAGTAAATTTGATTCAGCTCAATTCAGTTCAATTTTGATTCAGTTCAATAACCGTCAACATTTGAAAGTTCATGAATTACGAAAGAAATTTGATTCAGCTCAATTCAGTTCAATGTTGATTCACTTCAGTTCAATAAGTGTCAACATTGCAAAGTTCATGAATTACGGAGCAAATTTGATTCAGCTCAATTCAGTTCAATGTTGATTCAGTTCAGTTCAATAACAGTCAAATTTGCAAAGTTCATGAATTACGAAGCAAATTTGATTCAGCTCAATTCAATTCAATGTTGATTCACTTCAGTTCAATAAGTGTCAACATTACAAAGTTCATAAATTACGAAGCAAATTTGATTCAGCTCAATTCAGTTCAATGTTGATTCAGTTCAATAACTGTCAAAATTACAAAGTTCATGAATTACGAAGCAAATTTGATTCGGCTCAATTCAGTTCAGTGTTGATTCAGTTCAGTTCAATAACCGTCAACATTGCAAAGTTCATGAATTATGAAACAAATTTGATTCAGCTCAATTCAGTTCAATGTTGATTCAGTTCAGTTCAATAACAGTCAACATTGCAAAGTTCATGAATTAGGAAAGCAAATTTGATTCACCTCAATTCAGTTCAATGTTGATTCAATTCACTTCAATAAGTGTCAACATTACAAAGTTCATGAATTACGAAGCAAATTTGATTCAGCTCAATTCAGTTCAATGTTGATTCAGTTCAGTTCAATAAGTGTCAACATTACAAAGTTCATGAATTACGAAACAAATTTGATTCAGCTCAATTCAGTTCAATGTTGATTCAGTTCAGTTCAATAACCGTCAACATTGCAAAGTTCATGAATTACGAAACAAATTTGATTCAGCTCAATTCAGTTCAATGTTGATTCAATTCACTTCAATAAGTGTCAACATTACAAAGTTCATGAATTACGAAGCAAATTTGATTCAGCTCAATTCAGTTCAATGTTGATTCAGTTCAATAACCGTCAACATTGCAAAGTTCATGAATTACGAAGCAAATTTGATTCAGCTCAATTCAGTTCAAAGTTGATTCAGTTCAGTTCAATAACCGTCAACATTGCAAAGTTCATGAATTACGAACAAATTTGATTCAGCTCAATTCAATTCAATATTGATTCACTTCAGTTCAATAAGTGTCAACATTACAAAGTTCATGAATTACGAAGCAAATTTGATTCAGCTCAATTCAGTTCAATGTTGATTCAGTTCAGTTCAATAACAGTCAACATTGCAAAGTTCATGAATTTACGAAGCAAATTTGATTCAGCTCAATTCAATTCAATGTTGATTCACTTCAGTTCAATAACCGTCAACATTGCAAAGTTCATGAATTATGAAACAAATTTGATTCAGCTCAATTCAGTTCAATGTTGATCGCAATGTTGACACTTATTGAACTGAATTGAATCAACATTGAACTGAATTGAGCTGAATAAAATTTGTTTCGTAATTCATGAACTTTGCAATGTTGACAGTTATTGAACTGAATTGAAAGTTCATGAATTACGAAACAAATTTGATTTAGCTCAATTCAGTTCAATGTT
Organism: Siphateles boraxobius; assembly: GCF_051911475.1. Classification (NCBI taxonomy): domain Eukaryota; kingdom Metazoa; phylum Chordata; class Actinopteri; order Cypriniformes; family Leuciscidae; genus Siphateles; species Siphateles boraxobius. The sequence continues at coordinate 790,689 of NW_027508836.1, forward strand.
GATTCAGTTCAGTTCAATAGCCGTCAATATTGTAAAGTTCATGAATTATGAAACAAATTTGATTCAGCTCAATTCAGTTCAATGTTGATTCAATTCAGTTCGACAGCAGTGCAAAGTTGAATTATCAAACGAATTCGATTCCGCTGTAAAGCAACTAAAAAAAGCCAATAGTGTCGTTATTATTCAGAGCAAGTGAAATCTTTTAGAGTCAGTTTTGATGTGGTGTTGAACTCTCTTGCAGAGCATCGTGCGTGGCAGTTTCATCGGACACGAGGACTACATTTCTGCGGCGATCGCCGAGATGAGTCGACTCTCGGTCACCAGCTCAAACTCCTTACGGAGAACCAGCCCGTCTTTGCGGAAGCGAGCTCAATCTCTGGGTCGTCTGGGAGAGGTAGTGGAGGGAGAGACGTACGAGTATCAGGAACTGAACGAGGAGAATCTGAGAAACGGTCAGTCGGTCTTGGACTGGCGCTCCAGATCTCCACAGGTCCACAGTGAGAGTGGAAGTCCTCAGCCTGACCACAAGCAGAGCTTCACTGTAAACACAAACGACTCACGGACAAGATCCAAATCAATCCACGCGGCGACGATGTTCACGGAGCAACCGATGCTCATGCCTCGGGATATTTTACTCTCGCCTAGAACTGTTCCTGAACGGCTCGGCATCGCTAAATCCAGCCAGAGACCCGTGTCGTGTCTCTACAGCACATTCAGAGAAAACGATGGAGCTAAACTGATCTCAGAACAGCCGAAGATGGACGCGCAGAAGAGGCCACAGTCCAGCTACAACTTTAAGGTGTGTAAAGTCACAGTTATATATATATAACGCTTATATAACACAGATTGTTTCAAAGCATCTTCACGGTGATGAACGGGGAATTAGTGTTAATGTTGCAAAATGCATCACTTATGAAACAAATAAAATTTCACCTGCAAAGCAGCTCTAAAAATATTATAGACTCATTGTTCAGCTCAATACAGTTCTATGCTGATTCAGATTAGTTCAGTAACAGTGTGAATGTTGTAATAATTCATTAGTTATGAAGCAAAGTCAATTCAACAAAAGCAGCTCTAAAATGAAAATAGAGTTATTATTCAGCTCAATTCAGTTCAAAGTTGATTTAGTTCAATAATAGTGTGAATGTTGTAAAAGTTTGTTAGTTATGAAGCAAACTCAGTTCAACTAAAGCAGCTCTAAAAAGACAATAGAGTTATTATTCAGCTCAATTCATTTCAAAGTTGATTCAGTTTAGTTCAATCGCAGTGCAAAGTTAATTTACGAAATGAATTAGATTCCGCTGTAAACCAGCTCTAGCGAAGATCATGAAGTCATTTTTCAGCTCTATTCAGTTGTGTAGTTCATCAATTACAAAATGAATTCAATTCATCTGTAAAGCTCTAGAAATGACAATAGAATCAGTATTCAGCTCAATTTAGTTCAAGTTTTTAAGTTTTGTTCTCATCTGATAGTGTCAGTGCAGTCAAATATATAATATTACTGAATATTTAGTGTCTTTTAAACCCAAACTTAGCAAACCAAAGGCGAGTACTCAGTCTGAGAAACTTGTTTGGGTGTTATTTCATATTGCAATATTAAGAATAGTGATGATGTCACTGTTTTGTAATGTGTTCGTAGCTTAGAGTGTGATTGGGTTTGATGCAGAACAGCTCCAACAGATTGCTCTGGGTCAAATACAAGATCAGCCTTGCATGCTGCAAAAATTATTTTAAGTCGGCTCTTAGTTTGTTTTACCGAGCGGAAGTGTCCTTTACAGAGATGCACAATGAGCATTGCACGTTTCTGTCGCTCATCAAGTAGAGCACGGCGTTTACTACACCAACGTCATGGGTTTGATTCCCAGAATGCATAAACCGATCTAATGTACCTTGGGGCTGGGAGTGACGTATGCCGTAAAGCAGTCAAATTTTGTAATTCTTTTTGTGTAACCCGAAGTTACATAGTGCCAGTAAAAGCGATACAGACACTGTCAGGCTACGGCAGACGTGTCATTCAACCTATTGTAAGTCGATGCACCATCACAAGGGTCTTGGAAATATATTATGAAGGTTGAAAAACTACACAGTGTCCCTTTAATATTTATCCGTCTCTGGTCATGATTTGGAGATTATGAGCATTTGAACCGTTTTGCTGCTGCTTGTATTGATCAGACAGTAAAACCCCGCGCCCAAAACCAGTCGTGTGTGTGAGAGAGTCTGAAGGACACTGAGTGAAATGAGGATTTTATATATAACGGGAATAACGGGACACTCATTTATACAACACTTTATTCAACAGGAAGAACGGCTCGTTCTGTGCGTCATTCGCCATCACGCTATTTCAACGTCATTGCACATGCGCAATCCTTTCAGTTTCGGTTTTCAATCCGATCAAGCGTTTACATGTTCTCTCGATCAGATTACAAAAGGAATAAACCGCTCCTTTCAATCCGATCGAAATTCCAATCGGACCGATTAAGACGTTTACATGAAGGTTTTTTAGTCCGATTCAGCCGTCAAACCGATTATAAGGGTCCATGTAAACGCAGCTACTGTCATATCCATTACTAAGCCAAACACTCTACGAGTTTTCATGAAAGAAATAGTAAGTTACCTATAACCAACTCTCGGTAAGGGGACGCGGTTGCTTACGGGCCCGGGCCAATCAGGGGCTGAGTCTGATCCCATTTTACTTTATCGTGAATTTATTTGAATAAATAATGACAACAAAACATTTTACTGATCATTGAATACATGTGTGAAACGAACAATGATGGATTTTGGTGTAATTTGTTTGGAATTGGGACTGGGGAATCCCCGGGTCGGGAAGTAAACGTGTATTATTACAGAGGAAAGCCCGGGAAATGCAGCTATAATGTAAGTAAGCGTCTTTTTTATGCATTTTTGGACCTAGGCCTATGTGTGTGTAGTCATAGCAGTGAGTAACAATGTGTAATGGTGCGCCGTCACCAGTGTGGTTTTGTTTTGTTTGTTGTGGTGCGCGTAGGCTAGGGGAGAGCAGGGGCGAAAGTACCATTTTTCAGGAAAACATAATTTTAAAAGATATTGTTTTAGACCGAGATTTATTTTTGCTGTGGTTAATAACTCACAAGTGTGGTTTGCAATACCAGGTGGTATTTTGTACAAATGTCGAATGACTTCAGTATAATTTCACTTTGAACATAAGTTGCACATTGTTACTTTCGACCCCGTCAGTTGGGTCAAAAGTAACAACAATACATTTACAACAATACATCTATATTTTAATTTTGTGTTCCTCTGGTTTTCATTAACTATGACTCTGTTCATATAACTGCAAACATATTTTGTCATTTATCTTTGCAAAAAAATTAACATTACATTTTAATTTTAAATTTCAGTTTCATCAAATGTTTCAAAAATAACCAGACAGTACAAACTTGATTTGCTTAAAGTATTTTTGTATTGTGAATGTCAATCCATTTTATAAAACTTTCAACATAATGAACAATATGACAATTAAACTAAATAAGATAAATTCATGAATTATCCAAATAATCTAACCGTAGTCATGTTTCCATCCAGCGGTTTCTATGCGTAAACAAAGCAGCGGGACAAAACTAACAAGTGTTGCTTTCGTCCCGACTGGAACTCCTGACACTTAAACCCGGATTACTTGTATACCGAAAAGCTCTGACAAGGCTAACTTTATCATGTGTCGCAGCACTAAATAACATGTAGATTGATCATTACTGTGACACATGAAACGAGAAACACAAACCTAACCGCGGGAAACGATGATGACATCACGTGATATTTAGCAGCTCTGTCACTGGCTGCATGCTGAACATGCTGTCATAGCTTGAAACGCAAATGTAGTCAGGGCTCAGAGAAAATCGCTTCGTTACTTTCGCCCCGGTTCTCCCCTACTCCTGGTTTCGTCAGTCATCTCATCTTTTATTATATCTCTATGATCCGATCCTGTCCTCTTCATGGTAGCCTACATTAAAGCAGCGGTACTTTTTTGCGTTGAAAATGTATATAATGAGCGAGTACATCATGAATCCATTTTCCAAACCGTGTTTTTTGTCTTATCCTGAGTCACTATGGTACACCTATAATAAGTGTTTGTTTATATTGGGACTATTTTACACTGGTTCGGGGTCGCACCGCTGCGGTGTGACTCATCATAGACATAATGACCCAATCCTCACACTGATTAATAAAGCCTCACAAACGAACATGCAAGTATTGAGGTCCCAGACACCAGCCATTTTGTAATAGCCTATATTAATTATTTTTATTAATTCCGACACACCAGTTTGAATACTGATATTTTTATTGCATTTTAAATAGGGCTAATTAATAGGCCACTCCTAGGCTTACGTTTTTAAATTACAAACGGCCTACTGATGTTTTTGTTATAGTATTTTCAATATTATAGGCTATTCTTTGTGGTTAAACATACCTGGTTATAGTAATATTTTAAAAACAAAACATTTTGTCATGCTTGCTGCAAGCTTATAAGAGCGACAATATCATTAAATGTGAAGGGAGCCCTGGGAAAAAGGGTTCTCAGACGACAGAAGTTTGGGATCCACTGCGGTAGTGGCCCGGTGTTGGCTCGTTACGCAACACTGCCCAGATGCTGATAAAGCTTGTTTTAAATCAAAAAATATTCCTTATTGTTCCAGTGTAATAAGCTGCTTCCTACTTTTGTCTGACAAACGAAACAAACGTCATATTTATCCCTGAACACAGGCGAATTCCCCGACCTACGCGGCCATTTCCAAACCCAACGGCACCAGCAGTCCAAAACCAGGGCATGTATTAATGCCCACCCAAACCACACGCCGTTCCTCCAATGACATCGTGGACGGCATTTCCCCCAACGGAAGCTCGGGAGCGACCCATCCCAGACCTGCGCCCACAGGCTCGTCGGAGAGTCGTTCCCAGACGGAGCCGAAGGTCTCGCACCAGCAGTTCAGAGCCGCCCTGCAGGAGGTGGTGGACCGCGGGGATCCGCGCTCGTATCTGGAAAGCTTCGTGAAGATCGGAGAAGGATCCACGGGTGTGGTTTGCATCGCGCGGGAGAAGCTCAGCGGGCGGCAGGTCGCGGTGAAGATGATGGACCTGAGGAAGCAGCAGAGGAGAGAACTGCTCTTCAATGAAGTACGAGCACTCGCATTACTCATTTAAAGTTTTTCAGTAAAACTAACTTTTAATGAGAAGTTAAACAATGAAAACTTTTGTTTTGCCAATTTAAAGGGGATCAAGCTCATTTTTTCGGAAATGATGACTTGCTTAAAAATCCGCATCAGTGTTGTTGTATCAATAGATTTAATTACATTATATAAGGATCAGTTATTTTAAAAAATAAATATAATAAAAATAGAAATAAACATATATTCAACATATATAATATAATGATATATTAAAAAATGTATGCATATACTTTATAACATAGGGGTGTCCTGACTTACGCACCCTGTATTTTAAGGAAGAACATTTATTTACTTACGATACATTATTCATTCACAAAGAAAATTGGTGTCCTTAAAGGTTGGAGTTTTCCTCATTTTTTAAATTAAGGCATTAAGATCAATTTCCAAAAGATGATTTTTTATTCCTCTTTTTAGTCAACTTTATCATGGCTGTGTTCACTTTTGCTAGGCACTGTACATACATGATATAAAAATATATACTAATAGATTATATATATATTATTTATTTATAAAAAAACAATGATATATTAAAAATCAAAGTCTTGCCTTAAAAGAACCACATTCGATTTTTTGTATAAATAATTAAATAAATTTTGTATAAAGAAAAAATATTTTATATATATATATATATATATATATACACACACACACACACAATTTTTAATATATCACTGTTTAGATTTTTTTATGAAAATTATTATGTTGTGTATGTATATGTATATATATATATATATACATTATTTTTACACTCTATATATATATATATATATATATATATTATATATATATCTATACATATATAATCATTTAAAATATAACAATAATAAACAAGTTTTAATATATCATTGTTTACGTATATATATTGTGTGTGTATATATGTATAATGTATATATATATATATGTGTGTGTGTAATTTTTTTCTATGCAACTACACATGTCGTTGCTCACAGGTGGTGATAATGCGAGACTACAGTCATAAGAACGTGGTGGAGATGTACAAGAGTGCGCTGGTGGGAGAAGAGCTGTGGGTCATCATGGAGTACCTGCAGGGCGGCGCTCTCACCAACATCGTCTCCGAAACCAGGTAATCCACCAGTTCAACACTCCTGAATGATGATTCCTCAGGTCACGTGATCAGACGCAGCGCTTTCACCCGCTGGAGCAGAAATAATCCACTGATGTCATCGTGATGTCATGCACACAGTCTAGAAATGCTCATCTTACGAACAGTCATATTATGTGATGAATGTTTTCTCTTTCGTATGTTCCCGTTCTTTAGAGAAAAAAAAAAAAAGATTAAAGTTGTTACATTTAAAACTTTACATAAATGTTACGGCTGTAAAAGCACTTCTGATATAGGATACATTCAAAACTATCGAGACAAAAATGCTCTTAATTTTTTTTACTACAACACAAACTCTTGGATTCAGGGTTGACTATAATTCTCATGTATATGATGGTCACTAAAATAATCTTTGAAATATAAAAATGATTGTGTTTACCCTATAATAGCCTAAAGCCTGAATGTTTTTGTCTGGTTTTTGGTTTTTATTGTATTGTTGTTGTTTATTGACGTTGCTGTTATTCTATAAGCTGCTTGGTAGGCTATCATTTAAAGTAAGTAGATTTTGTCATAAAAAAATGATACGATCAATCCATTGAAATCATCCTCTGAGCTGTTCTTAAACGCAGCACCTTAAACACGCCACCACTCGCTCACGTCTGCTGTACAGTCACATGACCATGTGGAAACCGTGAACCTTTCAAGCACCGTTGAGTTTCTTTTCACAGAAGCTTTTACTGATGTTCCTCACTCTCTCTGGTTCATCTTGATTCTAAATTTAAAACATCAACTATTAAACGCCTGCAGAGAAGAAAGCCCAGATTACTTGTTTTTTCAGTACATTATGCAATGTGAAGATGCAATGCATTAGACAACATTCAATCCTGAAGCGTTAAAAAGCATTTTTTTTTTGAAAGAAGTCTCTTACTCAGCAAGGCTGCATTTATTTGATCAGAAATATTATTATAATGTAAATCATCTGTTTTCTATGTGAATATCTAGTACAGTGTAATTTATTCCTGTGATTAAAGCTGAATTTTCAGCATCATTACTCCAGTCTTCAGTGTCACATGATCCTTCAGAAATCACTATAATATGATGATTTGATGCTCAAGAAACATTTATGATTATTATCAGTGTTGAAAACAGTCATATTTTTATGAAAACCGTAATATTATTCATGATTCTTTGATGAACAGAACGTTTAAAAGAACAGCATTTATTTGAAATAGAATATTTTGTATCATTATAAATGTCTTTACTGTCACTTTTGAATAAATTTTTCCATCCTTGGTGAATGAAGGTACTTTTCTTTTCTTTTTAATCTTACTGATCTCACACCTTTGATCAGTAGTGTACTAAACGTGTATTATACAGAGCCCTTAAAGGCTCATGGTGGTGGAAAAAATATATTTCAGTGCTTTTGCGTTCAGATATATATATATATATATATAAAACTGTTGAAAGTCAGGAGTGGAAAGAGGCACAGCCCTTGTTTAATGTGTGTGTGTGTGTGTGTGTGTGTGTGTGTGTGTGTGTGTGTGTGTGTGTGTGTGTGTGTGTGTGTGTGTGTGTGTGTGTGTGTGTGTGTGTGTGTGTGTGTGTGTGTGTGTGTGTGTGTGTGTTCAGACTCACAGAGGAGCAGATCGCGACGGTGTGTGAGTCCGTCTTGCAGGCGCTCTGTTATCTTCACGCTCAGGGCGTCATTCACAGAGACATCAAGAGTGACTCCATTTTACTGACGCTGGACGGCAGGGTAAGAGTTACTCTAATCTCACACACAATCATTCTGAATGTTAACCGTGTCAATTGTAAACATTATGGGAAGCACTCTGGCCAGACAGGATTTAAAGGCGTCATGAACGGCATGTTTAAAAAAATTGCATAATGTTCTCTGAGGTCCACTTATAATGTTATTTACATTTTTAGATAGAAGTCCCCCTGTAGTCAATAATTTTATCCCTTAAAACTCATCTGTGATCACCAAAATGACATATTAAAAAAAAAAAATTCCTTGAAAATAATTTCTTCATGCCTTAAAATATCTTGAATGTAACTCGACACCCTTGCCTCATTTAGTATGCGTGATTCTATGAATATGCAAATGAGCCCCGCCTCTACTCACTCACTCACTCACTCACTCAGAGATCCACTCGTTGACGATCACACGTTGATCTGATTGGTTACAAGGTAGTTTGTGACGTCAGAAACACCAGCGATTTCAAAGCGTGTTTTTGAGACTGTCTTTGGTTCACTGCAGTTTTAAGGAGAAAATACTCAGCAATGCTGTCGACTTATGAATTTACACATGGTTTGAGTTAAACCATATTAAACACACCACATATAAACAACATTAAAAGCTGGATCTTCACCACGGGGATGAAGTAATGATCTATTTTCTATCCTTTTTTAACCCTCTCTTTCAAACAATCAGTTTTTATGGGCGTGTCTCATTCAAGAGTTGAAAGTAAACGCCCACTGCTGTGATTGGCTTACAGTTATGCATATTAAAATAATTTAAAAAACTTCCAGTGTTGAAAAATATCTCGTTAAAAAGTTTCATATGCTTTATAAGGCAAATAAAGTTTAAGTACTTTGATTTTCCAGTTATAATTGAGAAAGAATGACTTACGATGTTTCGTGTAAAAAAGAAGTTTGAATGAATGTATCATTGTTGGTCACACTGTCGTTCTCATAGTTCATTCTGTTCGATAAAGTGAAAAACCTATGCATTGCTATTTGCAGTGTCCTGTTTTAAATAAAATGAAATGTGTTGTAATGTCTTGCTGATAACAAAACAGAAGAAGCTTTTATTCAGGATTACAGCGAATGACTTCGATCAAAAGCGGCGTTTTCTATGTGCTTTCTTCCACATCCGATAATAATCCAATGCATTAACCTCATAAATGCCGAAGAAAAGGAAAGAACACACTGTTCAGTTTGACTGTGAGAGTAAAAAATACTCCATACGTATCAAGCGATCTTAAAATTGTTGATGTTCGGATCACGAGGTTGGCAAAGTGTTTTCCTACAACTTAAACTTTAAAACGCGTGTCAGTGGTTTTGTTTCTGGAGTAAACCTGTGTTTGCGTGTTTATTTACTACTACATGACATGTGTGAATCAGTGGGCGGAGCTAAAGAGGTGACGATCTAGAAGTGGGCGTCGATCTTCTACAGAGGCGGTCTTTCGTCGCACTATGACATCATAACGTAAAAAAATAATTTTCTGAGCTTGGTTTCAATAAAAGCTGTTTTGGGGCTAATGAGGAAATTTCGAGTTCTGAAACTTACAGGATATGTTTATAATATAAATGACATAATATGTCAAAAGATCAAGAAAAATGTCAGATTTCTTATTTCATGACCCCTTTAAATTTTGTCGATGTTGATCGACCAAAACGCATCTCAATACCAGATCTCAGAAATTGCCCAAATAATAACAAAGAAACGGCAAGTGACGCACTGAATTAAATGTGAAGTTTAGAAAGACTACATTTTCTTGTAAAACGTACTCCAGTAATGTGTGGAAAATCATTTACAGGTCAAACTGTCCGACTTTGGATTCTGCGCTCAGATCAGCAAAGACATTCCCAAGAGGAAGTCGTTAGTGGGAACTCCTTATTGGATGGCTCCGGAAGTGGTTTCCAAGACGCCGTACGGCACTGAGGTCAACACACTCAATCGTGCATGCAAGAACTACCTGCCATATACCGTAAATGTAGCTTTTCATTGAATCAGATCACATGATGAAGCTAAGAGAGGGTTTGTGACACTTTACAATAAGGTCTCAATTATATAATGCATTAACCCTTTAAGTGTACCCCCCCCCCCCCCCTTTTTTTTTTTGAATAGTCATTAAAATCCACATTCTGAACTTAAATGGTTATAATTCAAGAATGCATTGGAATATAGATGTAAGATTGGTCTTTTTTTAAAGACATTTTTTTTAGATTTTTGTAGAAGTGAAATAAATTAAGAAAGTGAAACAGAAAAAAAGTTATAGAAGTTTGAGTTTATGAAAATGTACAATGTAAAAAATTAATTATTCATATTTTATATAAAATATATATATTTTTAAAACCTGGTGGACTCTAAAACTGCTAGAAAATCAAAATCAAAAATCTGAACAAGTTTTGTTTCAAATTTGAGGTTGATATCTCAAAAGCTGAGCTTTCAGTGTGAGTGTGAGTGTGAGTGTGAGTGTGAGTGTGAGTGTGAGTGTGTGTGTGAGTGTGAGTGTGAGTGAGTGAGTGAGTGAGTGTGTGTGTGTGTGTGTGTGTGTGTGTGTGTGTGTGTGTGTGTGTGTGTGTGAGTGTGTGTGAGTGTGAGTGTGTGTGAGTGTGAGTGTGTGAGTGTGAGTGTGAGTGTGAGTGTGAGTGTGAGTGTGAGTGTGAGTGTGAGTGTGAGTGTGAGTGTGTGTGTGTGTGTGTGTGTGTGTGTGTGTGTGTGAGTGTGAGTGTGTGTGTGAGTGTGTGGGCGCAGTAACACACTCTTCCACTAGAGCACCAGACTCATTACTGCACATATAAGGGCCTCCATTTCCATATGTGTTTTGAGTGATCTGAACCATTATTTCAACAATTTTCATACAATTTATGAAGTAGACATTCTATTCAGAAGTAGTGTTGGAAGTCTGGCAGATTTTGATATGAATTAAAACTCTAATAAACACATAAAAAGAACAGGTATGTGCGTTATAGCTCGCCGCCACATAACAAATGGTGAATCTATTATATTTTTTCTTTATATTTAAAACATTTTCAGACTGGATGAATGGATGTTATCTTTTGAACTCTTGGCATGAAAACAAACTTAAGTTTCTATCATTCTTTCATGATTTTTCATGTTCATTACTATTTCAAAATAAAGGTCTGAACACGCCTTAGGAGTACGAAAATATTCTTGCAAATTGATAAATTATGGCTCCTCTGTAATTAATTTTGAAAATATGGTGAAAATATAATATATTTTTGGGAAAAAAAATCACCAAAGTCTTTTACATGACCATTCAGCACATAGTTATAGGCATCTAAAGATTTATATGACCCCAGTATGTCTTTACGCTCGGTTTCTCTATCGGATAGGTGTAGGACTGAGCCTAGCGTTAACGTTAATCCTGTCAGATCGTCCATCCATTGCCTGAGCTTGTACGGGTCAGCCAATCTGGTTCCGTCTGTTAAAATTAACTTTTGCAAATAACAAGCGCGGTCCTGGACAGTGAGTGACCTTGCACATTAAGATAAAATCGGATTTTCTCCAGTCATTGCTAAAAAACAAGCTAACAAAACTTGCAAACTAACGTTAGGGAAGCGGCCAGAGGGATCGTTCTGCAACCACCTAAGCTCCGCCCACAGAAAAACGTCACCATGTTTACCAACTGAAAAGGGGTCTATAGGATATTACTGTTTTAAATATGTAATGGCTAAGGGCCCACAGGGGCCGGTGACACTTAAAGAACAATATAAACCATTTAATAATCCATGTTAACATAAATACAACTTTGGATTTTTAAATAGAAATTTGTAATGAAATGTTGAAATAAACATTAACTGAGATTAAAAAATGCTGTAAGTGTTAATTATTATGCTGTTCATGATAATTATTATGTAATCCTGTTCAATGAAAGCTTATTGTGAAGTGTGATCAGATTCGGGAGTTCAGACGTGATGTGACTCTGCTGACGTGATACGGATGTGATGTGACTCTGCTGACGTGACGTCGTGTTGTCTGCTGTTTGCAGGTGGACGTGTGGTCTCTGGGGATCATGGTGGTGGAGATGGTTGATGGAGAACCTCCATATTTCAGCGAGACGCCGATAGCAGCGATGAAGAGACTTCGGGACGAGCCAGCGCCTTCGGCCAGGAACACCAGCAAGGTCAAACACACCCATTACTCATTAAGAGAATAGAGACGACACTTTTAGACCAGCGCCGGGAGCGTTGACCATTTGTCCCGTCGTTAAACTAGCAAAAGTGGATTCGGACTAAGTGCACACATGCGCGTGCACTTTAGACCATACGCTCAGATCCTTAAAATAGGGCCCTAAATCTCATTAAGCTGATTTTTGGGGACTTTATGGCGTTTATGGTCATGATACAATTTAGTGATTTTTATGTGAATTCATTCCTGCATGAAATCAGTGTTTTAGTATTATTTACATACCGTTTATTTACATATGTTGTATACATAATGCAACCAACATTATTGTCCTTATTCTCATGTGTGGTAATCTTGGGATGTTCCTGTACGCAGATCTCTCCCGTTCTGAGGGACTTCCTGGACTCGATGTTGACCCGTGACCCGCTGCAGAGAGCTAGCGCTGGGGATCTCCTGCAACACCTCTTCATGCTGCAGTGCTCGTCTCCACGCTGTCTGGTGCCACTGGTGGAGCAGTACCGCAAGCGCATGTCCCGATGCTGAACTCAAACCCAGCAGAACCGTTACCACGGTTACGTGCATCCCACGATCCCGTACCGACCTGGGCTGTGTTTCCCGAAAGCATCGGTAGCCAACTATGGTCGCACGTTCTGTCGTTATCAGCAGTTCATGGAGTCGGTGTTTCCCGAAACCATCGTTCCAACGAACATTCGCAAACAGCATCGCAGAGTTGTGTGACAGATCTCGACCTGCGGTTATAATAGAAGCAGTTTCTTGTTTGCATAACACGTGGACTCTTTATCTTGAGCGAAATAAGCAAGCTGACATTCAGTGCAATCTATATCTTTTATTAAGAATACATACAAATGTCATTTACGTCTTTTAGTTTGTCGAGAGATTTAAAGTGTAGTTTTTGAAGAGTGCGCATGTGTGAATGAGCTCTAGTGTAAGAACGAGCCTATGATTGAATCTGGAAATAAAGCAAAATAACTGAGAAAAATTAGAAATATTCCTCAGATGCATGTTTGCAGATGCATGCAAATTTGCGTCAATATAGTTTCGGGAAACCGTCGTGACTAGCTAGCTGATTTCTTCAACGATGTATCGTACTATAGTAATGAAGCAGCGAGTTACAGCGCTGTACGGGAAACGCACACCAGACCGGAACCAGCGCTTTGTGTTTCCAATCCACTGAAACAAGGGCCAGAACTGTTAACATTCCCAGTTGAAACCATCAGAACATTCAGCCAGCATTTATTTATCTTCATTACAAACTACTTCATTTTATTGCAACGGACCTTAGTCAAGTTAGACGCCATTTAATTAAATGTGGATAGACTTAAAGACCAGGTATACTTCAAGCGAACTGCTGTGACGTCATTAGCTGGGTTTCCACTGTCGGACCGAAAGTGGGTTTGCTAGTGCGTGTCTGGTCCTCGTCTGGTCCTCGTCTGGTCCTCGTCTGGTCCTCGTCTGGTCCTCGTCTGGTCCTCGTCTGGTCCTCGTCTGGTCCTCGCTTGGGCCTCGTCTGGGCCTCGTCTGGTCCTTGCTTGGTCCTCGTCTGGTCCTCGCTTGGGCCTCGTCTGGTCCTCGTCTGGGCCTCGTCTGGGCCTCGCCTGTTCCTCGCCTGGTCCTCCTCTGGTCCTCGCCTGGGCCTCGTCTGGGCCTCGTCTGGGCCTCTCCTGGGCCTCGTCTGGTCCTCGTCTGGTCCTCGCCTGGGCCTCGCCTGGGCCTCGCCAGGTCCTCGTCTGGGCCTCGTCTGGGCCTCGTCTGGGCCTCGTCTGGTCCTCGTCTGGTCCTCGCCTGGGCCTCGTCTGGTCCTCGCCTGGGCCTCGTCTGGGCCTCGTCTGGTCCTCGTCTGGTCCTCGTCTGGTCCTCGTCTGGTCCTCGTCTGGTCCTCGCTTGGGCCTCGTCTGGGCCTCGTCTGGTCCTTGCTTGGTCCTTGCTTGGTCCTCGTCTGGTCCTCGCTTGGGCCTCGTCTGGTCCTCGTCTGGGCCTCGTCTGGTCCTCGTCTGGGCCTCGTCTGGGCCTCGCCTGTTCCTCGCCTGGTCCTCCTCTGGTCCTCGCCTGGGCCTCGTCTGGGCCTCGCCTGGGCCTCTCCTGGGCCTTGTCTGGTCCTCGTCTGGTCCTCGCCTGGGCCTCGCCTGGTCCTCGTCAGGTCCTCGTCTGGGCCTCGTCTGGGCCTCGTCTGGGCCTCGTCTGGTCCTCGTCTGGTCCTCGTCTGGTCCTCGCCTGGGCCTCGCATGGGTCTCGGCTGGGCCTCGTCTGAGCCACGGCCAGGGTTTGTGGCCCGCCGAAACCCCTCGGCCCAAAGAGGTGCCAGCTCGGGCTTGAGGAGAGGTTACGAACAGAGGAGGAGTTTACCAGCGCTGGATGATTCTATAGCTATACCAGCTAACATTAGCATTACAGATTTTTAACATCATTTTAGCTCTGAACTCTCTTTCATGTTTGTGATCCGATGTGGATTCTGATCACCGTATAAGGCAGAAATATTTATACATGATGCGAAAGACTATGCGAGCTAACCATTACCATAGTAAACATGGTAAATATGACCGCTTGAAGAAATCTGACAATTCATATAGGCTAATCACAATCATGTTTTTATTTGATCTGTCAGTACGTCTCGTCTCTTTATACCGGACTGTCTGATATCCATATTTAGCTCTGCATATGTCATAAAATGAAGCAAGTCAAATAAAAAGAAACAGACGTGACTGAAGAAGTACGTATGTAAGTAAGTAACAAGGTCAAGCACTGTATAAAGTTCTTAGATCATGTCATTTTCACAACTCAACACAGCTTGTGTTTTTAAACAGCAGTACAATCTTTTTACAATCTCGCAGCCTCGTTTTCTTCCTCTCTAAACTTAAACATGCGCTTCCCTGATTAAGGTCTATTGCACAATTTTGAATCTTTTCTAGTCACAAAACGTTGTGCATATGCTGCATGGTTATTAAATGCATGTGATGAATAGTTCACAATGAGATCAGAGACATGCAATTATGAGGTCATTCATGTTGATTTTGATTTTAAAATGTAACTTTTTATTGCTGTACAGTAAGATAAATGTGCCATTGTATTTGTGAAACTCAACCCCTACTTTCAGACACTGAATGATGTTTTTTGTCTTCCAAGATGTAAAAGGACAATAAATGATTTTTATAATACAGCACATCTTGCAAATATTTCCTAAATTGCATGCATGCCAAAAGTAATTTTCTAAAAGCAAGCATTTCTTTTACTAAATGCCTTTTATTGTATTGAATTGCATGGTTTAAACATGGCGTGTGAACCACACTACAGAAAGATGTTAAACATATCTGATGATTGATATCTGTTTAATAAGAGCATTGTTTCATAATTATAGTACTTTAGATCAAGCTCAGATTAGGAGCTGTTCATGCTGATCATTTCAAACGCTCCAATAACTTTCACAAATGTAGTCGTCTTCCAGCTGTTATTCTTCTGTAATGCGTGGCCAGTCGTTCTGACCACACACTGATTTCGTAGCATGAACATGTAAGTGTGAAGTGTGTGAGCACACACACTTAGGTGGCGGTATGTCAGCTAATCTACAACCTGATAAGCTTGTTAGTTACTTATGTAGCACTTACATTCTTGAAGCTCGCTACTGGTGCTTCATGAGAGGACATGTCTGTAAATGCAAATGCTTGTCATGCAAAGCAAAAACACAGATAAAAATTATTTTGTGGTGACATAATTTCTACTGAAAAAACATGTGATTTCTACATGAATAAAAAACATAACAAAGTAAATCCTATATTAGTAATTAATTAAAGATTGTAGAAATTAAAGCGTAAATCTAAACGATATAAAATTAAGTAGAACCTATTCAATTTTTGTAATACTGGTGTTCCCATCATGCACTGGGGCATGAATAATTAATAAGGTTGATTTTTCACTGTTTTCCAGCTGTATTTACTCCGTTTTATCATTGCTTTTGTTGTTAGGTTTAGTAGCTTGCCATTTTATGACATCTGGTTTAATTTTCTACTCAAAATGACACATTCATACTCATAAACAGTCTATCGCATGTTACCGTCATTGTATTGTGTACTAAGTATTGATGTGTCTTTGTTACTTCTATGGGATCTATACAATATCGATTGTGTTATTTACTTATATGTTTCTAAGTAAATAATACACTTAATAAGTGTGGTTAAATCCGGTATATAATACAGCATTATAATGTGTAAGTAAAAAGTTAATAAAAAAATTAAAAAAATTCTATATGTGAAATTAAATATAATTAAGTAATATTTACTTGATTACTTCAATTAAATGTCAAATGAATGTTAAGTTCAATAGTATTAAGGTAAATCCGGTGTTTTAATGTGTAAGTAAAAAGTATTTTTTTTTTAATTTACTTAACTTAGGCAAGTAGATGTTACTTAATTCTATATGTGAAATTAAATATAATTAAGTAATATAAACAAACATTTGTTTTACATTTAATTGAAGTAATTCAATAGTAAGCATAATAACAGGATAAAAACAGGTAAGTTGTACAGAGTAGTAGCAGTAAAATGTACTTAAAATATGTTTGTGCAAATTGTTATTAAGTTTAATTAAGTTATTATTTTCAGTGAATGCGGTATAGTAAAATCTTACACCATTTTACTAGGAGTACTGGCCTTAATTCATGAAATAAGTGTGTACGTCATTCATTAAACAGTTTTAATTGAATTGAATGGAGGATTTTAAGTTACAGATGAGTTGCACTGTTTTGTTTCTTGCTTCATAAGTGAGGCTCAGTGAAGGCAGATAATAGAAGAGGAACAGACTTCTTTTCATTCTTGCGTTCTATTTCAAGGGTGTTTTTGAGTGGAGATGAGTCGAGATGTCCTTCATGGCGAGGTGTCTGCAGCTCTATCACAGGACCTTCGATAAAGCCAAACACAGATAAAAGCCAAACAGATTCCTGACTTTCAACTCCCATTAAAGCACAGCAGCTTTTTCTTTAACATTACATGATCTGTTTTTTGTTTAGCATTGCATACACAATATTTTCTTATATTATTATTGCTTTTATGTGTGTGTGTGGGGGGTGGGGGAGGGAGTAATGTTTTATGTTTTTGAAAGAAGTCACTTCTCACTAAGGCTGCATTTATATAATGAAAAATACAGTAAAAATAGTGAAATATTATTCTATGTGATTATATAGTAACATGAATTTTCAGCATAATTACTCCAGTCTTCAGTGTCACATGATCCTTTTTCATTTGCTACTAAAGTAATATTTTAACAATTTTGAAAAACGGCTGTGCTGCTTCATTTTTTTTTTGTAATACATTTTATTTTCCAGGATTCTTTGAAGAATGGAATTTTAAATGTGTTAACTGTTACTTTTGATAAATGTAATGCATCCTTGCTGAATACTAGTTTTACATTCTTTCAAAGAAAAACAAATCTTGCATGAACGAAAACACAATGGGGTCCAAAAATCAGAGACGAGAAAAGAACATATTAAATATTTTGCATATTTTTATTACAAATAATATGACAATTTGACCAAAACAAAAAAAACAAGACTGGTCTCAGACTTTGGACCCCTTGGTGTTAAAAAAAAAAAAAAATCACATAACAATGCTAATTTGTTATATAGAAACATCTAAAAAGTAACCACATTAATTACAAGCAAAATTTGACGATCATGCCTAATGTTAGAGGAATGTCTGATATATTTAAAGGATGGAAACAACCAAGGTGGTGTTAGTTTTCTATATAAGGATATCAACAACTAAAGGTTGTGTTGCTGACCCCACACTTCTTTTAACTCTTGATAATTCCTGTCCTTGTGTTCTTTCCTTTCACATCCTTATTTGGATCTCTGATAGCCTCTATAAAAACCAAGCAGTAGGGGTTTGTGACTCTAAAGTTTCCTCAGCCGAGGGGTGTTCATCAACTCTCACAGCACCTGGAAATATCAAGCAGACACTATGGGTGATGCTCTGATGGCACAGTTCGGAAAGGCTGCTCCCTTCCTGAGGAAGTCGGATAAAGAGCGTCTCGAAGCTCAGACAAGAGCCTTTGACATCAAGACCGAATGCTTTGTTGTGGATGAAAAGGTGGAGTTTATGAAGGGGAAAATTGTGAGCAAGGAAGGAGGGAAGGCTACTGTTAACACTGAAGATGGGAGAACAGTGACCGTCAAGGATGGAGACGTCCATCCCCAGAACCCGCCGAAATTCGATAAAATCGAAGACATGGCGATGCTCACTTTCCTTCACGAGCCTGCAGTGCTGTTCAACCTCAAAGAGCGTTACGCAGCCTGGATGATCTACACCTACTCAGGGCTGTTCTGTGTCACGGTCAACCCTTACAAGTGGTTACCTGTGTACGACTCAGAAGTAGTCGCTGCCTACAGAGGTAAGAAAAGAACAGAGGCCCCACCTCACATCTTTTCTATCTCGGATAATGCTTATCAATACATGTTAACCGATCGGGAGAACCAATCTGTACTCATCACTGGAGAATCCGGTGCTGGGAAGACTGTCAACACCAAGAGGGTCATCCAGTATTTTGCAAGCATTGCTGCCGCTGGTGGAGCGACTGGAAAGAAAGACTCTGGCAAGGGAACCCTAGAAGATCAGATTATTCAGGCTAATCCTGCACTGGAGGCTTTTGGCAATGCTAAAACACTGCGAAATGACAACTCATCTCGCTTTGGGAAATTCATCCGCATTCATTTTGGGACGAGCGGGAAACTCGCTTCAGCTGATATCGAAACATACCTGCTGGAGAAGTCTCGAGTGACCTTTCAGCTGAAGTCTGAGAGGAACTACCATATTTTCTTCCAAATACTGTCCAATGAAAAGCCTGAATTGCTGGACATGCTGTTGATAACTAATAATCCATATGACTACTCTTTCATCTCCCAAGGAGAAGTAACCGTCGCATCCATCAATGACAACGAGGAGCTGATTGGTACTGACCAGGCATTTGATGTACTTGGCTTCACATCTGAAGAGAAGATGGGAGTCTACAAGCTGACAGGTGCTATCATGCACTACGGCAATATGAAATTCAAGCAGAAACAGCGTGAAGAGCAGGCAGAGCCTGACGGCACTGAAGATGCAGATAAGGCAGCTTATCTAATGGGGCTGAACTCTGCTGACCTTCTCAAAGGACTCTGCCATCCAAGGGTCAAGGTGGGCAATGAGTATGTTACAAAAGGACAGAGCGTGGACCAAGTGTATTACTCTGTTGGTGCACTGGCCAAGTCAGTGTATGAGAAAATGTTCAACTGGATGGTGGTAAGAATTAACCATTCCCTTGAAACCAAGCAACATCGCCAGCATTTCATTGGTGTGCTAGACATAGCAGGCTTTGAGATCTTTGATTTCAACACATTTGAACAACTCTGCATCAATTTTACAAACGAAAAGCTGCAACAGTTTTTCAATCACCACATGTTCGTCCTCGAACAAGAGGAATATAAAAAAGAGGGAATTGATTGGGAGTTTATTGACTTCGGGATGGATCTGCAAGCCTGCATCGAATTGATTGAGAAACCCCTAGGGATCATGTCCATTCTGGAGGAAGAGTGCATGTTTCCAAAGGCCAGCGATCAGACTTTCAAAGCAAAGCTGTATGACAACCACCTGGGCAAGACAAACATTTTCCAGAAGCCACGAGTTGTGAAGGGAAAGGCAGAGGCACACTTTGCATTAGCCCATTATGCAGGTACTGTTGACTATAATATTGCTGGCTGGCTGGTGAAAAACAGAGACCCACTGAATGAAACAGTAGTTGGGCTCTATCAGAAGTCTTCTTTGAAATTGCTGAGTCTTCTATTCTCAAGTTATGCAGGAGATGCATCTGAAAAGTCAGGTGGGAAAGGGGCCAAGAAGAAGGGGTCATCTTTTCAGACAGTGTCTGCCCTGCACAGAGAAAACCTCAACAAATTAATGACCAATCTGAAAACCACACACCCACACTTTGTTCGCTGTTTGATTCCAAATGAGAGCAAGATTCCTGGAATCATGGATAACTGCCTGGTCATGCACCAGCTTCGCTGCAATGGTGTACTAGAGGGTATTAGGATTTGCAGAAAAGGATTCCCAAACAGAATCCTCTATGGGGATTTCAAACAGAGGTACAGAATCCTAAATGCATCTGCCATCCCAGAAGGCCAGTTCCTTGAGAACAAGAAGAGTGCCGAGAAGCTATTGGGTTCACTAAACATTGACCACACGCAATACAAATTTGGCCACACAAAAGTATTTTTTAAAGCTGGCCTGCTCGGTACGTTAGAGGAGATGCGAGATGACCAACTCGCTCGTATCCTCACCGGGATCCAAGCTTACACTCGTGGTTTACTGATGAGAGTCGAGTACCAGAAACTGGTGGAGCGCAGAGATGCCCTCATGGTCATTCAGTGGAACCTTCGTTCCTTCCTCGGTGTGAAAAACTGGCCGTGGATGAAATTATTCTTTAAGATAAAACCCTTGCTAAAGAGTGCTGAGTCTGAAAAGGAGATGGCAAACATGAAAGACGAGTTCAATAAGTTAAAGGAAGCTTTGGAGAAATCTGAGGCCAGGAGGAAAGAGTTAGAAGAGAAAATGGTCAGTCTGCTTCAAGAGAAGAATGACGTGTTCCTTCAGCTGCAATCTGAGCAAGACACCCTAACTGACGCAGAGGAACGATGCGAACAGCTCATAAAAAGCAAGATCCAGCTAGAAGCCAAAGTCAAAGAGCTGTCAGAACGTATAGAGGACGAGGAAGAGATAAATGCAGACCTCACAGCAAAGAAACGCAAGTTGGAGGATGAGTGTTCAGAGCTCAAGAGAGATATAGATGACCTGGAGCTGACACTGGCCAAGGTCGAAAAGGAAAAACATGCCACTGAGAACAAAGTAAAGAATCTGACTGAGGAAATGGCATCCCTTGATGAAAACATAATGAAACTCACCAAAGAGAAAAAAGCTCTACAAGAGGCTCACCAGCAAACACTGGATGACCTTCAAAGTGAGGAGGACAAAGTCAATGCATTGACAAAAGCTAAAGCTAAGCTTGAACAACAGGTGGATGACCTTGAGGGCTCATTGGAACAGGAAAAAAAAGTTAGGATGGACTTGGAGCGCAGCAAGAGAAAACTAGAAGGAGATGTAAAACTGACTCAGGAGAATGTTATGGATTTGGAGAATGATAAACAGCAGCTAGAGGAAAAACTTAAAAAGAAAGACTTTGAAATGAATCAGCTGAATGGAAGGATTGAAGATGAGCAAACGGCTTCAGTGCAGTTGCAGAAAAAATTAAAAGAAAATCAAGCTCGAATCGAAGAACTGGAGGAGGAGCTGGATGCGGAACGTGCGGCTCGTGCAAAGGTGGAGAAACAGCGATCTGATATTTCCCGAGAACTGGAAGACATCAGCGAGCGCCTGGAGGAGGCAGGTGGGGCAACATCTGTTCAGGTAGAACTCAGTAAAAAAAGGGAGGCTGAGTTTCAGAGGTTACGGCGGGACCTCGAGGAATCCACCCTTCAGCATGAGACCACTACCGCCTCTCTTCGGAAGAAGCATGCAGACAGTGTTGCTGAACTAGGGGAACAGATTGACAATTTGCAAAGGGTAAAACAAAAGTTAGAGAAAGACAAAGTTGAATTGAAGCTGGAATTGGATGACCTTTCCTCAAACATGGAGAGCGTTGTAAAGGCCAAGGTAAATCTTGAAAAGATGTGCCGTTCACTGGAAGATCAGATGAATGAGCATAGGTCGAAATGTGAAGAAGCCCAGAGAGCTCTTAATGATTTGTCCACCCAGAAAGCCAAGCTGCTGACTGAAAACGGGGAACTTGGACGACAAATGGAGGAGAAGGAATGTCTGATTTCCCAACTCACTAGAGGAAAGACTTCCTACACACAGCAACTTGAAGATCTGAGGAGGCAACTTGAGGAAGAGGTGAAAGCAAAAAATGCTCTTGCTCACGCTGTACAGTCAGCCCGCCATGATTGTGACTTACTAAGAGAGCAATTCGAAGAGGAACAAGAAGCAAAAGCTGAGCTCCAACGAGCCTTATCAAAGGCCAATACAGAGGTAGCAACATGGAGGGCGAGGTATGAGACGGACGGAATTCAGAAGACTGAGGAACTGGAGGAAGCCAAAAAGAAACTTGTTCAAAAATTGCAAGAAGCAGAGGACGCAGTGGAAGCAGTGAATGCAAAGTGTTCTTCTCTTGAGAAGACAAAACATAGGCTACAAAATGAGATTGAAGATCTGATGCTAGACCTCGAACGGTCAAATGCAGCGTCTGCCGCCCTGGACAAAAAACAGAGATCATTCGACAAAGTAATCGCCGAGTGTAAACAAAAGTATGAAGAGTCACAATGTGAGCTCGAGGGAGCGCAAAAGGAAGCTCGCAGCTTGAGTACCGAGCTCTTTAAGCTAAAGAATTCCTATGAAGAAGCTCTAGATCATCTAGAGACCATCAAGAGGGAAAACAAGAATCTACAGGAGGAAATCTCTGACTTGACAGATCAAGTGGGGGAAGGAAGGAAGAGTGTTCATGAGTTAGAAAAACTGAGGAAACAGTTGGAACAGGAGAAAGCCGAGTTGCAGTCCGCGCTAGAAGAAGCTGATGCTTCAGTTGAGCATGAAGAGGGTAAGATCCTACGAGCTCAGCTGGAGTTCAACCAAATGAAGGCAGATGTTGAGCATAAGATGGCTGAGAAGGATGAGGAAATGGAACAAGCTAAAAGAAACTACCAACGCATGGTTGAGTCCTTGCAGGCTTCTCTTGAGGCAGAGACAAGAAGCCGTAATGAAGCCTTGAGAGTAAAAAAGAAGATGGAGGGAGACCTTAATGAAATGGAAATTCAATTAAGCCAGGCCAACAGACAGGCATCTGATGCCCAGAAGCATCTGAAGACAATCCAGTCTTGCCTAAAAGACACTCAACTCCAGATGGACGATACACTTCACATTAATGATGATCTCAAAGAAAACACTGCCCTGTTGGAGCGGAGGAACAACCTGATTCAAGCAGAACTAGAAGAACTGAGAGCCGTGCTGGAACAGACCGAGAGGGTTCGCAAACTAGCAGAGCAAGAACTTACTGAAGCAACTGAGAGAATGCAACTCTTGAACTCCCAAAACACTAACCTCATTAACCAAAAGAAAAAGCATGAATCAGATCTGCTTCAGTTGCAAAATGAAATGGAGGAGCTGGTGCAAGAGAACCGCAATGCAGATGAAAAGGCGAAAAAAGCCATCACTGATGCCGCTATGATGGCGGAGGAGTTGAAGAAAGAACAAGACACTTGTGCACACCTTGAAAGGATGAAAAAGAACATGGAACAGACCATTAAGGACCTACAGCACCGTCTTGATGAAGCCGAGCAAGTCGCTATGAAAGGAGGAAAAAAGCAGCTACAGAAAATGGAGGCACGTATCCGTGACCTTGAGAATGAGTTGGACGCGGAGCAAAAGCGAGGCTCTGAGGCCATCAAAGGTGTGAGAAAGTATGATCGACGCATTAAGGAGCTGACTTATCAGACAGACGAGGATCGCAAAAACTTGGCAAGGCTGCAGGACTTGGTGGACAAGCTACAACTGAAAGTAAAATCCTACAAACGCTCTGCCGAGGAAGCCGAGGAACAGGCAAATGCCAACTTGGCTAAATTACGAAAACTGCAGCACGAGCTAGAAGAGGCAGAAGAGCGTGCAGACATCGCAGAATCTCAAGTAAACAAACTGCGTGCGAAAACAAGAGATGGAGTGCCTGGAAAAAAGTCCCTGGATGAGTAATGTTCAGTCTTGAGTAGTTGTGTAATCACACCTAGATTTGTTTCTTCACTAGTTTTAAGATTAGCACATCTACAAGTACACCTTATTTTACAATTGTTCCTGGAAACCTCTAAAGCTTTAAACATTAGTCAAACCGTAAATGGGCACCCATTTTGGTGTCCGCATCAAATTAAATTTACTAAAGTGATTTTGTATACATAAAAAAATAAAGCAATAATTAAAAGCAAGTGTCTACTTTCATGTTTCAAATAACTTTCATGAGAAAAATATCCAAAGTGTAAAATTGTCAGTCAGCGTTAATAGTCTGGACTTTGATTTTACCATTACATCTTTAAATAAACATAAAATGCCAATATTTGTTTTCTTGGCATTTTCAAATAAGTGTTTGCTGTGTTAGAAAACATGTCTTACTGTTTTTTTTTAAAATATTTAAATAACCAGGGGACTTTTGTCCCGAATATGCAGTTAGAGGTCATTCAGTGTAAAAGTGACAGGGAGCATCAGAACAGTCAAATAAAATGCTTATAATTTTTTAACATCTGCTTCTGCCATTTACTCAGGAATATTATTAAAACTAATTTAATGATACAGACTAATACTGAAAACATTGCAATTATGGGAACAATGACAATATTCTCTATTTTTTGCAAACGTCATTCAGAGTAACATATTTATGTAAAATATAAAGAATGTATACTTATTCTTACCTGTACTTATTAAAATATAGAAAAGAATAAGTGATCATATTAAATTACTATATTTTGAAATGATTTTCACTTCCTTACACAAAATATGTGTTTTTAATATGCTTTTAGACAAATCATGTGTAAAGTCGACAGCATTACTGAGTATTTTCTCCTTAAAACTGCAGTGAACCAAAGACAGTCTCAAAAACACGCTTTGAAATCGCTGGCGTTTCTGACGTCACAAACTACCTTGTAACCAATCAGATCAACGTGTGATCGTCAACGAGTGGATCTCTGAGTGAGTGAGTGAGTGGAGGCGGGGCTCATTTGCATATTCATAGAACCGTGCATACTAAATGAGGCAAGGGTGTCGAGTTACATTCAAGCTATTTTAAGGCATGAAGAAATTTATATTCTTGAAAAACCCTTTTAGTCTATGACCCAAATGTGATTGAACAATAACATAAAACCAACACTCAAGATTAAAATGTTTGCTTAGAATTTGAAATGCGTTTACATGTTAAAACCAAAATAAAAGAAAACACTTTTAAATCACAAATCTTATTCATCACACTACAAGATATGGCAACAAATTATATATGAAAACAAAAAAAAAGACAAGACACATCAGTTATCCCATTTATTTTCACATTTTATTTTAGCTGACCAAAAGCAATTTAAAAATAGTTTCAGGCCAACCACATTTCAAATGGGAGCAGCATTTAATACAAAAATAGGACAAACGTTTGACCATCTCTTCAGTAACGACAAACTGGAAGAAGAAAAATCTAAAACTATTCAAACTAAAATCATTTCAACACTTCTGCAACTCAGTAAAATACAAGTTATTTACATTTCACACAGAAGATATCACATATTTTGTTTTCAAAGCATCTCTCGAAACTTCCCTTTTTATCGAATACAACATATTTACATTTGATACAATCCATAACCATTACAAAAAGAGCAGCATTTCTTTAAAAGCCTTTGCAAGCCCATTCTATACGCTTCTTTTCCAATTGCATGTTTTAGTCTGACATGATCAATTGCATTCACACATCTTTCAATATGCAGAGAAAATTAAAGCCTCATTATAATATATATATATATATATATATATATATATATATATACACACAAACATAAAATATATATTGATTTACAGTACAAATCGGAGACAACCGACATGCTTCCATCAATCAAAAGACGTGATTTAAACACAGTATTTCGTTTTTCATTCTATTAGCAGTAAAGATAGTTACACTGGGCCAGATATCCCAACAATTTAATAAGTTACAGAAAACATGCAAATATTGCATTCCTTTTGTAGATCGTACATCACAAACTATGGGCAGGAGACGCATGGACGAGGAAAGTACTTGCATTGAGGTGGACAGGTTTATATTTGAGGACAAAAACCTTTAGTTCTGTCTTTTTTTCTTCTTTTAAAAAAACAAAACAAATTAGGTTTTATTTAAGCTAATACAATTCAAGTAGACAACAGTAACTTTTGGGAAGATTAGCAAACATAATTGGGTGTTTGTCTACCATATTCATTGCACAAGATGAGATCAGTTTAACACTGGGCCGAGACATCGCATTCGCAACCTTTCAGGCCATTTCACCAGCAGCGAAAACTACAAACAGGTTTGGAGTAAAAGAATAAAAAACATCATGATTAACAAAGACTAAATTCCCCAGTGCTAGAAGCACATTTGTCAATGTCTAGGTGGGGTTGAGAGTACAAAGAGATGAAAGTCAACCAAAAAAAAACAACAACATCTCTATAAAACTCAAAAAATGACCCATTACACTTTGACCTATGACATTACAGTCTTGCTTTCATTCACATGGATTTAAAAATGCGGTCCAACCAGACTAAAGTTACCGAAGAGGAATCTGTTTAGACACTCGTTTCTCTTTTAATTCTCAGAATATTCTAGTTCTGCCAAGTAAAAACCAAAGGTGCCAACAGTAACAGCTGGTGATAATATCAAGACGCCAATTCTTACTTTCAGCTGTTCTCGTAAGGCAGAAACAGGGAACGATTATTAAATATATAAAAAAATATATTTACAAATGTCATTTTACAGGGTTGTGTGATTGCATTTCCAGTGGACAGACGTGCTCAACTGTTTGATTGGTAACAGCCATGATTCAAGAAGTGCTATACTTCAAAACTAAGTCAAAGATAAGTTACTCGCAGAAGTTACTCACAGACTGGACGGCTGGGTTTGCGTTTGTATCGGCGCTTGATGAGGAGCCGTTTCGCAATCTTTAGGAGCTTCGTCCGAGCGTACGTACAGAAGGAAGAGGGTGACCGTGGCGAACGTCGCAGCGTTGACCGGAAAAGCCCGGAGGAGAGTGGAAGTCAGTCCACGAGTAAAAACTCTCCAACCTTCCCGCTGGATGCTCTTCCGCGTGCAGTCCATAATGCTGCTGTACTGGTACTTCCCACCAACTCCGTCGGCCTGGAGTCGGGATTTTATCACATCCACGGGATACGTGGAGAGCCAAGACGCGATTCCCGACATCCCGCCAGCGAACAGGAGTTTGGGAATCATATACGGATCCTCCGGTTCGCAACCGAGCGAGCGCGTCAGGAGATCGTATGCTAGGAAGTAAACGCCGAATCCTGGCGTCTCCCGGATAAGAGTCGTGACCATTCCTCTGTTGACGCCGCGTATTCCCTCGCGCTGGTAGATGCGAGCCAAGCAATCCAACGAGTTTTTATACACTTTCCGTGAGGATGACTTCTTCTCGCCCGTTCCTTGCATCTGCATCCGGGTTTTGGCCAGCTCCATCGGGCAGCAGATCACGCACTGGATGGTGCCGGCCGCCGCTCCCGCCAGGAACTGGTTCAGGGGCGTGTCCTCGCCCAGCCGGCGCATGGCGTTTCCCTGCACGCCGAAGACGATGGCGTTGATGAAGGTCAGACCCATCATGGGCGAACCGATGCCTTTATAAAGGCCAGACATCTGCGGGAAAGGGGGAGCAAATGATTGAACTGAACTCATTTATGCAGCGCTTTAACAATATACATCGTTTCTGAGCAGCTTTAAAGTGATTTAAAGTTTTTGTCCAGATAAAGTTAGTTTTGATTGATTCACTTCCGTTGCAAAGATCATCACCGCCTAGCAACCAACCAGAATACCCTGGCAACCACCCAGAACACCATAGCAACCGCCGAGCAACAACAAACACACCCTAGCAACGCCCTAGCAATCACCTGAACAATATGAATAAGCCATATCTCAGCACCAGAACATCGTACAGTCATGTTTGTTGGCCTGTATGCAATCATGTACCACACCCTAGCAACCAAGTGGCGAATTTTGCCACTGCAAGCACCACTCACATTTTCTTCTTAGTTATTAACTTTCAGTCCAGTCATTTTAAGCCAAAATGGGAGTCAACCTAGAACAAATTGCAACAGAAGCAAGCTCAACTGATTTTGTATCCTCAATATGTCCTGAGTAAGAAAAAAAAGCCAGAAGAATAACAATAATCCCATAACAAGATTCAACAAGACATTTTCATCTGGCTACACCCAATGTTTAGATCTGTTGTGTTATTTATGCAAATTAGCACATACGTAATTAGATTATGCACCGTTTGCCCATGTTAACAAACAATTTAAAAAAACTTGTAATATATTTTTCGCGTGTCTTGATACAAGTAATCAACTCATGATAATTTTCATGATGATATTTAAAGGTTAACGTTTTTACCCTATTCAAAAAAAGGGCTTTTTCCTTACTCAGGGAATATTGAGGATACAAAATCCGTTGAGTTTGCTTCTGTTGCAATTTGTTCTACCTTTTTTCGTAAAATGACTGGACTATTAGGGGCCGCTAACACGACACCGTTCTAACATAAAAACACTCAACGCTGAATTTAATCACATTTCCCTGAATCAAACTGAATCACAAAGTACACTGTAAATACATGTTTTTCGATGTTAAAACAAGAAGGGGTACGTTTTACAAAAAAATACTATTTTACCGTTATACTTTAAAATTTTACATTTAATTCATTGTGTTACTTGTGGACCTGCACGATTCATCGTCAAAAGATCATGATCTCAATTCAAACACCCATGTGATCGCAATGCTAAATGGCAATGATTCACCTGTGTCTATTAGCAGTATTAACATAGTAATTTTGTGCTTCATATATCATTAGTTATTAACTTATGGACCGCTAACACGACACCGTTCTAACAGAAAACCCTGAACGCGCTCCGGCCGCTCACTCGCACAACAGCGTTTGATGCTAGAAAACACAAACCTTGAATAAAAGGTAATCTCTGCGCAAACTTGTGGAAACGCTGTCGCTGTGCACATGCGTATCACGTGTCTAGTCTATAGATATGCGCGTTTGATTATATATGTGCGCAGGCGTGTAGTCTTTCTTTACAAATTGGCCTCAACAAATTACTTGTTTGGCCTCAAAAATGTATAATACAGAATTATTTAAAGCTTACACGTAGCCTTGTGAACCGAATGGTTTTAACAGTAAAGCAGGTTTCCCTGGGTCAAAAAACGGTCTTCGAAGAATCAACATCGAGTCCAGCTGAATAACAACACGATTATAGAGGAGCCGAACTAAACTACTCAGACACAGGATTCCTACAGATACTGTAAAATAAACATTTCTTGACTAGGACTACAATCAGAATCTCATTTATCAAACAATATCTTTCTTTATTATCTTGTAAATTCTAAAACTAAAAATAAACTAATAAAACAAAATGGTAGGCTACATAATAAAGTGCAGCACATGCAATGACTGTGGAAACTTCAACCATTGAAAGGACACTAAGACGAAGATATCAAACTGATTTATTTCCTTGAATATATGATTGAGCTGAAGAATGAAAGCTGTATCATATACTTGGATATTTATATGAGCAATATCACGCTCACCGCCGTGTGAAATGCCTCTATATCTATATCAGACAGACTGCAGCGTTCATTTTTTTGTTGAAAGAAAAGATTGTTTCATCCATAAAACTTTAAATAAATTTCCAATATATTGTCTTTCAATAATTCAAGCACTTTTCAAGTAGTTCTTTGTAAATATGTCTTCATAAAAGGGTTTTCCAGGACTAAAATTTCAAGTCAAATTCAAGTACTTCAAGCACCTTGTATGAACCCTGCGGACAGCAAAATAGTGTCGGCCCAGATCCGGCCCACATCCGCCCTGCATTTACTAGAAGAGTAAAATGCCATAAGATATTATATTTATATTATATCATATTTTTTTCTTAAAACAAGCAAAATGATCTGACGACGGGGTCAGAAAAATAATATTGTTTCCGTTTGAATTGAGATAAGTTTTCTGACCCCATTGGCAGATATTTTTGCTTGTTTTAAGAAAAAAACTCAATTCATTTTGATTTTCTTTCCCCAGAAAACATGGCATTTTACTCCTCTAGTAAATCCATCCTGATTTAAGAATATTTAGATATTTGGACTGGAAACAAGACAGAAATACTGAGTAAGAAAAGCATTTTCTGCAGTGTGGTACACGTTGAATCCACACGTAGCGGATGTGGGCCGGATCTGGGCCGACACTACGCTGTCTGGGGAGCTCCATAATGACACTATTGTCTTTTTAGAGCAGAATTTTAATAACTCTCATATATTCTTATAAAGTTTGATTCACTGAGTCTGTTATTTCCCTGTTGATTACTGTGAAGCTGCTCTGAGACCAGTTTGACTGTATGAAGCGCTGCAGAAATAAAGGCTTCCACCGCAGATAAATGTGACCTAGATTGAAGATTTTCTCACATACGTGACGCAGATTTGGGTTTTGGTGTCAGAGTGAACAGAGGGGAAAAACTTAGTAATATGGAGCTTCTTATTTTACTCAAATATACTGTATAATTCCTTAAACATTTAACTAAGTAATATAATAATACATTTAATTTATATATAAACTACTGTTCAAAAGTGTGTTTTTAAAAGAGTCTCTTACTCAGCAAGGCTGCTTTAATTTGATCAAAAATACAACAAAATTGTCAAAATATGAAATATTACTCTGATCTAAATCATCTGTTTTCTATGTGAATATATAGTAAAGTGTAATTTATTCCTGTGATCAAAGCTGAATTTTCAGCATCATTACTCCAGTCTTCAGTGTCACATGATCCTTCAGAAATCACTATAATATGATGATTTGCTGCTCAAGAAACATTTATGATTATTATCAGTGTTTTTGTTTGCTTCAAATGTTTTTTGTGGGAACATTGATACATTTTACTGTCACTTTTGACAGTAATGGATACTTTTTGAATAAAAATATAAATCTCTTAAAAAATATATATTTTCTGACCCCAAGCTTTTTTTTGATATATATATATAGTGAAAAAACACAAGCAGCTTTACAGAAAATCATAAAGTAAATGTGTATAATATCTTAATATACACTACCGTTCAAAAGTTTGGTGTCAATACGTTTTTTTTTAAAGAAATTAATACTTTTCTTCAGAAAGGACACATTAAATTGATCAAAAGTGACAATAAAGACATTTATAATGTGACAAAAGATTCTATTTCAAATAAATGATGTTCTTTTCAACTTTCTATTCATCAAATAATCATGAAAAAATAAAAATCTATCATGGTTTCCATAAAAAATATGTCTGTTTTCAACATTGATAATAATCATAAATGTTTCTTGATCATCAAATCATCATATTATAGTGATTTCTGAAGGATCATGTGACACTGAAGACTGGAGTAATGATGCTGAAAATTCAGCTTTGATCACAGGAATAAATTACACTTTACTATATATTCACATAGAAAACTGCTGATTTACATTATAATAATATTTCACAATATTACTGGGTTTGTTTTGTATTTTTAATCAAATAAATGCAGTCTTGGTGAGCAGAAGAGACTCTTTTAAAAACATTAAAAATCTTACCGACCCCAAACGTTTGAACAGCAGTGTGTGTGTACGCCTTATGGTCACATTTAGAGCATATTTAGTACTTTACACAGTAAAAATTGTTTCAAAGCAGCTTCACAGGAATAAACAGGAAAGTAACAGGATTATTGATGCAAACTGCATTAAATATGAGACTGATTCTGTAGAAAGATCCTAGTGTCATAATTCAGCTTAGTGTTACACACATAAACATGCATTAAAGAGAAGAATATAAAAGTGTGGACTCACGGACTCTTGCCGTATGATGGACTGGAAGCAGTGAACGGTTCCTCGATAAAGAGGTTTATCCACACTCTGAACCTGCAGTCGAACCTACAACACACACACACACACACACACCTGTAGTGTTTATTAAACTACGACAACACATCAAACACACAGCATTCAAAAACCACGGCTGGTTGTGGGAAAAGCTGTAGTTTTAAACTTTGTAAGAAGAAATCCTACAACAAACTTACTGTCACTGGATAAAAATTAATATAACCATGTATAAACCTGTAAAAAAGGTTATACACTATACCTATTAAAAAACAATGTAATCGTTCACTTATTATCTTAAGTTCTGCCATGAAGGTTTTCATAGTGCGGCCTGAATATTCAAGACAAGTAAAAGACAGTCAAAAAAATAAGAAAGAAGCCTCAAAACAAATAATACATAAACAATTAAAACAAACATACAAATGAAGCAGAGAGTGTTTTACTTTTTTTTTTAAACATGTATTTGCATTAGATATAATGCTTTAATATGAACAGTTGAACCAAAAGATTTTTATAATAATTTATAATAAAAAAATAAAAAAATATATATACACACTAGTCTACCAACTAAATATGCTAACTTACTGAATATATATATATATATATATATATATATATATATATATATATATATATATATATATATATATATATATATATATATATATATATAAATATCTTATTATTCAATATTATAAAATTTTAAAAATCTTTTAGGAAAATGTAAAAATTTCTAGAAAATGTGGTTGATATATTAAAGCCAATAAATAATGAATGAAAAAATGAAAAACATGTGCAGCGCAAGTCCGTCATATCGGCTTCATAAAAGTATATTGAGAACATTATAATTGTGTTTGGGACATGGTGAGACTTTTGTTTTTATAAAGCTCTCAATAATTATATAAAAATTAAATAAAAAATCATCTAACTAATGTTCATTTACAAATGTATATGCATTTATACGAATATAAAATACGTATATATATATATATATATATATATATATATATATATATATATATATATATATAAAAATATATATCTTTTTTTTTATTATTACACATATAAATGAGGCAACTGACATTTCAAAACATATCATCCCTAAGTTAGCAGCATCACTGCTTTTAGTTAGTAGCACTAGTATTAACTGTGAGCACACAGCTGGTATCATGTGCTTTCACAAAATGATTTATTTAGCGTCAGAAGTCCCAGAGTTCAGCATGACACGGATATGATCGAGTGTCCCGACACACAACAACCTCGCTCCGTTACACATCAGCCAGAAATAGCAGCGATGACTGTTTGCTCTGTGTTTCAGAGATCAACAGCAGGTCAGCTGACGGACTCGTGTTGAAGATGACGTACCTTCACAGTGTCGAACGGGTGTCCGACGAGAACGCCAGCAGCTCCTGAACACAAACACACAAGATTTATGACAATAACACTGAATTCTGAAAGCATGAGGACCCGTGATAATCCACTCGACCCAACACGTTCAAAGACACACGTCACATGATCGAGACCAAAGCCCTGACCAATCAGCACGCAGCATTCACCACAATATATATATTTAATTTGTATGTTTTTATGCATTGATGTATATAAATACATTATATTTTATTTTTCATATATATATATATATATTAAAATCTTTGCTAACCTGCACACTATGTTTATGTAATTATGTAACCAGCCACAGAATACGGCTGGAAAGGGATATTGATATCTAAATTATGGCTGAATTCCTGTTAAGGCAGTATTTTAGTATAAACACTGGTCATAATCAAACCAAAACAAGGACAACATTCGTATTTACTGTATATCTATCTTTGATTTCTTCATTCGGCCAAAAACAACAACAACACGTACTACAGTAAACAGTACAGTAAAACATCCACCCGAACAGGTTTACCGTGACTCGTGACTACTGTACAACTGTAATACTGTACCACTGTAATACTGTACTACTGTAATACTGTACTACTGCAATACTGTACTACTGTAATACTGTACTACTGTACCACTGTAATACTGTACCATTGTAATACTGTACCACTGCAATACTGTACCATTGTAATACTGTACTACTGTACTACTGTAATACTGTACTACTGTAATACTGTACTACTGTACCACTGTAATACTGTACCATTGTAATACTGTACCACTGTAATACTGTACCATTGTAATACTGTACTACTGTAATACTGTACTACTGTACCACTGTAATACTGTACCATTGTAATACTGTACTACTGTAATACTGTACCATTGTAATACTGTACTACTGTAATACTGTACTACTGTAATACTGTACTACTGTACCACTGTAATACTGTACCATTGTAATACTGTACTACTGTAATAATGTACCATTGTAATACTGTACTACTGTAATACTGTACCATTGTAATACTGTACTACTGTAATACTGTACCATTGTAATACTGTACTACTGTAATACTGTACTACTGTAATACTGTACTACTGTACCACTGTAATACTGTACCATTGCAATACTGTACTACTGTAATACTGTACCATTGTAATACTGTACTACTGTAATACTGTACCATTGTAATACTGTACTACTGTAATACTGTAATACTGTAATACTGTACTACTGTACCACTGTAATACTGTACCATTGTAATACTGTACTACTCTAATACTGTACTACTGTAATACTGTACTACTGTACCACTGTAATACTGTACCATTGTAATACTGTACTACTGTAATACTGTACTACTGTACCACTGTGATACTGTACTGCTGTAATACTGTACCACTGTACTACTGTACCACTGTAATACTGTACCATTGTAATACTGTACTACTGTAATACTGTACCATTGTAATACTGTAATACTGTACCACTGTAATACTGTACCACTGTAATACGGTACTACTGTAATACTGTACCATTGTAATACTGTACCACTGTAATACTGTACCATTGTAATGCTGTACTACTGTAATACTGTACTACTGTAATACTGTAATACTGTACTACTGTAATACTGTACTACTGTGCTACTGTAATACTGTGCTACTGTAATACTGTACTAGTCTAATACTGTACTACTGTACTACTGTCATACTGTACTACTGTCATACTGCACTACTCTAATACTGTAATACTATACTACTGTGCTACTGTAATACTGTGCTACTGTAATACTGTACTAGTCTAATACTGTAATACTGTGCTACTGTCATACTGTACTACTCTAATACTGTAATACTGTACTACTGTGCTACTGTAATACTGTGCTACTGTAATACTGTAATACTGTGCTACTGTAATACTGTACTACTGTAATACTGTACTAGTCTAATACTGTACTACTGTAATACTGTACTACTGTAATACTGTACTACTGTAATACTGTACTACTGTAATACTTAACTACTGTACCACTGTTATACTGTACTACTGTACTACTGTAATACTGTACTACTGTAATACTGTACTACTGTAATACTGTACTAGTCTAATACTGTACTACTGTAATACTGTGCTATTGTCATACTGTACTACTGTAATACTGTACTACTGTAATACTGTGCTACTGTAATACTGTACTACTGCAACTCTGTACTACTGTAACACTGTACTACTGTAATACTGTGCTACTCTAATACTGTACACCTGTGCTACTTTAATACTGTACTACTGTACTACTGTACCACTGTAATACTGTACACCTGTGCTACTGTAATACTGTACTACTGTACCACTGTAATACTGTGCTACTGTAATACTGTGCTACTGTAATACTGTACTACTGTAATACTGTACTACTGTAATACTGTAATACTGTACTACTGTAATAATGTACTACTGTAATACTGTACTGCTGTAATACTGTACTACTGTAATACTGTACTACTGTGCTACTGTAATACTGTACTACTGTAATACTGTACTACTGTCATACTGTACTACTGTAATACTGTACTACTGTTCGACTGTAATACTGTACTACTGTAATACTGTGCTACTGTAATACTGTACTACTGTAACTCTGTACTACTGTAACACTGTACTACTGTAATACTGTACTACTCTAATACTGTACACCTGTGCTACTGTAATACTGTACTACTGTAATACTGTACACCTGTGCTACTGTAATACTGTACTACTTTACTACTGTACCACTGTAATACTGTACTACTGTAATACTGTAATACTGTACTACTCTAATACTGTACACCTGTGCTACTGTAATACTGTACTACTGTGCCACTGTACCACTGTAATACTGTACACCTGTACTACTGTAATACTGTACTACTCTAATACTGTACACCTGTGCTACTGTAATACTGTACTACTCTAATACTGTGCACCTGTGCTACTGTAATACTGTACTACTGTACCACTGTAATACTGTACACCTGTACTACTGTAATACTGTACACCTGTACTACTGTAATACTGTACTACTCTAATACTGTACACCTGTGCTACTGTAATACTGTACTACTGTACTACTGTACCACTGTAATACTGTACACCTGTGCTACTGTAATACTGTACTACTTTACTACTGTACCACTGTGATACTGTACTACTGTAATACTGTACTACTGTGCTACTGTAATACTGTACTTCTGTAATACTGTACTACTGTAATACTGTACTACCATGCTACTGTAATACTGTACTACTGTAACACTGTACTGTTGCTGTCACAGTCTCTTTATAATGATAGGAATTATGCATTGGTCAAACAATCCCGCTTGCTATTTGTGGAATGAACCGAAGGCTATGATAGGTCGAACTCTTCTTGTTTCGCTGTTGCTTGATTTGAGCACTGCGCATACACAGAGGTTTCAGCGAAGTTTGTTTAGAGTGACACATCGCACATGCGTTGGCAGGTCTGCACATCATTTATAAACATAGGAAAACATAACCGGTGTGGCTGATCCACCATCATGTGTTCCAACATTTATGAGGCACTTAATCTTCACGTCTGTAAAATGAAACACAAGCCGATATGAAGGCGCAGCCCCCGTCCCGGCACTGGATTGGCTCGCGCAGGGGTGTGTGTGTGCCTGGAGTTTTAAGGGACATGGACAGGGGGTTATTCTGGGATCTTCCGGGAAACACATTTCACAGCACTTCAAGCATGTCTATGATTTGCTCAAGAGAATAGAAGGACTTCAAGGAGGCTTGTAGGTTACAGATTCATTTAAAAATCAATCATAAGCTTTCACTTTGACTATGCCCTATTCAGACAATCAGTCTGTGTGAATCTGAATGTGTTTTTATGACCCTGAAGGCCCAGACCACCATAACCCAATATCCAGATTTGTGTCTGATCAAAGGAATCTTTCCAGTTAAACCCTTTATGATGCATTTGCATTCCAAAAGAATTTATAATGAATGTTCAATAAATAATAAAAGAAAAAATCATAAGCAAATGAAACACATTCCTTGAATTTGTGTATATTCGTTTAGATACTCTACATTACAGGTGATGACATCATTTTATAAAAGGTTTTAAACATAAACAGCCTTTAGAATCTTTACATCTCGCAGAAGAACGTTGACATTGTAACAAAATTTAGAACGTCACAATAAATCAGTCACAATGTAACATTCCATTCCTTCGAATTCCATCACGTGACATCAACTACTTCAACATAAAGTACCGTTCAATACTTAACAACAATATATATATATATATAGCCTAGCTAAACAAATATTAAGAAAAATAAAGTAATAGACAGATAGATGATAGATACAAATTACATAATATTAATTCTTCAATTATATTAGCTCTTTAGCACATTACATAGATCTTAATACTAGGCATTTCAGAAATACAATAAACAAAAACTCCACTGTATCACGTGTCCTGCTTGACGTGGCTTCCTGCTCCAGTACAAATAATTCAGCATGTGTGAATGGAATTACATTACATAACTGAAGTTCAAAATAAACTTTATACACATGCATGATTTATGAGGATAAACTATATGAACTATTCATGACTTAAACTATATGAGTGACCGGATTTGATTACAAGTCTATCTAATTTGATCCATCCACTGGCCACACAACCCCTCCAGTAACGTTACAGGACCTGGGTTAGGACCTGGGTTAATAGGACCTGGGTTAATAGCCCCTCTTAACGAGCTTAACCGAGTCTTAATCTACTGATTCACACAGCAGACATGACATGAATGTACTGTACTGTACTCTACTGTATACTGTACTAGTAATGTATCTTACCTCCTAAACAGCCAGCAAGGAAGTCCATCACTGCTTCAAGCCGACAGAAAACCTTCCCTTTAGACGAACTCAAAGATATTTAGGATGTTTAGGAGTAAGATGTGCTCAGGCCTGTCCTGTGAGAGTTGCAGCAGAAACGCGCTGTCGTGCACGAGCTCTGCGCAAACTCGAAGTCACTAATCAGGTCGTAGTGGAAAATTTCACCTGCTAGCTTAACCACAGCCTCCTGGGTTTCACTGTCTATTTGTGTCCGGGCTTGTGATGGATGCAGGAGGTGTGTGTGTGTGTGTGTGTGTGTGCGCCCAATCGCGACTCGCGGATTTAAAAAAGGATTCCTGTTTCTCTCTTCGGTGACTCTTTACTAGGGCGAAGGCGTGTTGTTAATATTCACAAGTCAATTCTTTTTCTATTGGATGGTTAACAAGGACGTCATCGCTAGGTTTTAAAGATTCAGTGGCCAATCCTTCGCCATAGGAAGTTGCCTAATTAATATTCACGAGTTCTCCTTCGCCGTAGTAGCGCTAGCGCTAGCGAGTCGGTTCGTTCGGATGTTTCATTTCATTGAATTGCTTGACTGATTCGGTTTTTACTCAACAAAATGTTTCATTTTTTTAGATTAATAATTATGTGGTATAATCCTGTTGTTGTCGCTATATTTTCTAGATTGTAGTTCGTCTATTAGCTTGCGCACTTCGTGCGAACGCTTTGCGAATCGATTCAACAGAATCTTTCGAAAGGAATCAGGTCAAAAAGATTCATTGGACTCGTAATTCCTCTTCCGCGTTGCATCAGCATGCGTTTTTGTCTTCTAAAAGCGAATGGTACAATGCGTGTACGAATAAATTCACTCTGTCTGTAATCAATTCGAACTAATTAAATAAAGGTTTATTCATCAAATGCGCAACATTGCAACTAATCACATGTAATGGCAAGAGCTAACATGAAAGAAATAACAAAATAATGAGTTGTAAAGTCAAATAAAGTTGAATGATAAATCAGACATCGTGTATTAAACATGCACCACCGTCAGTAAAAAGCAAGTTTCTCAGTATCGCTCTTATATCAGAACATGCTGTGCATCTGTCAACGGAACCACGTGAGAATGAGGGACTGTTACAAAAGCGCTAACGCTAGACTGCGCTGATCCACGACCTTTACAGTTCTATTACACAATATTTATCTGAACAGAAGCAACAATAATGTCTTAGACAGGTAATTTCAACGATGCACTTCGCCGACTTCCTTGCAGGATCAGTGGGAGGTAGGCTATATAGTTTAAAGACTGTTGTTTGTCAGTTAATCTGGGCAAATTCTCATTTAGAAATGATGATTTGAGAGAATATATGTTAAATGCTCTTGCTATCGGTGTTTTGTTTTTGAGACAATGAGAAAATGTAGGCTTAGGCTATATAACATAAAAAGAACTTGGTGTTGCATTAAAGCAAGGAATAATAGCCTACATTTGATCAGTATGTGTCAATGGGAGAGAGAGAGAGGGAGAAAATAAAAACAAGTTAATTGAAAATAATTAATAAATAGGAGAAGAGACTAAATAAGAAGACAGAAATAGCAATGCGTCACACAGCAGAGAATTTAAGATCCCAAAGTATTATTGATGAATGAATCTAAATGCACCATTGGAAATGAATATTGGAGTTTCATTACACATTAAGTGTCTCAATTTAACCATTTCATGGATGCAGTGTTTACATACAGCAATGAATGAGTTAAAACTCATTCTCATCTCAATAGTTTGGCTACTCATTTGGCTTTAATTTCTTGGAAATTGGAATCTATTATTACACCATCACTACACGCATGTCTAAAAACTGCCAGATGCTAGTTTGTTTTCTTCATTTGAGACACAAAAAATGGTTAAAGACCATGTTTAACACAACGCACACTGATATATATATATATATATATATATATATATATATATATATATATATATATATATATACACATATCCAAGCGCAACATTTCAATCAGTCACGTCTTCATTAAACAATCATCATTTTGAATAAAGCACAACTTTTATTGGCACAGGAGATCATGTGAACAACACTTAAAGTGCTTGAATAACTTTGTTACACTTTCATTTTTTGAAGTTGTTTATCCACATCGTCCATTTATATTTGGATAGTGCATTTTCACATCGATGCTCAAAAATGACAGTTAAGGGGTGAAAATTGAGTCAAGAACCCATATAAAGTTCTATATAGAATTCCATGGAGGGAGTATAGATGTAAACTTAATTTACACCATTATTCACTTATGTATGTATAAAAAAATGATATAAAACAGATGAAGGCATAAATATGATATAATATATTAAAAGCTTTACGTCAAAATCCTCAATTAGCACTAGTGTTTAGAGACAGAGGTTCCCATCTCTGTTCCTGGAGTCAAATTGTATTAAAGTCCCCCTCTAGTCAATAATTTTAACCCCTTAAAACTCATCTTTGATCACCAAAATTACATATGTAAACGCTTTTTCCATAGCTTTAATGTAACTCGACACCCTTGCCTCATTTAGTATGCGCGGTTCTGTGAATATGCAAATGAGCCCCGCCTCCACTCACTCACTCACTCACTCAGAGATCCACTGGTTGACGATCACACGTTGATCTGATTGGTTACAAGGTAGTTTGTGACGTCAGAAACACCAGCGATTTCAAAGCGTGTTTTTGAGACTGTCTTTGGTTCACTGCAGTTTTAAGCAGAAAATACTCAGCAATGCTGTCGACTTATGAATTTACACATGGTTTGAGTTAAAGCATATTAAAAACACCACATATAAACAACATTAAAAACATGATATCACCACACGCAGACTTTAAACATTTTGGGCGTCTTCCTTCTTTAACCCATTCATTTCAAGTCTTATTCCTCTACTAATGATCTGATGAGTTGAACCTGGTGTGTTTGTGTATGAAGAGTTTGAACATATTGATCAGGATTGGGAAACATCGGTTAAAACTTGTACTTTTCAGCAGCTCCTCCCAAACATACTGAATATTTAAAACTTAACTTGTTCTGCATGTGAATTATTGGAAACTTAAACATACAAAAAACTGATATTGGTATGTGTCGTATTCGAGTGCATGATTATTATTACATAATGCAAGACAAACTGTTCTTCAGAGACGCTTGATTTGCTGTTTTACAGGAGCGTGTGGCGTAGCGGTCGGATATCCACTGGATACTGTCAAAGTAAACTCATTTTACTGCATGTTTATCAAGACTCTTAAAGGCACAATATGTAAGATTTCTGGATTAAAATATCCAAAAACCACTAGAACAATGTTATATATTTTGTTGAGTTGTGTATTTACTGTACATTATCCCAAATGTTTCCAACAATCCAGAGAAATTAGCCGTTTTAACGGCCCGTGTCATTGGTCGCCGGTCAGTGATGTCTAGGGCTGGGTACCGAGTTTGTTACTTTTTAGGTACCGACCGAATTGCCTCGATACTACCGAGTATCGAAACATGTCTGGTTTTTCGGTACCAAGTTTCGGTACCTAAGTGGTTAATCTCGTCAACGTCAGTGAAACAATAAACATGCAGCATGATTGGCTGTGCCGGAAAAACACTAGTTTACGCGGCTGCCCAGAGACGTCGCTCGTCGCACGTGTGGCTGTAGTGTGTGTGTGTGTGTGTGTGTAAGCGTCCAACCCAGATAGATAGAAAATATGTGGAAATGATCAAAAGTGTACCTATCTATGTCAGAAGGCAACACGGTAAATCTGATAAGGCACTTAAAAGCGCCCAGAATACACTCGAGAGTAGAAAGTGTATCCGTCTTCGACTACAAGAACTGGAGCGCGTCACATATAAACCAAAACTCAGCGTATAGGATACTTGCCTCACAGACATGAAGAATAGTCCTATATACGGTCAAAATATGTCTACTTCTAAACGAAACAATTAGAAATAAATAGTTTGATTACCTAATCCATATAGGCGCGCGCGTTCACTACTGCAGGGATGACGAGTCAGCATCAAATTCGCAATAATCATCTTTGCAGCCAACACGTTTAGTAAACACTTGTTCATTAATAAACAATTAAAATATCTCCTTGCTATCGTTTCCCGACACATCCATAATCATTAGGCTACTTTCGCCAGTGCTTTGCGTAAGCTTCATGTGTGCTGAGCGCGAGCATATATCCCGCACCCCAGTAGTCTATATTTAATTCAATTCACATTTATTATAGCATTTTTCACAATACATATCGTTTCAAATGAGCTTTACAGAAAATGCATGTGTCTAAATTACAATTTAGAGTGATCTGTTATCAGGGGTGACTGTGTGTAATGCATTTCAATTCATTTTCATTCAGTTTCATTGTTAAACAATGCATTAAGAAAAATGAGCTAATTGAAGTAAAGAATACATGTTGTTAAATGATTAGGAAACAGAAAACTTTAGCATTGGTGCTTTTTTACAGACTCAAAATATGTGTAAAAAAGTCAACACACTGACTGAAAAAAAAAAAAAATAATTTTTTAGGTAATGTTATATTGTTAAAACTGGTTTCATAAAATTGGTATCGAAAAAAGTATCGATCAGGAACCGGTATCGAAGTCAAGGTATCGGTATCGGTATCGGATATTTTGTTACGATACCCAGCCCTAACCTCGATTTCCACCTTTACTTTTGTAGAAACCATCCAAACATCAAAGACACTTTAATATGTTTTATTAGACGGATGAGCAAAACGAATCATTTTAGCTCTTATTTTTTGAATCTCTTTTTGTTTATTGATTTACCGCAGAAAGCAAATCAGACACTATTTGTCAAGTGTGTAGCATAATCAGAAAGAGTTTTATTTGTAATACTGCATTTTCTCTCCATACAATGTTTTAAAATGAACTGCATGCCATTTAACAACAGTCATCCAGCTTTTATTAAAACGATATTCTAATATCAATCTAGTTTACTGCAAAGTGCAACAAGTTACGATATAACACAACTTTCAATGTAGTTTTAGTGTGATTTGTTTGATCGAGTGAAACAGCGCTGCGTTACCCAACAGTTCAAATTAATAAAACAAACTGACATGAATTAGTTATTCAGCCTGTTTCATTGGAATAAAAAAATAATAATGTGAATTTAAGTGATCAAACATAACCGTAACAAAGTTCAAGTTCAGAGAAGAAGGCGGTGAACGTTAATCATAACTTTAATCTTAAAATAAACATAAACATTCATTCAAAGCGAAAGGAGCGGCAACTGCAGTATAAAAGAGTAATAAAAACAGCTGTGTTCACAATAACGTTAATAAAACTTTAAAACATTTGCTTATTCATGAGCCGTTCATATTCAAGTCCCATGATTCCACGCACAGTTTTGAAACAGTGGCGAAACTTACACACTGTGCCTTTAACTCCAGACATGAATAATATGATCTCCTCCAGATTAAGTTTGTTCAGCATCTGCACAGGTCCGAATCCAGACTCAGAAACAGTTCACTGGAGTCTGGCAGTGCATCGTAAAGACCGGCAAAAAAGAAGGGGTGAGAAATGCTTAACATCATTGCTTTCATGCAGGGTTATTATAGTATCTTTGAGATAATATTCGTTTTTTTATTTAAATTTTGAATCAATTTCATTTGAATTTTAGTAATTTTGCTTTTGTCTTTTTATTAGATTTTATAAAAAATATGTCTATGTTGTTTTATAAATTTAGAAGTAACAATTTTGTGGGTTACGCTTTATTTTAAGGTGTCATTGTTACATTATATATTTA
This sequence comes from Siphateles boraxobius, assembly GCF_051911475.1. Lineage (NCBI taxonomy): Eukaryota > Metazoa > Chordata > Actinopteri > Cypriniformes > Leuciscidae > Siphateles > Siphateles boraxobius. The sequence goes on from NW_027508836.1 coordinate 834,520, forward strand.
TGTCGTGAGTAATATTAAGCAACTACATGTACTTACTTGGGTTAATTGCATGTAATTATGCACAATTTACTGTTATTACGATGGTAAGTACATGCAACATATGTAACAAGGACACTGTAAAATAAAGTGTTACCATGTTTTGTTATGGTTTTACTGTAGTAAACTATAATATCCAGTGCTCTGTCGTAACCGATTACATGTAGTCTGGATCATGTAATCAGATTCCAAAAATGTACTACTTATAATTAGATTACATTACATTTTAAAAAGCTCATAATCAGATTATAGTTGCTTTTGTATGGATTTCATGCTTGCATATTATTCACACAATGGCAGTAAATTATTCCTAATTTATTGATTCTCTCAAATTCAGTCACAGAGTCCAATTCTCACTTTTAACTATGACTTTTGCCTCAATAAACTCTTAATTACTGCCTATTAATAGTTAGTTAGGTAGTTTAGGTGTGGGGTGGATTAAGAGATGTATATGATCATGCAGAATAAGGCATTAATATGTACTAATAAACAGCAAATTATAAATAGCATGCTAGTAAGCATCTGATTAAATAATGAGAATTGGACCCTAAACTAAAGTATTAGCCATAATTCTTATTTTTACCCTTTTAAATGTATTTTCTTGTTTTAATGTATAAATGTGGTACAGAATAATCCCATTCAAATCTAAGTCATAAATGAGTTAGGTCAAAAGTGATCTAGAAGTATTCAGAACACATTAGCATAACCATCTGGTGCTCTCCGGGCTTTTTTGAGTTTTCAAAACTTGGTAAAGGTTATGGCACTTGCTTTGTGAACATATACATGAAATATATTTCAAATAAAATCTTTTTTTTTATTTTTCATCACAATAAATGTAAAATGTTACAACTTTTTTCACTTCAGCAATAATCTGCTGAGTGTTTCCTTCAAAAAGAGACCAAACTTCAGTCTGTGATCGACAGATTCAAGATTCAGTTTGTTGAAAATTTCATTTTCAGGTAAAAAAGTGAAAGTAACTACTGCATAAGTTTAATTTAGTAACATTAAAATCCCCTAAAAATACAAAATATGAAATAAAAAACATTATCTTAAAAAATTAAATATACAGTAAAATATTTATTTTTTGATTTTCTTTCATTTGTGTCCAATACGCGAGCAGTTTCAGAGGCTAGAAGTTACTAACTACAATTTTTGTCATGTAATCAGTACTTTATTTATATTGCACATTTACCGACAACAGACGTTGCTTTACAACTATGACTACAATTCACAAGTACTGATGATGATGACCCTGTGAATGCAAAAGTTACTGAATAAAAGTACTGTAATAATAGAGATGTAGATTTTTGGCCTGCATAAATAAATAAATAAATGTCTTACTCAGTATTGTTGTCTTGTTTCCAGTCCAAATATCTAAAAACTCTTATATCAAGATGCATTTACTAGATGAGTAAAATGACAAATTTCATATATTATGTCCTGTTTTCTGGGGGAATTAATCAAAATTAAGTGATTTGATGCTTAAAAAAAGCTAAATTATCTGCCAACGGGATAAGAAAAATAATCTTAAAGGTGCAATGTGTAATGTTTACATAATAGGATCTATTGACAGAAATGCAATATATGTTAATATAATATATGCAATATATGTACAACTATGTTGCATAATGAACTGTTTTGTTTTTATTGCCTTAGAATGAGCAGTTTTACTGAATAATTAAGTAAACATAATTTCTTAATTTATCCTTGTAAAGAAACCTCATTGCTGAATCATCAAAACATCACTTCCTGTCGGCCACCATAACTTTTGTTGGTTGCAGTTTGTAACCTCACCACTAGATGCCGCTAAAGATCACACACTGCACCTTTAATCCAAACAGAAACAAAAATATTTTTCTTTCCCCATTGGCAGATAACAAATAACCAAAAACTCACTTCATTTTTATTTATTTGCCCATGTCTTATTTCATTTCACTCATCTAGTAAATGCATCTTGATTTAAGAAATGTTTGATATTTGGACTGGAAACAGGACTTGGTATTTTTGGCCTGAATGTGGATGTGATTTGTGTGCTCCAGGTTCACGGCTTCTTCAAGGGAATGTCTTTGCCCGTCAGCACGATATCCATGACCTCGTCGGTGGTGTTCGGCACGTACCGCAACTGTCTCCAGTGTCTCGCTCAGCTCCGCGGGACCGGCGCTCACAACTCCAAACTAGACGTTTTCCTGTCCGGCCTGGCGGGCGGCGTGGCACAGGTGCTTTACCAAATATTTTACGTTTCTTTTTTTACGAATCTTGGTAAAGGTTTTGGCACTTGCTGTGTGAAAACACAGCAAAATCATGGACATGATTCAAAAAGGTTAAATGGTCCTGGAAACAATAGTCAGACTTGTGCTCATAGTATGGCAAGCCGTTTTAACTTTGATTTATTTCCAGGATATGAATTCTTGTATGAACAATTCAATTTTCACTAGTTAAAATTATAATTATTGATGTCAGGAATTAGATTTCTACTAGTAACAATGGGAATTTTTGATATCAGGAATTACATTTCCACTAGTAACAATGCTATTTTTTGATATCACGAATTTAATTTCAACTTAAAAACTATAATTCTTGATATCTGTAATTGTATTTTCACTAGTGAAATGTCACCATAGGCTGCCATTCAAATTCAATTGTTGATATCAAGAATTGATTTCTTTCTGGTTGAAACTCCAATATCACATAACAGAAATACAATTCTCATTAGTAAAAAGCTTTATTTTTGATATCAATAATTACATTGTTACTAGTAAAAATGCAAATTCCTGATATCAATAATTCAATTGTCACTGGTTGAATTGTTTATTCTTGATATCAACAATTGAATTGCTACTAGTAAAAAATTTTTTTTTTGATATCTGAAAATGTATTTCTGTTATCAATATAATTTAAAATCCAAATTGGCTTTCTTACAAATAACAATCACATTCATGATATCAGAAATTAACATTGTCACTATTGAAAATGGAATTATTGATATCAAAAATGAACATTGTTACTAGTAGCAATTCATTTGTTGATATCAAGAATATACATTTGCACTAGTAACTGTGTAATTGTTGATATAAAAAATAAAGCTATTTACTAGTGAGAATTGTATTTCTGATATGTGATATTGGAATTTCAATAAGTAAGAAATCAATTCTTGATATAAACAATTGAATTTGAATGGCAGCCTATGGTGACATTTCACTAGTGAAAATACAATTACAGATATCAAGAATTATAGTTTTTAGTTGAAATTCAATTGTTGATATCAAGAATTATAATTTTAACTAGTGAAAATGTATTTGTTGATATCAAGAATTCATATCCTGGAAATTAATAAAAGTTAAAACGGCTTGCCATAAACGCTAATTTATTGAGATATCAATATATATTTTGTTACAGTTGCGTATTGGACGATTTTTAAAACTACATTTTTAATGTCTTTGGTATGAACCACTTTTAAAGGGATAGTTCACCCAAAAATGAAAATTTGAGGGAGAGTAATGACTGACAGAATTTTCATTTTTGGGTGAACTATCCCTTTAAGTCATGAAAACTGTGTGTTTTTGCTCAGATCTCTGTGATGTCTCCGGGTGACCTGGTGAAAGTGCGTCTTCAGTGTCAGACGGAGAGCCGGCGCAGGGGAGTGTGTGCCGGGAAGCCCCGATACAGCGGGCCGATCCACTGTTTGCTGAGCATCGCTAAACACGAGGGCGTTTCAGGGCTTTACAGAGGAGCTCTTCCTCTGGCCTTGAGAGACGGGCCTTCGTTCGCCACGTACTTCCTCACCTACAACACCCTGTGTTCCCGACTCACGCCAGCGGGACAGGAGGAGCCCGGTGAGTGCACACACTCCACGCGTTTACACCTTCATCCTGCCCTCACACTCATCTAACACATCTTTCCCTCGCGAGTCAAAATGACCTGAAATTTTAAAATTATACTTATTTTATTTCAATTTGAATAAATATTTTTATTTTTTAGTGCAATTTTTTTAAACCTTTAAATGACTAGATTTGAGCAGTAAATAAATAAATAAATAAATACGAATTTAAGCTCATTTCCTCACATTCTTTCAACTTTAAAATTAAAATAACTCACAATTTCATGCATAACCCTTCTAATTCAGCTCTAAATATCTTACTTTGTCGACCTCTTGTGGAAAATAATAATATATCATGATATTTCATGACTCTAGATCAGGGGTCGGCAACCCAACACTGGCACGCGGAGGGTTAATCGCTGGCACGCAAGCAAGCGCGAGAGGGGTGTGTGTATTTCATTCAGATAAAGTAGCCTACCTCCCACCTATATACAGATCTACATACTGATGTAATAATTCCTTGTAGTAACAGCTTGTTTTATTAAGTTAGGAGTTATTAATATTATTAAAGTGTGATTATTAAACTGCACAAGTCATTGAAAGCGTGCAGCTCTAATAAACCATTGGTCAGAGTGGTGGCGCTGACCACTGCGCATCAGCAAACAAGTTATCCAACTGACACCTTAAAGCTCGTTCCGCTGCAAATAGTTAATGCTATAAATTTCAACCAAGTGTATAGAGTCCTTATTAAACATTCCATACATGTTAAAATGACTGCGATGCATGTGGAAACTCCGTTCATGCGGACCTGATCACTTCATGTTTTTTCTCTGATTGGAAAGATTATGGCACAGTGATGAACTCGGAAACTTAAAAATGGCACTTTATGACAAATTGGTTGCCGACCCCTGCTCTAGATGGGCTTATATCTCTATATGGAGTAAATGAGCTGTTCCGCTGGGTCCTAAAGTCAGTTCTCTTCGGTGTGCGTTCAGACACACATGTAGACATTATTAAATCATTTTTTTGGTAAAGTTTTAGCATTTTTTTATTTTATTTATATAGCACATTTCATACACAATGGTAATTCAAAGTGCTTTACATAGACTAAATTAAAATAATCAAAAGAAATAAGAATGATAAAAAAATGTTTAGAATAAAAAATAAATTAAAATACAGTAAAACTCTTTTACAGAAATATGAAATATAGTGAGTGTCCTTACAGTCTGGTTTAGTCTGGTCTGATCTGGTTTCTGTGTTTGTGTTGTCAGAGTGGAGTGTGGTGCTGTTGTCCGGTGGAGTCGCAGGAATGGCCGGCTGGTCTGGTTTAGTCTGGTCTTTTCTGGTTTAGTCTGGTCTGGTCTGGTTTAGTCTGGTCTGATCTGATCTCTGTGTGTCTGTGTTTGTGTTAGAGTGGAGCGTGGTGCTATTGTCCGGTGGAGTCGCAGGAATGGCCGGCTCTGGTTTAGTCTGGTCTGATCTGGTTTAGTCTGGTCCGGTCTGGTTTAGTCTGGTCTTTTCTGGTTTAGTCTGGTCCGGTCTGGTTTAGTCTGGTCTGATCTGATCTCTGTGTGTCTGTGTTTGTGTTAGAGTGGAGCGTGGTGCTATTGTCCGGTGGAGTCGCAGGAATGGCCGGCTCTGGTTTAGTCTGGTCTGATCTGGTTTAGTCTGGTCTGATCTGTTTTAGTCTGGTCTGATCTAGTCTCTGTGTTTGTGTTAGAGTGGAGTGTGGTGCTGTTGTCCGGTGGAGTCGCAGGAATGGCCGGCTAGTCTGGTTTAGTCTAGACTGGTCTGGTTTAGCCTGGTCTGATCTGGTTTAGTCTGGTCTGATCTGGTCTCTGTGTTCCTGTGTTTGTGTTGTCATAGTGGAGTGTGGTGCTGTTGTCCGGTGGAGTCGCAGGCTGGTCTGGCTTAGTCTGGTCTGATCTGCTTTAGTCTGGTCTGGACTGGTCTAATTTAGTCTGGTCTGATCTGGTTTAGTCTGGTCTGATCTGGTTTAGTCTAGACTGGTCTAGTTTAGTCTGATCTGATCTGGTTTAGTCTGGTCTGATCTTGTCTCTGTGTTTCTATGTTTGTGTTGTCAGAGTGGAGTGTGTTGCTGTTGTCCGGTGGAGTTGCAGGAATGGCCGGCTGGTTTGGTTTAGTCTGGTCTGATCCTGGTTTAGTCTGGTCTGATCTGGTTTAGTCTGGTCTGATCCTGGTTTAGTCTGGTCTGATCTGGTTTAGTCTGGTCTGGTTTAGTCTGGTCTGGTCTCTGTGTTTCTGTTAGAGTGGAGTGTGGTGCTGTTGTCCAGTGGAGTCGCAGGAATGGCCGGCTCTGGTTTAGTCTGGTCTGATCTGGTTTAGTCTGGTCTGATCTGGTCTCTGTGTTTCTGTGTTTGTCTTGTCAGAGTGGAGTGTGGTGCTGTTGTCCGTTGGAGTCGCAGGAATGGCCGGCTGGCCTGGTTTAGTCTGGCCTGATCTGGTTTAGGCTGGTCTGATCTGGTTTAGTCTGGTCTGATCTGATCTCTATGTTTCTGTGTTTGTGTTAGAGTGGAGTGTGGTGCTATTGTCCGGTGGAGTCGCAGGAATGGCCGGCTGGTCTGGTTTAGTCTGGTCTGATCTGGTTTAGTCTGGTCTGATCTCTGTGTTTCTGTGTTTGTGTTATCAGAGTGGAGTGTGGTGCTGTTGTCCGGTGGAGTGGCAGGAATGGCGGCTGGTCTGGTTTAGTCTGGCCTGATCTGGTTTAGTCTGGTCTGATCTGGTTTAGTCTGGTCTGATCTCTGTGTTTCTGTGTTTGTGTTATCAGAGTGGAGTGTGGTGCTGTTGTCCGGTGGAGTCGCAGGAATGGCCGGCTGGTCTGGTCTGATCTGGTTTAGTCTGGTCTGATCTGGTCTCTGTGTTCCTGTGTTTGTGTTGTCATAGTGGAGTGTGGTGCTGTTGTCCGGTGGAGTCGCAGGCTGGTCTGGCTTAGTCTGGTCTGATCTGGTTTAGTCTGGTCTGGACTGGTCTAGTTTAGTCTGGTCTGATCTGGTTTAGTCTGGTCTGATCTGGTTTAGTCTAGACTGGTCTAGTTTAGTCTGATCTGATCTGGTTTAGTCTGGTCTGATCTAGTCTCTGTGTTTCTATGTTTGTGTTGTCAGAGTGGAGTGTGTTGCTGTTGTCCGGTGGAGTTGCAGGAATGGCCGGCTGGTTTGGTTTAGTCTGGTCTGATCCTGGTTTAGTCTGGTCTGATCTGGTTTAGTCTGGTCTGATCTAGTCTCTGTGTTTCTATGTTTGTGTTATCAGAGTGGAGTGTGTTGCTGTTGTCCGGTGGAGTCGCAGGAATGGCCGGCTGGTCTGGTTTAGTCTGGCCTGATCTGGTTTAGTCTGGTCTGATCTGGTTTAGTCTGGTCTGATCTCTGTGTTTCTGTGTTTGTGTTATCAGAGTGGAGTGTGGTGCTGTTGTCCGGTGGAGTGGCAGGAATGGCCGGCTGGTCTGGTTTAGTCTGGCCTGATCTGGTTTAGTCTGGTCTGATCTGGTTTAGTCTGGTCTGATCTCTGTGTTTCTGTGTTTGTGTTATCAGAGTGGAGTGTGGTGCTGTTGTCCGGTGGAGTGGCAGGAATGGCCGGCTGGTCTGGTTTAGTCTGGCCTGATCTGGTTTAGTCTGGTCTGATCTGGTTTAGTCTGGTCTGATCTAGTCTCTGTGTTTCTATGTTTGTGTTATCAGAGTGGAGTGTGGTGCTGTTGTCCGGTGGAGTCGCAGGAATGGCCGGCTGGTCTGTCGGGACACCGATGGACGTGATTAAAGCTCGTCTTCAGACGGACAGGAGATATCGAGGACTCGTTCACTGCATTAAAGAGACCCTGAGGAACGAGGGCCCTGGGGTTTTCTTCAGGAGTCTGGGAATAAATTGCTTGCGTGCGTTTCCCGTGAACATGGTGGTCTTCGCCGTGTACGAGGTCAGTGTTCGTGTGCTCAGATCTCCGTCTCTGGACCAGCTCTCATGATCACATTATTTTCGGTTACACTTTATTTTAAGGTGTCGTTGTTACAGTGTAATTATATATTTAAGTACTGAGTAATAATAATTAACTACATGTACTTACTATAGGGGTAGGTTAGGATAAGGGTTTGGTTTAGTTGCACGTAATTATGCATAATTTAT